>NC_065599.1:955761-1274348 GCF_024542745.1 Macaca thibetana thibetana | reverse complement strand
AAGTTTCAAAAAGACTCATCCATACAACATCTATGTAGGCCTGAGGACCCCTGCAGATCCATTTGGATCCTTAGGGATTTTGTGGTTTATTCCTGGGGCTCTCCTTGATGTTTCTTCAAGCCAGCTTACATCTGCCCTCTCCTAGGATTATGGGACTATACCATGGAATGCACAAAGAAGACAGGTCAGAGTCCACCAGTGATGACACTCTACAGAGATCTCCTTTTCTGCCAAGCCACAGGGACTTGATGCTAGGCAACAGTGATATTTATTGTGATGCTAGCCAGAGCTCACAATCAGGCCTGGGTTCTCTGAGAGTGGCCCTTGTTGGTTCGGGAGGCAAGCTTGGGTGCCTACCTGTCAGAGCTTTCAGCCTGCCTAAACAGAAAAAAAAAAAAAAATGCCACTGGCAGAGCTGGCCGGGTATCAGGAAAAAGGTCACAGGCAAAAACTCACTGCAGGACCCTAAAAGTCTAGACTTCAGGGGCCCTTCAGGCCTTATCACTGATCAAGTCCTACTGGAGGAGGAGTAGATTTGAGACTGTGATGTGGCCTCTGGAAACTGCTTTTCTGATTCCATTTTCAAAGGAGGCTGTGTCCAAGAATAGAGACCCTTGGGGATTGGAATATAGTCTGAAGCGTTGTTGAGGGTTCCTTGGGTGATAGCTGGGTTACCCTCTGAGGAGAAGCTTCCAGAGGAAGGATTGGGCAGCAACATTTGTTGTTCTGCAATATTTGCTGTTCTGTAGCCTCCATTGGTGATACCCAGGCAAATAGGGTCTGGAGAGGATCTCCAGCAAACTCCAAAGACCTGCAGCTGAGGGTCCTGACTGATAGAAGGAAAAATAACAAAAGAAAGGACATACACACCAAAACCTCATCTGTACATCACCATCATCAAAGACCAAAGGTAGATAAAACCACAAAGTTGGGGATAAAGCAGAGCAGAAAAGCTGGAAATTATAAAAACCAGAAGGCCTCTTCTTCTCCAAAGGAACACAGCTCCTCACTAGCAATGGAAAAAAGCTGGACAGAGAATGACTTTGACAAGTTGAGAGAAAAAGGCTTCAGATGATCAGTAATAACACGCTTCTCTGCACTAAAGGAAGATGTTCAAACCCATGGCAAAGAAACTAAAAACCTTGAAAAAAGATTAGATGAATGGCTAACTAGAATAAACAGAGTAGAGAAGACCTTAAATGACCTGATGGAGCTGAAAACCAAGGCACAAGAACTACGTGATGCATGCATAAGCTTCAGTAGCCAATTCAATCAAGTGGAAGAAAGGGTAACAGTGACTGAAGATCAAATGAATGAAATGAAGTGAGAAGTTTAGAGGAAAAAGAGTAAAAAGAAATGAACAAATCCTCCAAGATATATGGAATTATGTGAAAAGACCAAATCTACATCTGATTGGTGTACTTGAAAGTGATGGGGGGATGGAACCAAGTTGGAAAGTACTCTTCAGGATATTATTCAGGAGAATTTCCCCAACCTAGCAAGGCAGGACAACATTCAAATTCAGGAAATACAGATAATGTCACAAAGATACTCCTTGAGAAGAACAACTCCAAGACACATAATTATCAGATTCACCAAAGTTGAAATTAAGGAAAAAATGTTAACATCAGACAGAGAGAAAGGTCAGGTTACCCACAAAGGGAAGCTCATCAGCCTAACAGCACATCTTTTGGCAGAAACTGCACGAGTCAGAAGAGAGAGGGGGTCAATATTCAACATTCTTCAAGAAAAGGATTTTCATCTCAGAATTTCATATCCATCCAAACTAAGATTCATAAATGAAGGAGAAATAAAATCCTTTACAGACAAGAAATGCTGAGAGATTTTGTCACCACAAGGCCTGCATTACAAGAGCTCCTGAAGGAAGCATGAAACATGGAAAGGAACAATTGGTACCAGCCACTGCAAAAACATGCCAAATTGTAAAGACTATTGAGGCTAGGAAAAAACTGCATCAACTAACAAGCAAAATAACCAGCTGGCATCACAATTATGGGATCAGATTCACACATAATAATATTAACCTTAAATGTAAATGGGATAATGCTCCCATAAAAAGACAAAGACTGTCAAATTGGATAAAAAGTCAAGACTCATCAGTGTGTTGTATTCAGAAGACCCACCACAAGTGCACAGACACATATAGGCTCAAAATAAAGGGATGGAGGAAGATCAACCAAGGAAATGGAAAACAAACAAACAAAAAAAGCAGGGGTTGCAATCCTAGTGACCGGTGAAACAGACTTTAAACCAACAAAGATCAAAGGAGACAAAGAAGGCCATTACATAATGGTAAAGAGATCAATTCAACAAGAAGAGCTAACTATCCTGAACATATATGCACCCAATACAGGAGCACCTAGATTCATAAAGCAAGTCCTTAGAGACCTACAAAGAGACTTAGACTCCCATACAATAATAATGGGAGACTTTAACACCCCACTGTCAACATTAGACAGACCAACGAGACAGAAAGTTAAAAAGGATATTCAGGAATTGAACTGAGCTCTGCACGAAGCAAATCTAATAGACATCTGCAGAACTCTCCACCACAAATCAACAGAATATACATTCCTCTCAGCACCATATCCAATTTATTCCAAAATTGACCACCTAGTTGGAAATAAAGCACTCCTCAGCAAATATAAAAGAACAGAAATTATAACAAACTGTCTCTCAGACCACAGTGCAATCAAATTAGAACTCAGGATTAAGAAACTCAGTCAAAACTGCTCAACTACATGGAAACTGAACTACCTGCTCCTGAGTGACTACAGGGTACATAACGAAATGAAGGCAGAAATAAAAATGTTCTTTGAAACCAATGAGAGCAAAGACACAACATACCAGAATCTCTGGGACACATTTAAAGCAGTGTGTGAGGGAAATATATAGCACTAAATGCCCACAAGAGAAAGCAGGAAAGATCTAAAATTGATACTCTAACATCACAATTAAAAGAACTAGAGAAGTAAGAGGAAACACATTCAAAAGCTAGCAGAAGGCAAGTAATAATTAAGATCAGAGCAGAACTGAATGAGATAGAGAAACAAAAAAAAATTTCAAAAAATCGATGAATCCAGGAGCTGTTTTTTTTGAAAAGATCAACAAAATTGATAGACTGCTAGCAAGACCAATAAAGAAGAAAAGAGAGAAGAATCAAATTGATGCAATAAAAAATGATAAAGGGGACATCACCACAGAAATACAAACTACCATCAGAGAACACTTTAAACACTTCTATGCAAAGAAACTAGAAAATCTAGAAGAGATGGATAAATTCCTGGACACCTACATCCTCCCAAGACTAAACCAGGAAGAAGTTGAATCCCTGGATAGTCCAATAACAGGTTCTGAAATTGAGGCAATAGTTAATACCCTACCAAGCAAGAAAAGTACAGGACCAGATGGATTCAGAGCCAAATTGTACCAGAGGTAAAAAGAGGAGCTGGTACCATTTCTTTTGAAACTATTCCAATCAATAGAAAAAGAGGGAATCCTCCCTAACTCATTTTATGAGGCCAGCCATCATCCGGATACCAAAGCCTGGCAGAGACACAACCATAAAAGAGATAATTTTAGACAAATATCCCTGATGAATGTCGACACAAAAATCCTCAACAAAATACTTGCAAACTGAATCCAGCTGCACATCAAGAAGCTTATCCATCACGATCAAGTTGGCTCCATCCCTGGAAGGCAAGACTGGTTCAACATATGCAAATCAATAAACATAATCCATCACATAAACGGAACCAAAGACAAAAACCACATGTTTATCTCAATAGATGCAGAAAAGGCCTTTGACAAAATTCAACAGCCCTTCATGCTAAAAACTCTTAATAAACTAGGTATTGATGGGGCATATCTCAAAATAACAAGAGCTATTTATGACAAACCCACAGCCAATATCATACTGAATGGGCAAAAACTGGAAAAATTCCCTTTGAAAACTGGCACAAGACAGGGATGCCCTCTCTCACCACTCCTATTTAACATAGTGTTGGAAGTTCTGGCCAGGGCAATCAGGCATGAGAAAGAAATAAAGGGTATTCAATTAGGAAAAGAGGAAGTCAAATTGTCCCTGTTTGTAGATGACATGATTATATATTTAGAAAACCCCATTGTCTTAGCCCAAAATCTCCCTAAGCTGATAAGTAATTTCAGCAAAGCCTCATGATACAGAATCAATGTGCAAAAATCACAAGCATTCCTATACACCAATAACAGACAAACAGAGAGCCAAATCATGAGTGAACTCCCATACACAATTGCTTCAAAGAGAATAAAATACCTAGGACTCCAACTTACAAGGGATGTGAAGTACCTCTTCAAGGAGAATTACAAACCACTGTTCAATGAAATAAAAGAGGACACAAACAAATGGAAGAACATTCCATTCTCGTGGATAGGAAGAATAAATGTCTTGAAAACAGCCATGAAGCCCAAGGTAATTTATAGATTCAGTGTCATCCCAATCAAACTACCATGACTTTCTTCAAAGAATTGGAAAAAACTACTTTAACTTTAATATGGAACCAAAAAAGAGTTTGCGTTGCCAAGACAATCCTGAGCAAAAAGAACAAAGAGGCAGACATCATGCTACGTGACTTCAAATTATACTACAAAGCTACAGCAACAAAAAAAAGCATGGTACTGTTACCAAGCAGATGTATATGCCAATGGAACAGAACAGAGCCCTCAGAAATAATACCACATGTCTACAACCATCTGATCTTTGACAAAGCTGACAAAAACAATAAATGGGGAAAAGATTCCCTATTTAATTTTGTTAAATTTTGTTAAATGGCGCAGGGAAAACTGGTAGCCATATGTAGAAAGCTGAAACTAGATTCTCTCCTTACACCTTCTACAAAAATTAATTCACGATGGATTAAAGACTTAAATGTTAGACCTAAAATGATAAAAATCCTAGAAGAAGAAAACCTAGGCAATATCATTCGGGACATAGGCATGGGCAACAGCTTCATGACTAAAACACCAAAAGCAATGGCAACAAAAGCCAAAATTGACAAATATGATCTAATTAAACTAAAGAGCTTCTGCACAGCAAAAGAAAGTACTATTAGAGTGAACAGGCAACCTACAGAGTAGGAGAAAATTTTTAAAATCTACCCATCTGACAAAGAGCTAATATCCAGAATCTACAAAGAAATCAAACAAGTTTACAAAAAAAGTCAAACCTTCCCATTGTAAAATGGATGAAGGATATGAACAGACACTTCTCAAAATAAGACATTTATGTAATCAATAGACACATGAAAAAATGCTCATCACCACTGGCCATCAGAGAAATGCAAATCAAAACCACAATGAGATACTATCTCATACCAGTTAGAATGGCAATCATTAAAAAGTCAGGAAACAACAGATGCTGGAGAGGATGTGGAGAAATAGGAACAGTTTTACACTGTTGGTGGGACTGTAAACTAGTTCAACCATTGTGGAAGATGGTGTAGTGATTCCTCTAGGATCCAGAACTAGAAATACCATTTGACCCAGCCATCCCATTACTGGTATATACCCAAAGGATTATAAATCATGCTGCTATAAAGACACATGCACATGTATGTTTATAGCGGCACTATTCACAAAAGACTTGGAACCAACGGAAGTGTCCATCAATGATAGACTAGGTTAAGAAAATGTGGCACATATACACCATGGAATACTATGCAGTCATAAAAAAGGATGAGTTCATGTCCTTTGTAGGGATGGATAAAGTTGGAAACCATCATTCTGAGCAAACTGTCACAAGGACAGAAAACCAAACACAGCATGTTTGAACTGAACAACGAGAACACCTGGTCCCAGGGTGGAGAACATCATGCACCCGGGGTCTGTCATGTGATGGGGGAATGGGGAGGGATAGCATTCCCTAATGTGAATGAGTTAATGGGTGCAGCACACCAACATGGCACATGTTTACGTATGTAACAAACCTGCACGTTGTGCACATGTACCCTAGAACTTAAAGTATAATACAAAATAAATAAACAAAATTAAAAATATACATAAACAAACAAATGAGACTGGGCATGGTGCCTCAAACCTGGAAGCCCAGAATTTTGGGAGGCCAATGCAGGCAGATCACTTGAGGTTAGGGGTGTGAGATCAGCTTGGCAAATATGGTGAAGCCCATTCTCAACTAAAAATACAAAAATTAAGAGGACATGGTCACATGTGCCTGTAATCCAAGCTCCTTATAAGGCTGAGGCAGCAGAATCACTTGAAGCTGGGAGGCAGAGTTTGCAGTGAGCAGAGATTGTGCCAGTTCTCTCCAGCCTGAGTGACAGAGCAAGACTCCATCTCAAAACAAACACACACACACACACACACACACAAACACACTCCAAAACTAATGAATAAAAAAAAAAATCTGTACTAAAAATAATGCTCACAGGCAAACTCATATGTCTAAAAAAAAAAAGTTCCTTTAAAACAAAACTTTCAGAAGGGGCAAATAAGAAAACAAATTTAACACCTCACATATGAAATACAGTAAACTGAAAAGAACCACAGGAAAAAAAAATTCAAAATTTACAACTAAGTACTCCAAAAGAAGCTGAAAGTCCCTCAAAAACTTTATAGAGTCCATGTCACTGTGTATTGCAAAAATGATCATGAAAATTGCCAGGAGTAGAATAATAAAAACGTATCTTAAAACGTGATAAACACTTCAATTCTCACATAAGAATTGTAATGGAAAATGGAGCAGTCTGGAATTTTTCCATACAATTATGAACAAGTTATATTTCTGCACACAAAAATTCATTTTTTCAATATTCTAGGAAATTAACTTTTATATTAATAGTGATATAACAAAGTAGGTATTTATCAAAATAACTGACACTGGATATACACATGATTACTCAGGTGGGCTTTAATTCCCAGCCAGTTTCCCACTGGGTACACAAACTGAAGGTCCCCAGCCAATTTGCAAAGTCTTCACATTTCCTGCCCTGGAGCAAGTTCTAAAATACATGTACATGATGAAAATAGAACATTTCCTCACTGGAGCCCAGGGTGGTCCTTCAGATTCCCTGTGCAGTGGTCTGTCTTATCTGGGAAGGCAGGGCAGTGGGAGTGAGGTTGGCAGAGAGGAGAATGCATGTCAGGGTAGCCTGGGGTCATTGAAAGATAACATGACAGGCCTGGGAGAATCATTCTGAAAGGATGTAGAGCTAAACAAGCCTCAAGTGGACATCTGCATGGAGAAGCAGAGGACACTGGTTGAGCTCAAACTGAGCCTCAGGTGGTAGCCCACGTCAGGGCAGGGGAGGGAGCTGGCAAGTGATGATGAGACAGCTATCCCTTAAGCCTTGCTTCTCACCCACTGACCTTAGCCACATATGCATTGCAGGTGGCTTAGGGTTGTCCAATCCTGAAATGTGGGTGTTAGGGTTCACTGATGGGCCTTTCTCTCCCAACTCATGGATGGTCTGGGATTGCTCACTGCAGTCTCTTCCATGACCCTTGGATTATCCATACAGGACACAGATTCAGGACTCAAATGCCTCTCAGTACATGGCCCTAGGCAGCTTGCCTGGCATCCTGTCTGTTGCCTCTCTAATGCCATCCCTCACTCCATGGGATAGAACTGCAAGGGACTGAGCCATAGGTCGTGACTGATGATATGGGGAACTGCAGAAGGGGGTCCATGATAGGTCAGATCACAGTTCAAAGCCAATTCCCCAAAGGCCAAGGAATGATCAGTGAGGTCGTTTCCCATGATGCCTCCCCACGGACCCCACCTCAGCAATCCTGCCAAAACCGTGGCAGTCATGTTCAGCCAACCAGCTATACAAGCTCAGGTAGGCAATGTTCTGCCTGCTGCTGGAGGCTCGACCTTTATGATCCCAGAACCACCGGACTGCAGTGGAATGAGACACTCCCTGGTGGGGAGTGCCAGACCTAACCTCCCACACACCAGCTCCCCTACCATGCTGGGAGGCACTCCTTACCCAGAATGGCAAAGCAGTACTCCTTAATGATCACTTCAGTGTGGAAGTAAAGGTTGTGACGAAAGGAAATCTTCATCCTGCCACCAGTAACAGGAACGACTGAGTTTCTCTACCCCTCAGACCAAGAAGGAGAAAGAGGGTGGACTCAATGGGACCATTTCATCTGGCTTGGCTGAGGTGGCCTGCTAGCTGGAGTGAAGCGTGATTTTCCCCTTTCCAGTTCTCCCACTGAGACACCCCGGGCCCCAGGGGTACCACAAACTCACTCAGACATGGGACCCCTCCCAAAGACCCAGGCTCCCCAGCCTTACCTGCAAATCCATCATATAGTAAAGCAGGACTTCATCATGGTCTGGGCTGACATCTAAGTGTGCCAAACAATCTACCTCTGGTCAAGAAGCCTCCAGATGACATGGGCAAGCCTCATGACACCCTGCAACTTTGAAAGAGCACAGAGAATGCAGAGCAGGGTTATCTCCCAGATGTTTGGCTTGTCACCCTTCATTGTTGTTCCTCAGTCTCTATCTGGTGAGGAGGCAACATTACAACTGTGGTGGTTTTCCTGTTGGGTGGAGCCCTGCCAAGATAGCCTGAGCTCACCAGGGGCAGGAGGCAGAAAAAGTGGGCAGATGGTTGCTGCCGAAGGGCAGGGGCAGGGCGGTGTAAGGTGGCTGCTTCCTCAGGGTTCATGAGCCGCAGGAGGCTCTAGTGTGTTGGGTGCTGGACATGCAGCCCGCGTGTGCCTGGATGCAGCGCTACCTGGCGCAAGCCCCGAGGGCTTCTCAGAGGAGGCATAGCTCGGGAGGTTGGGACTGCAGGCCAGCCTAGGTTGCTGCTGCCCGGGGAGACGCCCACCGCCCTCGCACTGACTGGCCGCCAGGGGAGAACCGCGGTCTTGGAGGGGCTCCTGGTGCCCTTTGGTCTCCATGTCTTCCCGCGGCTCCCTGCGCCCTTTGCGTGCAGTCCCTTAGGGGGCGCCTGCTAGCCCGGCGCATGCGCCCTGAGGGCCCGCCGTCCCACCGGCTGCGGTGAAGGGCAGCGGCAGGGTTCCTGCGGTGAGGGTCCGGCAGCACAGGCGGTGGTCAGTGGGAGTCCGAAGGGGGGCACCGTCTTCAGGATGGAGTCTCTACAGGAGGGGGAGGCCGGGGCGCAGAGCGAGCAGGTAGCTTTGGGGGAGGAGGCGGTGCTGGGAGCGGATGACATAATGGCGGAGGTGGAGGTGGTGGCCCACCAGGAAGCCGACGAGAAGCGGCAGGAGCAGGTCCAGCGGGCACAGCCTGGCCCTGGGCCCATGAGCCCAGAGTCTGCACTGGAGGAGCTGCTGGCCGTTCAGGTGGAGCTGGAGCCGGTTAATGCCCGAGCCAGGAAGGCCTTTTCTCAGCAGAGGGAAAAGATGGAGCGGAGGCGCAAGCCCCACCTGGACCGCAGAGGCGCCATCATCCAGAGCATGCCTGGCTTCTGGGCCAATGTGGTATCCTTTGCAGTGTTTCTTCTGCTTTGCCAGTTGAGAGGTGCTCTTGGGAAGTGTAAGGAACTTACGGGCGGCTCGGCGTCGATGTGACCATTTGGGGAACACGGGTGAGTTTCCACAGACAAATGTGGCTGAAGAAAGCCAGAGCAGACACGGGTACTATTTTCCTGCGTGCGTGAGAGAAACGCTTCATGGTGCCAAGCAGCAGACGTTTGGGGCATCTTTCTGAAGAGCAGAAGCGAGTTCTCAGCAGAACACGTGTTGCTGTGAATCAAGCTGTTGTTAAGGGACTGTGACTGCTCCGCCTTGCCAGTCCGATCTGGGACTGGGCTTCTTCGGGTATGAGCAGATTCTGCCAGGCCTCAGACACCGGCAGTTCTCTGCATATCGCCCCTCCCCGTGTCAGTGCGGTCAGCCTCACAATGATACACCCTCGGTGAAACCCGAGAGGTCTGAATTCAGGGGGAGGGAGAGGAGAAAGGGAGGTCATTCATGGATGCAGATCGGAAAAAATCCCCTAGCCGCCCCTCTGGGTGCTCTTAGGCCTTCCCCGTTGCTTCTAGCTTTTCTTTCCGTTGCATCTCAAGGCTCTTTGACCTCAATCAGATTGCAAACCACCCTCAGATGTCGGCCCTGATCACTGACCAAGATGAAGACATGCTGAGCTACATGATCAACTTGGAGGTGAGGCCGGGAAGACTAAGGCTGGAGGGTTGAGTGGGGGAGGCTAAGGGAGATAATTTATTCCTGCAAGCAACAGTGGGCACCTCAGCCAAAAAGGTGTTTAAGCTTTCTCCACCTTGTCCGGACAGGTGAAAGAAGCGAAGCATCCCGTTCATCTCTGCCAGATCATGTTGTTCTTTCGGAGTAACCCCTACTTCCAGAATAAAGTGATTACCAAGGAATATCTCGTGAACGTCACAGGTGACAGGTGGCTCCCAGGATGGGTAGTGGAAGGAGGAAGGTGGGTGGATCAGTGCCAACGTGTTCCAGCCCCCTTACCAAAACATCCTCTGTCTGTAGAATACAGGGCTTCTCATTCCACTCCAATTCAGTGGTGTCAGGATTATGAAGTTGAGGCCTATCGCCGCAGACACAACAACAGCGGTCTTAACTTCTTCAACTGGTTTTCTGACCACAACTTCGCAGGATCCAGTAGGATTGCTGAGGTGGGTCCTTGCTGGGAAACATGAGGAATGACCCCGGTGTGTTCCCAGCTGCTTGGGTCACCAGTCTGAGCTCTCATGAGGCCTTTTCCGGTTGATTCCCCTGACAGATCCTATGTAAGGACCTGTGGCGCAATCCCCTGCAGTACTACAGGAGGATGAAGCCACCTGAAGAGGAAACAGAGATTTCAGGTGAGCCGTACAGTTGGAACTGGAGCTGTCTGATACCCAGGATAAGGGTGTTGACACACCTCTCTATTCAGGGAGCCTGGAGGCTCATTTCAGAAATGTAGAACCTGGGGGTCCGTCTTATCCATGTCGAAATTCCTTGAGAGGAAGACACAGCATGACAGAATCCAGGACATTCATGGCATTGGGCTGAAAAAGGCACATGAGACACTGCGCTGCAAAGCGGGTTATAACTGTGGAGTCTTAAGCCCGGGGAAGCATAGTGCGTGTCCACACTCACTGAGAAGTAAAGCCGAGTTATTACCTTCAATCTGTGGCACTTGGTTCCATGGCCGTCAACCCGACGGGGAGTCGTCTTACCAACCCCTAAAGCTTGGGCTCCCGGAATGTGCCTGGTTGTCCTCCTTGCCACAGACCACAAAGGACTGTTTAGATCGATGGATTTCCTTAAGCTATTACCCCATCGGATTTCCGTGTGCTTTTAGTGTACAACGCGTCTTGTTAGCTGACTCCTGTCACAGAGAATACTGGAAATGGGGCAGGTATTGCAGAGAATAGTTTGTAACACATGCACGGTAGGAGGAAGTTGAAGAGATCACAAAAGGGGAAGGGGTAGTCTTTTCTCAGCAGGCCGTAAAATTAAAACATTTTAAATGGTGGCTCAGAGGAGATGCATTTTGACATGTGTTTGTGTTTCTCTAGGGAACGCGCAGATGTTGGGTTGAATATGATGGAGCATCGGACACAGGTGCTGTGTTCACCTAACACGGCAGAACTCCTGAAAACTTACTACAGTATGCAGGATGTCAGTACTCAGCATGGTCTTGTGCACAGGAACTAAAGGACAAGCAGATCCAGTCACAGCAAATGAAGACAGGAAGCGGGGTGGGGGAATTGAATTGTATGGAATAAAAAATAAACAGTATTAAGGATGTGTGGCTCTGTGTGTGTGTGTGTGTGTGTGTGTGTGTGTCTGTGTGTGTCTGTGTGTTTGTGTGTCTGTGTGTGTGTGTCGCTTGATCCCCTGGATTCCGCTGTCCTAATGAATTGATCAATCTATATGTTTGATTCTCTTCATGAAAATGACCAGTCTGTGTGGGAGCTGGGCCTCTGAATTTGTAGAGTGAATTGGTGTGAAATGTTTTGGGATTCTTTCTATAGGACAGAGTTGGGGAGGTACAAGAAACAGAAGACAGTTAAGTTGACAGCTTACTTCATCCTATGGAAGCAGAGATAGTTCAATGACATTGGGTGATGGACACTGAGATAAACAGGGCCCAGTTTGCTGGGGTAAGGTACCTGCAAAATCCTTCATTTTGGGTATCATCAGACACATTAAGATAGCACAGGATAATGGAAATGTTAACGTTATCTTTCGTGTCGAATTCACAGCTTATTTTTCTTTAAAGGCGAATGCATAATCTTTTTCTGGGACAATCAGCCTCTCAGGACTTCTCACACAGCAACGTGAGAAGAAATGAGCACATGAGGTATATGGAAGCCTTATGGGAAAGGTTTCAGAGGCATATGAGAAGACATTCAGGATACGCCCTTTTTTTTTTTTTTTTTTTTTTTTTATTCTGGCGTAGGTGACTAAGGCAAAACACAAACATGCAGAAGTGAGGGGAAAGGTGGTGGATTTGTGGAATACAAGATTGCCTGAGGATCCATGCCTGGACTGTCTGTCACTTGATGACCCAGAATATGGACGATGTTGTTGATGTTTACATCTTTAGCTGGGTTAAGCTTTTCTCCAAGATGCTTCCTTAGGTGAGGAGGCGAAAATGTACGTAGCTAACACCAATGCGAGTGCATTTTGTGCATTTTTTTCTTTACGATTTTCCTTAAATTTTTATTAAAGCAATGACCTGGTCTATTAAATATAATACTATAATGTACAAATCAAACCTGGACACTTACCATAACTCTGATATGTAAGAAATTCCTCTTGGATGGTCAGAATGATCTCTACCACGTCCCCCAACGTTGCCGTCACGGTCACTACATTTACGACAGGTTTGCTACGGTCAGCAGGAACATCTTCAGAAAACTATTTGACAGAACCGGAAACTATTATAGTACCTATATCCTCCAGAGGAATGTTCATCCCGACTAGAATAACCATAATCATGGTATCCATAACCTCTAGGTGGTGGACCATCATCCCTGGTGTCTCAGGAACTCGTATGAATTCTGCTTCCGTAAGTTAAAGCAACAAATTCTAAATTATCAACTTCTCGTATCCCAAACATAACTAACTTACAACTTAAACACAATAAAGGACCAAACACACGAATAGTTGTTTCTCCAAATACTATATGCAAATGCTCAAAAGGCACATGGAAGAAATCATCATAATTAGTTATTCGGAAAATGCATTTCAAAACCAAAATGAGATAGCATACTTCACACACACTGGAATGGGAATACATTTTAAAAAGCAGGAAATATCAAGTGTTTGACAGGACGTAGATAATTTGGAACCCTGACACAATGCTAGCTGGAATGGAAAATGATGCAGCTACTATGAAGAAATGTGGTGGTTCCCCAAGAAAATAAACACAATTATCACAGGACCAAGCAATTCCATTCGCACATACTGAGAAATGAATAAGGGTGCCCAGACAAATAGGTATGTAGAAATACAGTGGTGGAAACAACCCAAATAAAATAATGGGTCAGCAGCTTGTGTAAGGAAAGAAGTGCTACAATGTAAACGATCCTTCAGGGCATCGTGCAAAGGAAAGGAGACAGTTATAAAAAGTCCTGTATTGTTTGAGCCCACCAACATGAAATACCCGGAACAGGTACCTTCAGAGGCAGAAAACAGATTGCTGTTTGTTAGGGGCTGAGGGAAGGGAGAAAACGAAAGGAACTGCTTAACTGGTAGTGGGGTTGTAGTTTGGAGTGATGAAAATGTTCTGGAACTAGATGGAGGTGGTTGTTGCACAACACAGGTTGTATTAAACGCCACTTAACTATTTACCTTAAAGTGTTTAATTTTGTTTTGTGAATTTCATCACCACAACAAAAGTCAACAATTTTTCCATTTTTCCTTTGCCTATCCTTTGTTGTTGCGTGTAACCCTCATCTCTTGGTGACACATGGTCGTTCTCTGGGAAGAGCCTGGCTCTCTGCGTGAAGGACCTCCGTGATTCTCTCATCCACATGACATGGGACATTTAATGTTAAAATGATTTCATATTATGTAAAGAACACAGATTCTGAAACACAATATTTTTCTTGTCTAAAACCACTTTTTACAATTATTTCTTGTATGACTCTGTCCTTCTTTCCCTAAATTCCTAGACTTCCGTGACAACTAAAACATTTCTCCCGGCTTTGGATAATCCCATGGCTCCACAAGGCCTGTTCTACCAACGAGCTGAAGGCAGACATTAATTCTTAAGTCAAAGTTCATTTTTAATTGTTAGTAACCAGTTAGTTATTATTTTTCTCAGATTACTATACATAAGATTTTTTCCATACCTACAAGACCAAGCAACTTTCAGTTTCTACTAAAACTTAAAATATAAAAGTATAACTGTGAACAAAAAAAATGGACTTTCTGCTATGTACCAGGAAGTGTGCTAGACGTAAGAGAAATAAAAGCAACAAGGAAAACTTAAATATGTACTTAAGTCAATTTAACGATCAACACATTAATACATGGTACAGTGAGGACAAAATACCCACAATTTACAGTGAAGAAAAACATGTAAAATGTAAGCTGTTTTTGAAGCATAAATGGCTATTTGTGAGACACACGCTGGGAAGATTAACTCTCAAGAAGTCCAGCAAAGCACGTTGGTGATAGCATAAAGAGTAACGGGAACTAACAGGAGATTGGGGTGATGCTGTAAAACAGAACAACTTGAAAGTGTCCAGAATGCAATGATTTTGATGGTAATATAAAGGAAGTCCGTACGTAATAGAAGGACACAACTCTTTAAAGCTGTGATAAACACACAATCCCCAGAATTTAAGATTCAATAAGACAGAGACCATTGGTTGGATCAAAATAAGTCCTCAAGCACACTGGGAAAAAGGAGTCATTAGGTATTCATGTTACACAACAAATCACTGCGTTAACAGGATAACAATATTTGTAGGAGAGAAAGAGCAAGGATGGGGCAAAAATGCCAGTTAGTCATTCTGTTACCCAATTTCAATCTTCTCATGTTCGTTTCTACTTTCAAGTACTTAACACTTCCTTAAATGTAAAAATCTGGTTGAAATATACTTTCTCAAGAATGTATTTTCAGAAAATGTGAAAGAATCTTTTCTTCTTGTGAGTCTGTCTTGGTGTCTCTCTGTAGACATTTTCCACCTTGTAAGTTTGTCTAGCTGTCTATCCATAGCTTGTCTATGCTATAGATGTATTTCCATGAATTGGAACTAAATCCATTAATAGCTTTTAGGAAATACTGACTGATTTCTCTCCTTTCTGTGAGAGTTCCTTCTAAGTTTTAATGCTGCTTGAAAGCTTTGAAGATCTATTTACACTTGTATTGGAATACTAACCTACAAACAGGACTGCCATACGTTCATTTACGTAACGTTTATTCCAATATCCTTCCAACTACACTTGCACTTCCTCAGGCAAAAAGAAGAGGATATCTAAAGCATTTCAGATCACATGACATTACGCCACCTTCAAAAGTTTAGTAATACCAAAAAGATCCTGAAATGCTGTTAAGTGAAAAGCAGTTTGGAGATTAAGAATAAGGGACGGTTACATCTCCATTCATATCCTCGACAGCATTTTTAGCATCTGCAGCATTCTCAAAATACAGGCAAAGCATTTGAGCTTGCTGATTTCCCCTTCATCTCACAGAAGAACTAAATTATGTGAAAATATCTTACATTTATATAATGGACTCAACGGAGTACTAAGAAACCAAAAACGAAATTGCATTTCACATCATTACTGTGATTCTTACTACTATGTCATCTCAATCGTCAGCCTATTTTATTCCAATTTGTTCTCCACCTCCACAACACACTTACTTTTGCTCATTTTCCTTTCTCAGCAACAGGTGACCTTTACCACAGACCCTTCACCTGCTGCCATGAGAATTTTCCCAATATGAAATATAAACTTGAAAATTACAGTTTAATAACAAATAACTATTTCAACTTATGTCTTCAGTAAACATATTAACTATACATTTACTTTGGAAAAGTAGACATAAATAGCACCGACATATTAATGTGTATGTATATGCATATATACACACGTATACATACATACACACATATATATACACACACACATACATACAACACACATAAACACACACACACACACACACACACACACACAAACAAACATATGTATAACAGTTGCCTGCCAATATGGGAACATATTTCCCAAATGTTGCTTTAAGCGTCTTTTCATTGGTTTCTAAATGGAGGCCTCCAATGTTAAGCTTGGCAGGCCGATCTGCTTCCGTCAGTTTGCTGTAAATGGTTTAAAAAAAAAAAAAAAAAAAAAAAAAGTCTATATTTAGGTAATCATAAATAAGCCAAAAAGATAAAATTTTGTTACACACTCTGTTGAAAACTCAAGTGAGATTCCCTTACAGAGGCTGACAGCTTTCTAGTAATTCTTCTTTTTTTTTTTCATGAAATGACCGTGACTTTTACAATGCAAAACTGGAGATGTTTACTGAGCACATGCATTAAGGGATCAAACACGAATTCCATTATTCAAATTCTGTGAAAAGTTTTCCAGGATTAAAAATAACACCTCAGAATAAATTAACCCACCACACACTCTGTAGGATAATGTAGCCCAGCTCTGTCTTACAATTTATTGCCCTTTTCATCTTTGTATTCACATCATTCATTTATTTGTTTCAGTGTCCCAAGTTATATGAAAGAATGTGTCATCTAAAAAAATAACATTCTTTGTTCAAAGTGACCTGCCACATTACTTGTTATGAATTGTTTCTTGCTTGTTCTGCTAACACTTACATAAAACGTCCAAGCTACTTGGGAGGCTCAGGCAAGAAAATCACTTGTATCTGGCGGGGGGTAGAGATTGTACTGACTGAGATTGCACTACTGTACTCCAGCCAGGATGATAAAAACTCCATCACCATCATCGTCATCCTCGTCGTCATCCAATAAAATATAAAATAAAATAAATCCTTATGGAGCAAATTAACCCGTCACATTTCTACCCTACAGTGCATTGTACTGGTGTTCTCTATTATGCCCGAACACATAAATCATTCTCTTGTAAAGTCACATTCGCACTTACGTTTACCGAGGCATTGTTCACAATAGCAAAGACATGGAACCAACTCACATGCCTACCAGTGATCCCCTGGAAAAAGACAATGAGGCACATACACACCATGGAATAGTAAGCATAACCATACAAACGATGCGTTTCTGTCCTTTGCAGGGACATGGGTGATGCTGGAAAGCATCATTCTCAGCAAAATAACACCAGAACAAAAAGGAAAACACTGCATGTTCTCGCTCTTAAGTTGGGTGTGAACAATGAAAACACATGGATACAGGAAGGGGAACATCACACACTGGGGCCTGTCGGTTGGTGGAGGGCTAGTGGAGGGATAGCATTAGGAGAAATACCTAATGTATGTGACGGTTGATGGGTGCAGCAAACCACCATAGCACGTGTATACCTAGGTAACAGAACTGCACATTCTGCACGTGTACCCCAGAGCTTAAAGTATTTTAAAAAAAGAAATACATATAGACATATACTCTACGTGTATTAAAATATAAACAATGCATAAATTTCATCTCTATGCAAATACATATATAAATACAGATACATGTATTGTATATGTTTACGAATACTTATATTTTTAAATCCATCATATAGATTACATGGTTTATACATACATTAAATTATAAGATATGAACTTCAAAGTGTAAGTTATACTTTTCTATGACATGTAAATTCCATATTACTTGATGGACAGTAAAACATTTTACATGGCATATATTTCATGAGTTCCATGTAACACTGAGGCATAAATAATGGGAACTCTGGTGAAAAGAGTGAAATCAAATAGTAGAGGGAATTTAGAGGAAAGCTCTAAACAAAAACAGCCTACATACTCAGGATCATTACCTGAATATTCCTTATGCCCTCAACCAAGTAACTTTAGGCAAGCACAACTTATACAGTCACATGAAAGGAGTGAGTGTATCGTCTCCTCTGCCATTCCGTTTGTTGAAGCGTCATCATTTGTTTGGTCTCTCTGCTTGATTCTGATACTCACTTGCAGCTTACAGTTTGTTCTCCCAGTAGCCAGAGTTACACTCAGAGTAAAACCAAAAGGATAGGTCTTTGATCTCACTCAAGCATTTTCCTTCATTCTTGTCTTGCCACATGATGGGAGTATGACTCCTTGCTTCATTCTAGTCTCAGAATTATTTCAATGGTTATTATCTCTGCCTAGAATTATCTTCCCCCATCTATGTTCCTAGATTACTTCCCTAATAATAATTACTGCCGCCCTGAGACTTTGGTAGCCTAGTGACTCTAACTAGTGATACTACAGTCTTGGCAGGCTATCATAAAACACCAGAGAAAAGAAAAACAAAAATTTTGGCTTCAGCCTTCTCAAATATCTCTGAATATACTTTCAGCCTTCTCAAATATCTCTGAATATACCTCCAATAAATACAGTTTTTCTACATAACAACCGCTTTCTACTTAATTCCTGAAGTAATTCTTGGTGTTGGATTCATTTCATTCTTCACATTGATTCAAAGCGTATATGTAACGTGAAGGCGAATTCAGAATTTCATGTGTCAGCAAATAAAATGTTCAAAATGATGCAAAATACAAATGTGAAATTGTATTTGTGAACTTCACTATTCTTTCAAATTATATTTAAATACCTACCCACTCAGACAATTTTTTCTAACTATCTGCATGTTCTCCTCAGGTGGGAAAAAAGGTATCAGAGTTCTTGAATAATTTATGAAAGACAAAATGACAATACTATACAAGGTTTAACCTATTCACAATACTGTATTCAGCAAATGGGAACATTAATTTTAAAATGAGTAAGTAAACAAAATATATGATTTTAGTAATTCTAAAATATCTGTACAGGAAGAACACAGAAGAGGCCTTAACATACATAAACGAACAACTGAGGCTGGGCACGATGGCTCGCCCCTGGAAGCCCAGCATTTTGGGAGCGTTTGGATCGCTTGAGGTCAGGAGTGCAAGGCCAGCCTGAAAAACAGGGTGAAACCCAGTCTTGACTAAATATACAAAATTTAGCTGGACATTGTGTCATGTGCCTACAATACCAGCTCCTCAGAAGGCTGAGGCAAGGGAACCGCTTAAAGCTGGGAGGCAGCGGTTGCAGCGGGCCAAGATCGTGCCACTTCACTCCGGCCTGGGTGAGAGAAGGAGACTCCATCTCAAAAGAAACACACACACACACACACACACACACACACATACACACACACACACGCACACACACATCCCAAAAACTAATGAAGCAAATAAAGTGTGTTTTAGAAAAAATGCTCACAGGAAACTCACATACCCAACAGAAAAAAAAAAAAAAAATCCTTTAAAACAAAAGTTCCAGGAGGGGCACATAAGAAAAAAAACTTAACACTTTGCATATACAGTGCAAATAGTAACCTGAAAAGAACCACGGGGGAAGAAACTCACAATTTACAACTAAGTGCTCTAAAAGACGTTGAAAGTCCCTCTCCACGTCCATGTATTGCAAACTTGATCCTAAAAACTGACAGGAGCAGAACAATAAAAATACATCTGAAAAGTGGTAAAACACTTCGGGTCTCATATAAGAATTGTAATGGAAAATGCATCAGTCTGCAGTTTTTCCATACATTTATGAACAAATTACATGTTTTCATACATCAATTTGCTTTTCAGTATTCCAGGAAATTAAGTTCTATATTAATAGTAAGCAATGTTAACTAAGCAGGTGTTTACGAAGGTAACTGACACTGGGTGTCCACAACATCATTCAGGTGGGCCTTAATTCCCAGCCAGTTTCCCTCCCTGGTCACATATTGAGGTTTCCCAGCCATTCTGCGATCTCTAATTGCAAAATGAAAGGAGGCAGTTACAAAACGTCCTGCAGTGCTTCAGCCCATTAACATGAAATACCCAGGACGGGTAAGTTGGGAGGCAGAAACCAGATTGCTGTTTGCTAGGTGCTGAGAGAAGGGAGAAAATGAAAGGAACTGCTTAACTGGTAGTGCGGTTGTAGTTTGGAGTGATGAAAATGTTCTGGAAGTAGATGGAGAGAGTTGTTGCACAGCACAGATTGTGTTACATGCCAGGTAACGATTTCCATTAAAATGTTTAATTTTGTTACGTGAAATTCATCACCACAACAAAAGTCAACTATTTTTCCATTTTTCCTCTACCTATCCTTCGTTGCGTAACCCTCATCTCTTGGTGACACACGGTCATTTCTCTGGGAAGAGCCTGGCTCTCTGCGTGAAGGACCTCCTTCCTTTTAATTTTCTCATCCAGGTGACATGGGACATGTAACGTTAAAATGATTTAATATTGTGTAAAGATCTCAAAATCTGAAACACAATTTTTTCTTGTCTAAAACAACTTCTCAAAATTATTTCTGGTATGATTCTGTCCTTCTTTCCCTTAATTGCTAGACATTCATGACAACTTAAATATTTCTTCCGGCTTTGGATAATCCCATGGCTCCACAAGGCCAGTTCTACTAATGAAGCTGAAGGCAGACATTAATTTGTAAGAAAAAGTTCATTTTTAATTGTTATTTATTAGTTACTTAAGGTTTTTCTTTTCATATGAATTACTGATGACTACTAATGATGTAGGGAAAACAGGTAAAACCATGAAAGTCTTCGCTGAATATAAAGTTTACATACGTCGTCCTTTCTCAGCTGAAGAAGGTAAATTTTCCCATGTTCTTCAATCCGTCTCACACACACAAAGATTGCTGCCTTTGAATGACTGCACGCTAAAATTTTACAGAAAAGCGCTCCCTCATCTCTAAGCGATTGGCTCTAGCTTAAATGTTGGCAAATTAACATGTACTAGTGCAGCTCTTCTCATGGTGACCAATATTTATTTTTACTGCAATTAGCAATACACTTAAAGGGGTCATTACAATGATGTACCTGTTTCAAAAATAGAAAACCTCCTCCTTTAACATACTCTTCACATGCTAATTCCTAGAGGTCAGTCTTTCACCTATGATGTGATCGCTGGCTAGTCTTCTAATGGAAATGTGCTAGCTTGTGTATTCTGAAATCAATAAATATTTAACTCTTCATCGATACTCTACACGTGAAATGTAAAATCGAAAATGTCAGGCTTCAGTTTCCTCCATATGATGATGGAGTCCTTGGTGAGAATTTTAATTTGTTCTGTTTAAATTTCTTTGCTTAGAACTGTTACTTTATTGTCTTACATTCTTCTGTTGAGGCGGCAATCTTACCCTTCGCATTCTCAGCAATGTGACTTCTTTTTCAATTCTGCGTTTCACCTCGTGCTGCTTAGAACTAAATTCCCTCCTCAAATAATTTCAAATTCTACACTAAGGATGTAGTGTTAAGATTTCAACATCCCTGTACAATCTGAATGACTGCACACATCCCATATATTTACACCCCCCACATATTTCTATACACCATATCTTACTTTACACCCCCCATGTATTTCACAACTCTGCACTTTTGTGGGATGCACTTAACTTAAAAATCCTGGCCTCCTTCAAGTCTACCTTTCAAGCGTTAATTTTATTAATCAATATTATTTAATATCAGGGATTGCTTATTTGCAAAATGCTCTTTTACTTCTTAGTATCCTCGCATAACCAATGAGAATGCCTTGCACGCAAGTATTACTGAGGTCTCAGAAACTGGATGGCCAGGCACAGTGGCTCACACTGTGAGTCAGTGTGGAAGACTGAGGCAGCTGGACTGCGTGAGCCCAGGGCTTTAATGGCGGCTATGGCAATGTAATGAGATCCTGTCTCTACGAAAATAAGAAACAAGAAAAACAGATTTAGCTATGTGTGGTGGTGCATGCCTGCAGTCACAGCAACGCAGCAAGAGCTTGAACCCAGGAATTTGAGAGCGTAGGGAGCTATCATTGCACCAGCGCACTCTGGGCTGGTGAGAGCAAGACTCCAACCCACAAAGAAACGGAACAAACAATTTTTAGATTGGTGTGCCGGGCGAACACTACCAAGGGACCAAGGAGATGGAAGAATTCCTTAAATTAAGAAGCCTTCTATCAAACAATACCGCTAGGAATTTTAGGAGAAATTAAGAGGAATTCTCCAGCAAACACGAGATTAAAACTAATGTTTTCTCACAATGTGAACCCCGGCACTTCGGGAGACAGAGGTGGGTGGATCATGTCGTCAAGAGATCAAGACCATCCTTGGCAACATGGTGAAACCGCATCTCTACCAAAAATACACAAATTAACTGGGCCGGGTGGCATGCGACTGTAGTCCCAGCTACTCGGGAGATTGAGGCAGGAGAATCGCTGGAACCTGGGAGGCAGAGGTTGCAGTGAGCTGAGATGACCCCACTGCACTCCAGTCTAGCGACAGAAGAAACCCTGAAACATAACACAAGAATCGTTTTATTGGTGTGAGAGAGAGATGTGGGATAAATGCAGAGTGAAGAGAGAGCAGAATTTGATCAGTTAAATAGGTAAATACAATCTAGATAAGGACAAAAATATATTAGGAGAAAAATGATAAATTACTGTTCCTATAATTCTGCTATGAGGAAAGCTGTATGGAAACATATGATTAGGGTCCACGAAATTCCATTCAAAGAAACTTAAATATTTACAAATCAAAAAATGACACTTCAGAAAAGTATGTTATCTTTAAAATTTGTATCATAACATACAATTCTTACAAATCCATTATGAAATATTAATTTTAAGAGTAGGCTATGTTCAATTTTAATAATCTTTAAGAATGGCCCATTTAACAACATGAAAATTTTCATATAGCTACAAAAAAGGTAGATATATTCTAATGCCTTGGTGTTGTCACAGGTAAGGAAATGCATATTCTCATACATGGCAGAGTAGTATTAATCTGCCCACTCCAGATCAATTGAGAAAAAAGTTACCACGTAATTATGTGCCTTAGAATGGAGCTACTCAGGAGGCTGAGGGAGGAGAATGGCATGAACCCGGGAGGCGGACATTGCAGTGAGCCGAGATGGCGCCACTGCACTCCAGTCTGGGTTACAGAGCGGGACTCCGTCTCAAAAAAGAAACAAGAAGAGTGGAGCAGACAATGCAACTTCAACTTTAGAAAACATATCTGATCAATTCCACATGTGGTTGTTAAAACTCAAATGTTAGATTTTTGAAGGTGGGTTGCTAGAAAATACAATTGAGATACAGAACCAGCACTCAAAGGCCTCGAAATTCCCAGCCCTAGGCTGCTTGCCTGGCCTCCTCTCTGTTCCCTCTCTAATGCCGTCCCTCCCTCCCTGGAGTAGAACTGCAATGGATTGAGCCATAGGCCCTGGCTGATGATCTGGGGGACTGCAGAAGGGGGTCCACCGTAGGTCAGGTCGCGGTTCAGAGCCCATTCCCCAGAGGCCAAGGAATGACCAGTGAGGTCCTTTCCCATGATGCACCTGCCACGGGAACCCTCCTCAGCAATCTTGCCAAAACCCCGGCAGTCATTTTTAGCCCAGCAGCTGAACGAGCTCAGGTAGGCAATGTTCTGCCTGCAGCTGGAGGCTCTATCTTTATGATCCCGGAACCACCGGACTGAAGTGCAATGAGACACCCCGTTCCCTGGGGGGAGAGGAGCCAGGAAGTTTCATGCCACACAGACCCTCCCACACACCAGCTCCCCTACTATGCTGGGAGGCACTCCTTACCAAGGATGCCAAAGCAATAGTCCTTCAGGATGACTTTCACTGTGGAAGTTAAAGTTGTGACAAAAGGAAATCTTCATTCAGCCGCCAGTAACTGGGGATGACTGAGTTCCTCCACCTGCCTGGCCAACAAGGAGAAACGGGATGGACTCGAAGCGACCATTTCACCTAGCTGGACTGAGGTGGCCTGCTAGCTGGAGTGAAGCATGAGTTTCCCATTCCCAGCTCTGCCACTGAGACACCGCGGGCCCCAGGGAGGCCTCAAACGGACTCAGACACTGGACCCCTCCCGCAGACCCAGGCTCCCCAGCCTGACCTGCACATCCATCGTGCAGCAAAGCAGGACTTCACCATGGTTTCTGACCCAGGACAACAACTGAGTGTGCCAAACAATTTACCTCTGGTCAAGGAGCCTCCAGACGACTCGTTGAGCAAGTCTCGTGACACCCTGCAATTTTCAAGAGCACAGAGAATCTGGAGCATCTGGCCTGTCGCCCTCGCTTGTTGCTTCTCTGTCGCTGTCTGTCGAGGAGGCAACCTCACAACTGTGGTGGTTTTTGGGGTGGGGAGAGCCAGGCCAAGAAACCTGCACTAACTAGGGAAAGGAGACAGAGGAAGTGGTTGCGGCCGAGGGCGGGGGGGGGGGGGGGGTGATATAAGGCGGCTGCTTCCTCAGCCCACCCCCCCCCCCATCCCCCCCCCCCCCCCCCCCCCCCCCAGGGTTCAGGAGCCGCAGGAGGCCCTTGTGTGCTGGATGTTGGACACGCTCTGCTGACGTCCAGGTGTGTGGTGTCCTCTTGTCCTGGGCTTCCTGACGGGTGGGCCTGTCCACCTGAGGGAAGCCCTGTAGGTAGAAGGGGCTGCAGGGTCGTGCCTGGCGCTCCCTATGGGAATGGCTTGGGTGCAAAGGAGGTTATGTATGCTCAGGGCCTACACCCCTTTGGGTCCAGCGCCAGCAGCGGGGAGACAGGCGCTTCAGCGCTATGGGAGCCTCTGGGTCGGCAAGGCAGTGCACAACGGTGTGCACGCTGGCTGTCCATGGCCAGCCCTGGAGGCTGGCCTCCGGTACGTCTAGGGCATAGGACGGGAGCCCCTTTGGAATGCTCCTTTCCGTACAGCACCCTCCGGGAGGAAGCCTGCTACGCGGAGTCTGTATTGTCATAGACCTGCCAGAGGGCGTGCCGGCCTTCTGGCCTCTGGAGCAGACGAATTCCACCTCAGCCTAACCAAGAGACTTTCCTCCCACGCGCCCGCCCAGACCCACTTTCCCCAGGCCGCCTCGGCTGCCCTCGCCCCAGCAGCCAGAGAGACTTCTCCTCTGGATCTGCAGTATTCCATTCCATCTACCCGGCCTGCCCAGTGAAGTGAGATGTTTCATACGTGCCGTGTGGGTCAATGGCTTGCCACACTCAGGATGTCAGTGAGGGCACAGGGCTTCCATGCCCAAGATTCCAAAGGCCACGCAGCCCGCGTGTGCCTGGATGCAGCGCTACCTGGCGCAAGCCCCGAGGGCTTCTCAGAGGAGGCATAGCTCGGGAGGTTGGGACTGCAGGCCAGCCTAGGTTGCTGCTGCCCGGGGAGACGCCCACCGCCCTCGCACTGACTGGCCGCCAGGGGAGAACCGCGGTCTTGGAGGGGCTCCTGGTGCCCTTTGGTCTCCATGTCTTCCCGCGGCTCCCTGCGCCCTTTGCGTGCAGTCCCTTAGGGGGCGCCTGCTAGCCCGGCGCATGCGCCCTGAGGGCCCGCCGTCCCACCGGCTGCGGTGAAGGGCAGCGGCAGGGTTCCTGCGGTGAGGGTCCGGCAGCACAGGCGGTGGTCAGTGGGAGTCCGAAGGGGGGCACCGTCTTCAGGATGGAGTCTCTACAGGAGGGGGAGGCCGGGGCGCAGAGCGAGCAGGTAGCTTTGGGGGAGGAGGCGGTGCTGGGAGCGGATGACATAATGGCGGAGGTGGAGGTGGTGGCCCACCAGGAAGCCGACGAGAAGCGGCAGGAGCAGGTCCAGCGGGCACAGCCTGGCCCTGGGCCCATGAGCCCAGAGTCTGCACTGGAGGAGCTGCTGGCCGTTCAGGTGGAGCTGGAGCCGGTTAATGCCCGAGCCAGGAAGGCCTTTTCTCAGCAGAGGGAAAAGATGGAGCGGAGGCGCAAGCCCCACCTGGACCGCAGAGGCGCCATCATCCAGAGCATGCCTGGCTTCTGGGCCAATGTGGTATCCTTTGCAGTGTTTCTCTTCTGCTTTGCCAGTTGAGAGGTGCTCTTGGGAAGTGTAAGGAACTTACGGGCGGCTCGGCGTCGATGTGACCATTTGGGGAACACGGGTGAGTTTCCACAGACAAATGTGGCTGAAGAAAGCCAGAGCAGACACGGGTACTATTTTCCTGCGTGCGTGAGAGAAACGCTTCATGGTGCCAAGCAGCAGACGTTTGGGGCATCTTTCTGAAGAGCAGAAGCGAGTTCTCAGCAGAACACGTGTTGCTGTGAATCAAGCTGTTGTTAAGGGACTGTGACTGCTCCGCCTTGCCAGTCCGATCTGGGACTGGGCTTCTTCGGGTATGAGCAGATTCTGCCAGGCCTCAGACACCGGCAGTTCTCTGCATATCGCCCCTCCCCGTGTCAGTGCGGTCAGCCTCACAATGATACACCCTCGGTGAAACCCGAGAGGTCTGAATTCAGGGGGAGGGAGAGGAGAAAGGGAGGTCATTCATGGATGCAGATCGGAAAAAATCCCCTAGCCGCCCCTCTGGGTGCTCTTAGGCCTTCCCCGTTGCTTCTAGCTTTTCTTTCCGTTGCATCTCAAGGCTCTTTGACCTCAATCAGATTGCAAACCACCCTCAGATGTCGGCCCTGATCACTGACCAAGATGAAGACATGCTGAGCTACATGATCAACTTGGAGGTGAGGCCGGGAAGACTAAGGCTGGAGGGTTGAGTGGGGGAGGCTAAGGGAGATAATTTATTCCTGCAAGCAACAGTGGGCACCTCAGCCAAAAAGGTGTTTAAGCTTTCTCCACCTTGTCCGGACAGGTGAAAGAAGCGAAGCATCCCGTTCATCTCTGCCAGATCATGTTGTTCTTTCGGAGTAACCCCTACTTCCAGAATAAAGTGATTACCAAGGAATATCTCGTGAACGTCACAGGTGACAGGTGGCTCCCAGGATGGGTAGTGGAAGGAGGAAGGTGGGTGGATCAGTGCCAACGTGTTCCAGCCCCCTTACCAAAACATCCTCTGTCTGTAGAATACAGGGCTTCTCATTCCACTCCAATTCAGTGGTGTCAGGATTATGAAGTTGAGGCCTATCGCCGCAGACACAACAACAGCGGTCTTAACTTCTTCAACTGGTTTTCTGACCACAACTTCGCAGGATCCAGTAGGATTGCTGAGGTGGGTCCTTGCTGGGAAACATGAGGAATGACCCCGGTGTGTTCCCAGCTGCTTGGGTCACCAGTCTGAGCTCTCATGAGGCCTTTTCCGGTTGATTCCCCTGACAGATCCTATGTAAGGACCTGTGGCGCAATCCCCTGCAGTACTACAGGAGGATGAAGCCACCTGAAGAGGAAACAGAGATTTCAGGTGAGCCGTACAGTTGGAACTGGAGCTGTCTGATACCCAGGATAAGGGTGTTGACACACCTCTCTATTCAGGGAGCCTGGAGGCTCATTTCAGAAATGTAGAACCTGGGGGTCCGTCTTATCCATGTCGAAATTCCTTGAGAGGAAGACACAGCATGACAGAATCCAGGACATTCATGGCATTGGGCTGAAAAAGGCACATGAGACACTGCGCTGCAAAGCGGGTTATAACTGTGGAGTCTTAAGCCCGGGGAAGCATAGTGCGTGTCCACACTCACTGAGAAGTAAAGCCGAGTTATTACCTTCAATCTGTGGCACTTGGTTCCATGGCCGTCAACCCGACGGGGAGTCGTCTTACCAACCCCTAAAGCTTGGGCTCCCGGAATGTGCCTGGTTGTCCTCCTTGCCACAGACCACAAAGGACTGTTTAGATCGATGGATTTCCTTAAGCTATTACCCCATCGGATTTCCGTGTGCTTTTAGTGTACAACGCGTCTTGTTAGCTGACTCCTGTCACAGAGAATACTGGAAATGGGGCAGGTATTGCAGAGAATAGTTTGTAACACATGCACGGTAGGAGGAAGTTGAAGAGATCACAAAAGGGGAAGGGGTAGTCTTTTCTCAGCAGGCCGTAAAATTAAAACATTTTAAATGGTGGCTCAGAGGAGATGCATTTTGACATGTGTTTGTGTTTCTCTAGGGAACGCGCAGATGTTGGGTTGAATATGGTGGAGCATCGGACTTAACGTAAAACAGCAGAACTCCTAAAAACTTACTACAGTGTGCAGGATGTCAGTCTCACCATGGTCTTAGGAACAGCAACTAAAGGACAAACAGATCCAGTCACAAAAAATGCAAACAGGAAGGGGGTGGGGAATTTGATTGTATTGAATGAAAAATAAAGACTCTTAAGGATGTGTGACTCTGTGTGTTTGTGTGACTGTGTGTATGAGTATGTTCATCCCCTGGATTTGGGTGTCGTAATGAATTGATCAATCTATATGTTTTATTCTCTTCTTGGAAATGACTAGTCTGTGTCGGAGCCATGCCTCTGAAGTTGTCAAGTGAATGAGTGTGCAATGTTTTGGGATTCTTCCTGTAGGAGAGAGTCTGGGAGGTAAAAGAAAGAGAAGACAGTTAATTTGGAAGCTTACTTCATCCTATGGAGGTAGAGATAGTTCAATGAAAGGGTGTAATGGATATTAAGATATCCAGGGCCCAGTTTGCTGGGATAAGACACCCCCAAAATCCTTCATTTTGTACGTCATCAGACTCATTGAGATAGCACAGGATGATGAAAATCTTAAAGTTAACTTTCATGTTGAATTCACATGTTATTTTTTTAAAGGTGAATGCATAAACCTTTTCTGGGACAATCAGCCTGTCAGGAGTTCTCACACATCAACATGAGAAGAAATGAGCATGTAAGGTGTATGGAGGGACTATGGGAAAGGTTTCAGAGGCATATGAGAGGAGTTTCAGGATACGCCTTTTTTTTTTTTTTTTTTTTTCTGGCGTAGGTGACTAAGGCAAAACACAAACATGCAGAAGTGAGGGGGAATGTGTTGGATTTGTGGAATGTAAGATTCCCAGAGGATCCACACCTGGACTCTCTGTCACTTGATGACCCAAGTTATGGAGACTCTTGTTGATGTTTACATCTTTAGTTGTTTAAGCTTTTCTCCAAGACCCTTTATTACGTGAGGAGTCAAAAATGTATGTAGCCTACACCAGTAGGAGTGCATTTGGTGCTCATGCAAACTAGTGAGGCTCTATTCTCCCCAGTGACTGGCACTGCAGATTGTTTCTGAAGTGCAGGCCCCTTTTATTTTCTGTGGCCTTTTCAGTGTACTTTGCATAAGGTTAAAAATGTAAAGAGAACGTAGTTGCAGAGCATGTGTTACAAGCCTCATACAGGAGGACAAAACACAGTGTTCATTCTAGAGTGGTTGGCTGCTTCCCAGGAACATCTGTATCTGTGCGCAGGACAAGGGTTTGCCTCTTACAGATGGGGGAGGAGGATTTCACTGTTGGGTGTGCCACTTTCTTCCCTGTTCCCAGATAAAACACTTCCAACATCAGCATCTGTTGGTGACACAGTAATAGAGTGCTAACATTCCTGTCCCATATGGACTGGTCAGTCCAGCTTCTGTGAGAAGAGCTATGTTGTTTCAGGGATGAGGCTTTGACAGTCACAATGTACTTCTCCCTATGTTTTTATTTTGTATTGTCTTTTAACAAACATCGTATATACAGAGTTTCTTCACAACATGTCATAAACTATTGTTTAATGAACTCATATCTGAGTTCTTCATTGTGTCAAACAATGTCAAAGAATTTTGATTTGTTATGACCTGCTACAGATAAGTGATGTGAAATAACAAAAGGAGAGCATACAGTAAGGGCACATCATGGTCTGAGAACCTCCCCAAAGAGGATCAAGTGAGCTGAATGCATGCCAGGGGTACAGAAAAAGACACTTGTTATTAAGGGCTTTGAGGTGAAAGGAAGTACACTTTGTACATTTATGTCTTTTAACTCATTTGGGGAGTTTGGTGTATTATTATTTACAGTGTTCTCTCTGCCCTTTCTCATTGTTCTCCCCATCAGGGGCTGTTATTATGTGAAAGCTGGTTTCTTTCATAGCATTGCATATGCTCTAATAATGTTTTGTTTATTTTTGTTCTCCTCACACTACATAGTTTTACTTTACCTATTTTGACTCTGTTTTGTTTGTTTTATTTCTGAGAGTGGGTCTTACTCTGTCTCCTAAGTTGGACAGCAGCACCACGATCTCAGCCCATGGCAACCTGGACACCCCACAACCATGTAATCCTCTCAACTCAGACTCTTACCCAGCTTGCACTACAGGTGCATGCCACCCCTCCCAGCTACGTATTAATTAACTAATTAATTACTTTTTACACATGGGCCCACGTTGCCCCAGGTTGATCTGGAACTCCTGAGTACAGGCAATCCTCGCACCTCAGCCTCTCAAAGTGCTGCAATTACAGGTGTGACCCAGGGCCCTGGAATTGAATTGATTTTTTTTTTTTTTTTTTTTTTTTTTTTTTTGTTGTTGTTGTTGAAAAGTTTATTAGTTCCTCAATAAATTAAACATAGAATGACCATATAGCAATTCCACTCCTAGATATATACTTGAGAGAACTGGTAATATGTATTCACACAAAAACTTGTACACAAATAGCAGCATTATTCATAGCATCCAAAAAGGGGAGGCAACTGAAATTTCAATTATTCAACTCTAAAAATGAATGAAGTTTCTGCTTTTATCTTCTGCCTCCTCACCTCTTCTTTTGAAACATGCAGTGAAGGTTTCAATTGATGGACTATAGTCTTCAGGCCTGTAATTTCTATCTTTCAATTGAACATCTACATTGGGATTTATTTTATTTACATATACATATTTTTAACTTAACAAACGACATTGCATCTTGTCCTGTGTCATGAAAATACTTTGATACAGGTAGAAAAGAAGAGCAGTTCTTTATAGTGAAATACTTTATTGACATTTATTTTCTTAAGGCATTTTAAAAATTGTATGTTTATTTTTTAAATTGTCATATGAAATGATACATATATATAACTTAAAGGGTGATGTTCAAAAGGTCATATATGTTATGCGTTGGATACAGCCAGCTAATCAACATGTCCACAACCTCACATACTAGTCATTTTTGTGGTAATAAAACTTGACATACAAAGTCTTAGAATTTTTTAGAGAAAGAATGTGTTATCACAAGTTATAGTCAGCATGCTGTAGAAAATGTTTTTAACCTATTCCTCCTTTCTAACTAGAATTATGTATTCTTGATCCAACATCTACTCAGTGTACCCTCTTCACTAAACATCACCCCAACCCGTGGAGTCACCACCTCTGTGTGGTCTGCTTTTTAGATTTCATATAGGAACGAAGTCGTGTGCTATTTGCCTTTCTGATACCTGGCTTATGTTACTTAACAAAATGGCATGCAGACATTCAACAGATTCACATACATTGTCACAAGTGGTGAGATTTCCTTCTTTGTTATTGAAGCACATTTTTCCATTGTGCATATGTGCCCCATTTTTTTAAATCCACTCATCAATTGAGGGACACTGAGGTTGCTTCCGTATTTTGGCTATAGCAAAAATGTAGAGTGCAGCAATAATTGCATGGGTGCAAACACTGCTTCAACATACTGATTTGTGTACTTGTGGGTATGCCCTGGTATTCTAATTTGCTGAATCATATGGTGGGTTGTTATACTTGTAGATTTCTGAAGACTCTTCATACTTAAATAAAAGCTAAAAAGCTTCTTGTAATATCTGCACTAATTTACATTATCACCGAAAGTGTGCAAGAATTTCATTTTTTTCATTTTCTCTGCATCCTCGCCAGAAATGAAGGTTTTGTTTATTCGTTTGTTTGTCTTTAATTCTGGCTGACATAAGATGAAATCTCATTGTGGTTTTGATTTTCCCAATGGATTAAGAATGAAGAGTGCTTTTTATTGTATCTGTTGGGCAACTGCATGTCTTGGTTTCACAAATGAGTATTCACATCCTTAGCCTGTTTTCATGCTCTTGAGTTGTTGGAGTTCCTTATGTACTGTAAATATTCACCCCTTAAGAGATATATGGTGATCCAATAATTTCTCCCATCCTGTGAGATGTCCTTCCCTCTGTTTAGTTTCCTCCTTTGTGCCGAAGCACTTTAGTTTGATATAACCCCATTCTCCATTTTTAATGGTGTTTACTATGCTCTTGCAGTCACTTTGAGATGATCTGCCTACACCAATGTCATGGAACTTCTTCCTTGTGATTTATTCTGGTATGTTTTTTATCATTTCAGGTCTGACAATTGAGTCTGATGAGAAATAATCTACCTGTAAATTCCTTTATGTAGATATTCAGGTTTTCTCCAACCTAGTTTATAGAAGATACTTGATTTTGCATTGTGCATTCCTGCTTCTTTGGGAAAACGTTGTGAGCTGCAAATGCAGTGACTTAGTTCTGGGCCCCTATTGTTTTTCATTAGCTCATGTCTCTGCTTTGCTGCCAGTGCTCTTCTATTCGGGTATGTAACACTTTGTAGTATAATATGAAGTTAGGGAGTGTGATGCCTCCAGTTTTGTGCTTTTTACTGGATTGGTCTGGGTCTTCAGAATCTTCTGCCATTTCATAGCAAATTTGGGATGCTTGGATTATTTTTCTATGAAGAACAGGTCTTTGATATTTTTACAGGGGTTGTATGGAATCTGTAGATAACTTAGGTAATATTGATGTCAATGTCATTTAGACAATGTATGTGTTTGTGTGCACCTGCTCAGGGCTAAGAGACACAGGGTGTCCTCACCAATAGTGAGGTGGGCCTTAATGTCCAGTCAGATTGCCTTCCTGGACACACACAGAAGGTCCCCTTCCATTTTGCTGCCTCTTCACATTTCCTCCCCTGTGAGCCATGGGTGGTCCTCCAGATATGCTGTTTGGTGGCCTGTCTTTCCTGGGGTTAGGCAGGGGCTGGCTGAATGAGGATGGCAGATGGGAAAAAGCATGTTAGGGGAGCCTGGGGTCATTGAAACAAAACTTGACAGGCCTGGGAGAGCCATTCTGGAAGGATGTAGACCTTCATGGGTCTCAGGTGAGCATCTGCATGGAGGGTGAGAGTGCCATCATTGAGTCCAAACTGAGCCCCAGGTGGCAGCAGTCCTCAGGACAGGGAAGGAAGTTAGCAAGGGATGATAAAGCAGTTATCCCTTGAGCCTGGCTTCTCACTCATTAGCTGCTTATGCCTATTAAGACCTTAGCTGCTTATGCCTATTAAGCAGCTTAGAGTTCCCCAGTCCATAATGTGGGTGCTACAGTTTCCTGATGGGCCTTTATACCCCAGCCCATGTATGGCCTGAGTTTGCTTACTGCAGCCTCCTCCTAAGTCTTGGCTCAAGGCCTAACTCTCTCAGGTAACACTGCAGGAGATTGAGCCACAGGCCCTGGCTGATGATCTGGGGGACTGGTCAAAGTAGTCATGACAGGTCAGGTTCTGGTTCAAAGCCAATTCCTCCAATGCCAAGGAATGACAAGCAAGGTCCTTTCTCATGATGCCCCACAGACAACCCACCTCTGCAATCCTGCCATACCCTGGGCAGTCACCATCAGCCAACCAGCTGAAGACGCTCAGTTAGGAGGTGTCCTGCCTAAAAATGGAGTCTTCATCTGCACAACCCTGGAACCACTGGACTGCAGTGGAGCCTGTCGCCCTGTATCCCATAGGGAGTGAAGTCAGGAAGGCTCATGCTGAGGAAAGAGAAAGACCTTCTCACATTTTTTTATGTTATTTTATCCTCAGTACCCGTTTTTTGAAAAAACAAGCAAACAAACGAAAACAATGAAGTAAAACCTGGGTCTGCCTGGCCTAAACCCAGTAGTTAAAAATAAACTCATGACTTAAAAACCGATGTTATGATAGATTCCTGACATCATATAGAAGAACATTGTGAAACTCCCTGCCCTGTTCTGTTTCTCTCTGACTGCCAGTGCATGAAACCCCTATCATGTATCCCCTAGATTGCTTAATCAATCACAACCCTTTCATATGAAATCTTTAGTGCTGTGAGCCGTTAAAAAGGACAAAAAATGCATGCTCAGGGACGGGGCTCGGATTTTGAGACGGTAGCTTGCTAATGCTCCCAGCTGAATAAAGCCCTTCCTTCTACAACTGAGTGTCTGAGAGGTTTTGTCTGCAGCCCATCCTCGGTTCCCTGACCGGGAAGTGAGGTAACTGATGGATGGCTGAGACAGCCTGTTAGGCAGCTTAGGCCTGCCCTGTGGAGCATCCCTGTGGGGGATTTGATCCTCAGTGACACAATCCAAAGAGCGCTCCTGGATAGGCAATTGCCCCAGTGGAACACCTCACCAGAGCAGTGCATGGCAGGGCCCCGTGGAGGATTAACACAGTGGCTGAACACCGGGAAGGAACTGGCACTTGGAGTCCAGGCATCCGAAACTTAGTAAGACGAGTCTTTAGAACTTACCCCACTCCATTTGAGTGGAAGCGTGGCCTGGTCACCCAGAGTATGCCTGGATAAGCACTTTTGTTCTGGTTTGGACTTGACTTGAATTGTTGGATACTTTGGTTTTACTTTTGACTTGGCTTAAATTTCTTAGTACTCGGATTTTGAATTTCGTGGTGTTCTGATTTTAGTTTAGTATAAGCGATAAAAGTGTGTGTCTGCCCTCTTTACCCATTCTTTGTTTTGTGGTAAATGTGTGTGGTGTGAGCATGGTATTTTGTCTTAAGAAAAGATAACTCAGGTGCACAGCAAGCTCACCCCATTAGGAACTATGCTAAAAACTTTCAAGAGAAGATTCAGTGGAGACTATGGAGTCACTATGACTTCAGGAAAACTTAGAACTTTGTGTGAAATAGACTGGCCAGCATTAGGTGTAGGCTGGCCATCAGAAGGAAGCTTAGACAGGTCTTTAGTTTCAAAAGTATGGTACAAAGTAACAGGCAAGCCTGGACACCCAGATCAATTTCTTATATATAGATTCCTGGTTACAGCTAGTTTTAGATTCCCCACCGTGGTTAAGAGGACAGGCAGTAGCAGTATTAGTAGCAAAAGGACAGTCAGTTAAGGAAGGTTCTCGCTCCACCGGACAAGGGAAGCCAGCACCTAAAGTCCTGTCTGACCCAGAGGCTGAGGACTCATGGCAGGAGATAGTGCCAACAGTACCCAACCCTTTATCAAGCGGGGAGAGCCCCTTCTCCTGAGCCTACAGCCTCTACACCACCCAGAATAGACAAGAAAAAAAGTGAAGCTGCAGGAAAAACTCCACCTTTGGTGGCCTGCTTACAGTCCAAGACTGGAATCCAAATGCCCCTAAGAGAGCAGCGATATACTGGGTAGATGAGGACGGACACATAGTGTAAAGGCGTGCCTTGGCGTATCATCATTTCACCTCTGCTGACCTCCTCAATTTGAAAAGCAACACTCCATCTTACACTGAAAAACCTCAAGCTGTAATTGACTTGCTCCAAACAATTATCCAGACTCATAATCCTACTTAGCTGATTGCCACCAGCTATTCATGTACCTCTTTAACACAGATGAAAGGTGAAGCGTGCTGCAGGTGGCAGCTAAATGGCTAGAGGAGCACATCCCAGCTGATTATCAAAATTCCTGGGGAATATATTTGAATTCAGCTGCCAGGAACTGACACTCAATAGGACCCAAATGAGGGACCAGATATGGAGAGGCTGAGAGGGTACCGAGAGGCATTAATTGAGAAGTTGAAAAAAGGGGCTCAAAAGGTTAGCAATGTAAATAAACTTTCTGAAGTCATCCAAAGAAAAGAAGAAAGCCTAGACCAGTTCTATGAAAACTGTATGAAGTTTATTGTATGTACATTCCTTTTGATCTGGATAGTCCTGAAAATCAGCATATGATTAATACAGCTTTAGTTAGTCAGAGTGTGGAAGATTTCTGAAGAAAATTGCAAAAACAGGCTATTTTTGCAGGAGTGAATACCTCACAGTTACTGGAAAGAGCTAATCAAGTATTTGTAAATAGAGATGTAACAAAGCCACTGAGAAAGCTGTAAGGAGGGCGAATACCAGGCCAGGAGAAACGCTGATTTGCTGGCTGCAGCAATTAAAGGAATCCCCTGAAAGGGCGAAGAAAGGAGAGTTCCAGGAAAAATGCCCAGTCCAATCACTCACGTCTGCAGCATGACCAATGTGCCTACAACAAAGAAATAGGACATTAGAAAGATAAATGTCCCCAACTAAAAGAAAAACAAAGTGATGCAGAACAAAAGACCTCAAAGATGAAGGAACTTTGGTCAATCTAGCTGAAAGGCTGCTAGACTGAAAAGGACCAGGCTCAAATGCCCCCAAGAAGCCCATGGTCAGGATGACAATAGAGGGCAAGGACGTCAAGTTTTTAGTCGATACTGGAGTAAAACACTCAGTAATAATGACTCCAGTGGCCCCCTTATCTAAAAAGACCATTTATATAATGAGAGCAGCAAGAGTCCCCACCAAGCAGGCTTTCTGCCTACCACAGACCTGCTTGGTAGGAGGACTTAAAGTGACTCATCAATTTCTATTTAAGCCTGACTGCCCATTGCCTTTGTTAAGAAGAGACTTGCTTAGCAAGCTGAGAGCCACTATTTCCTTTACAAAACAAGGCTCTTTACAACTGGAGTTACCAGAAACATGGCCCTACGGTCCCCTAGGAGGAAGAGTGGAGTCTTTTCCTAACCAAGCCAGGTCAGGAAATAAAACTGGCTCTAAGCTAAGCGATGGCCCCAAGTATAGGTGGAGGACAATCCTCCAGGATTGGTAATCAATCAAGCCCCAAACATACTCATAGAAGTTAAGCCTTGGCCCAGCCACTCAGACAAAAGCAGTATCCGGTTCCCAGGGAAGCCCTTAAAGGAATACAGGCTCATCTTAAACACTTAAAAGGCTTCGGGATTATAGTTCCTTGCCAGTCTCCATGGAACACCCCCCTCCTACCTGTCCCTAAACCAAGGACCAAAGACTATCGACCTGTATAGGACTTACGCTTGGTAAACCAAGTTACAGTGACTCTGCACCCAGCAGTTCCTAACCCATACACAGTTAGGATTGCTGCCAGCTGAGGACGGCTGGTTTACTTGCCTGGACTTGAAAGATGCCTTCTTTAGCATCAGGCTAGCTCCTGAGAGCCAAAAGCTGTTTGCCTTGCAGTGGGGAGATCCAGGGTCAGGTGTCACCACTCAGTACACTTGCACTCGGCTTCCCCAGGGGTTCAGAAATTCCCGCACCATCTTCGGGGAAGCGTCGGCTCGGGATCTCCAGAAGTTTCCTGCTGAAGACCTAGGCTGCACCCTGCTCCAGTACGTAGACAACCTTCTGCTAGGACACTCCATGGCAGTCGGGTGTGCAAAAGCAATGGATGCCCTGCTTCGGCACCTGGAGGACTGTAGGTATAAGGTGTCCAGGAAGAAAGCTCGTATCTGCAGACAACAGGTATGCTACCTGGGATTCACTATTCGAAAAGGGGAGTGCAGCCTAGGGTCAGAAAGAAAGCGGGTCATCTGCAGCCTACCGGAACCTAAAACCAGGAGGCAAGTAAGAGAATTTTTAGGGGCTGTGGGATTTTACAGATTATGGATCCCAAACTTGCAGTACTAGCCAAACCATTGTACGGGGTTACAAAAGAGGGTGACAAAGAGCCCTTTGAATGGCGGACTCTACAACAGCAAGCCTTTTATAAGTTAAAAAGAAAAACTTTTGTCAGCCCCAGCTTTAAGATTACCAGATTTGACAAAGCCCTTCATGCTCTCTGTGTCAGAAAGAGAAAAGATGACAGTAAGAGTTTTAACACAAACTGTGGGGCCGTGGCCAAGACCAATGGCCTACCTCTCAAAACAACTAGATGAAGCTTCTAAAGGCTTGCCTCTGTGTCTAAGAACCTTGGCAGCAACGGCCCTGTTAGCACAAGAAGCTGACAAGCTAACCCTTGGACAGAACCTAAATATAAAAGCCCCCTGTGCGGTGGTAATTCTCATGAATACCAATGGACACCATTGGCTAACAAATGCCAGATTAACTAAGTACCAAGGCTTGTTACGTGAAAACTCCCACATAACCGTTAAAGTCTGTAACACTTTAAATCCTGCCACCTTGCTCCCAGTATCTGACAGCCCTGCTAAACATAACTGTGTAGAAATGTTGGACTCTGTCTATTCTAGCCAACCAGATCATCAAGACCAGCCATGGGAATCAGTAGATTAAGTAGATTAAGGGTTATATGTGGACAGAAGCAGCTTCATCAACTTGCAAGGAGAAAGGTGTGCAGGATATGCGTTACTAACCTTAAATGATGTTGTTAAACTAAGCCATTGCCTCAGGGCACTTTGGCCCAAAAAGCAGAACTCATTGCTCTAAGCCAGGCTCTAGAACTCAGTGAAGGTGATCGTGTGTAGATCAAGGACTGGAACGTAGCTCCATTGCTACCACCATGGAAGCGACCCCAGACCATTATCCTGACCACTCCCACAGTTGTAAAAGTGGAAGAAATCCCAGCCTGGATTCACCATAGCCATGTGAAGCCTGCAGCCACTGAGGCCTAGGAAGCCAAACCAAGCCTGGACAATCCCTGCAAAATGACCCTGAGGAAAATGATAAGCCCTGCTCCAGTCACACGCAGAAGCTGACTGGTCTACTCATGGCCAAAGCATGAGGAAAATCATCATAGGAAAATCATCCTTACAACATAGACCTGTGCGGTAAAAGCTTCCACTGCTTCTTCCCACACAGAGGACTGCCTTCAGTACATACATCAGGTCACTAAGGTAGGACAAGTGAAGACAATCTTTTTATTTTACAGCTATTATGAATGCCTAGGAACTCCAAAAGGAACCTGTCTGTATAATGACACCCAGTACAAAGTATGTAATCCAGGAAGTGACAAGACTGATGTGTGCTATGACCCCTCTGAACCTTCCATTATCACAGTCTTTGAAGTAAGACTAAGGATTGGTCTTTTCCTAAAACAATACAAGTAAAGTAATAGCTAAAACAGAAGAAACGGAGGTCCCCAAAAATGTAACCTTAAAATTTGATGCCTATGCCGCTATTAATAATAAACAGCATAAGATAGGATGCAGTTCTCTAGATTAAGAAGTTACACAGCAGAAAACAAGTATACCTGTCAAGAATCATATTCATGTGAGATGTGTTAGTACTAGTATTGTGTCATTTGGGCTACCTGGAAAGAAGATGGAAAAGATCCTGTTTAGCTCCAAAAAGGAAAAGCCAGCCCCTCCTGCATAAGTGAGAGCTGCAACCCTTTAGAATTAGTAATCACAAACCCCTCAGACCCAAAATAGAATACAGAAAAATATATAACATTAGGCATTGATGGAAAAAGACTAGATCCTAACATAAGCATCCTAATAATAGGAGATATTCAAAGACAATCTCCAGAACCAGTATTTCAGACTTTCTATGATGAACTAAATGTGCCAGTACCTGAGATTCCAGGAAAAACTAAAAATTTGTTTTTGCAATTAGCCAAGCATGTAGCCCAGTCTCTAAAAGTCACTTCATGTTATGTTTGTACAGGAACCATAAAAAGATATCACTGGCCATGGGAAGCCCAAGAATTAATTCCTACAGACCCAGTTCCTGATGAATTCCAGGTCCAAAAGAACCATCCTGACAATTCTTTTGGTTCTAAAAGTCTCAATTATTGCACAGTATTGCATAACTAGTGAAGGAAAGGGATTCACTAATCCTGTAAGGTGGCTTACTTGACTTAGGCAAAAGCTGTATAATGGTAATGCAAAAACAGTTACATGTTGGAGTTTCAATTACACAGAAAGAAATCCCTTCATTAAATTTCCAAAGTTGCAGACTGTTTAGGCCCACCCAGAATTCCACCAGGACTGGAGAGCCCCCACCAGGTTATACTGGATATGGGGACACAGAGCTTATGCTAAGCTGCCTGATTAGTGAACAGGTAACTGTGTGATTAGCACCATTAAGCCATCTTTCTTCTTACTGCCCATAAAAACAGGTGAACTTCAAGATTTCCCAGTTTATGCTTCCCATGAAAAATGAAGCATAGCCATAGGTGATTAGAAAGGTGATGAATGACCCCAGAAAGAATCATACAATACTATAGACCCGCCACTTGAGCACAAGATGGCTCATGAGGATATCAGACCCCCATCTACATGCACAACTGAATCATACAAGCTGTTTTAGAAATTATCACTAATAAAATCAGACAAGCCTTCACTGTTCCTGCCTGGCAAGAAACTCTGATAGGAAATGCTATCTATCAAAATAGACTAGTGCTTGACTACTTGCTAGCTGCTGAAGGAGGAGTTTGTGGAAAATTCAACCTTACTAATTGTTGTCTACACATAGATGATCAGGGGCAGGTAGTTGAAGATACAGTTAAAGATACAACAAAACTGGCACATGTACCCATGCAAGTGTGGCACGGACTTACTCCAGGAGCCATGTTTTGAAATTAGTTCCAGCAACAGGAGAATTTAAAACTCTTACAATAGAAGTAAGAGTCTGATACCTATACTTCTTGTCTGATACCTGTACTTCTTGAAATAATAAAAAGCTTTGTCACTACTTTAGTTCACCAAAATGCGTCAGCACAAGCATACTATATAAATCACTATCAATCTATTGCACAGGAAGACATAAATAATGAAAATGGAAGTGACAACTCCCACTAATAAGTAAAAGTCTCAAAGGGGGGAAAAGAGGAAAGAGAAAGACCCTCTCACTTTGTTTTATATTGTTTTATCCTCAGTACCTGTTTTTAGAAAAAACAAAAACAAAACAAAACAACAACAACCACAACAAACAATGAAGTAAAACCAAAGACAGGCAGCCCAGAACCAGGCCTGGGTCTGCCTGGCCTAAACCCAGTAGTTAAAAATAAACTCATGACTTAGAAACCGATGTTATTCACAGATTCCTGACATTGTATAGAAGAACATTGTGAAACTCCCTGCCCTGTTCTGTTTCTCTCTGACTACCAGTGCATGAAACCCCTGTCATGTATCCCCTAGATTGCTTAATCAATCACAACCCTTTCATATGAAATCTTTAGTGAGCCCTTAAAAAGGACAGAAATTCTGTGAAGAAACTCATTGGTAGCTTGATGGGGATGGCATTGAATCTATAAATTACCTTGGGCAGTATGGCCATTTTCACAATATTGATTCTTCCTATCCATGAGCATGGTATGTTCTTCCATTTGTTTGTGTCCTCTTTGATTTCACTGAGCAGTGGTTTGTAGTTCTCCTTGAAGAGGTCCTTTACATCCCTTGTAAGTTGGATTCCTAGGTATTTTATTCTTTTTGAAGCAATTGTGAATGGAAGTTCATTCCTGATTTGGCTCTCTGTTTGTCTGTTACTGGTGTATAAGAATGCTTGTGATTTTTGCACATTAATTTTGTATCCTGAGACTTTGCTGAAGTTGCTTCAAGAATTGGAAAAAACTGCTTTAAAGTTCATATGGAACCAAAAAAGAGCCCGCATCTCCAAGACAATCCTAAGTCAAAAGAACAAAGCTGGAGGCATCACGCTACCTGACTTCAAACTATACTACAAGGCTACAGTAACCAAAACAGCATGGTACTGGTACCAAAACAGAGATATAGACCAATGGAACAGAACAGAGTCCTCAGAAATAATACCACACATCTACAGCTATTTGATCTTTGACAAACCTCAGAGAAACAAGAAATGGGGAAAGGATTCCCTATTTAATAAATGGTGCTGGGAAAATTGGCTAGCCATAAGTAGAAAGCTGAAACTGGATCCTTTCCTTACTCCTTATACGAAAATTAATTCAAGATGGATTAGAGACTTAAATGTTAGACCTAATACCATAAAAATCCTAGAGGAAAACCTAGGTAGTACCATTCAGGACATAGGCATGGGCAAAGATTTCATGTCTAAAACACCAAAAGCAACGGCAGCAAAAGCCAAAATTGACAAATGGGATCTCATTAAACTAAAGAGCTTCTGCACAGCAAAAGACACTACCATCAGAGTGAACAGGCAACCTACAGAATGGGAGAAAATTTTTGCAATCTACTCATCTGACAAAGGGCTAATATCCAGAACCTACAAAGAACTCAAACAAATTTACAAGAAAAAAACAAACAACCCCATCAAAAAGTGGGCAAAGGACATGAACAGACATTTCTCAAAAAGAAGACATTCATACAGCCAACAGACACATGAAAAAATGCTCATCATCACTGGCCATCAGAGAAATGCAAATCAAAACCACAATGAGATACCATCTCACACCAGTTAGAATGGCAATCATTAAAAAGTCAGGAAACAACAGGTGCTGGAGAGGATGTGGAGAAATAGGAACACTTTTACACTGTTGGTGGGATTGTAAACTAGTTCAACCATTATGGAAAACAGTATGGCGATTCCTCAAGGATCTAGAACTAGATGTACCATATGACCCAGCCATCCCATTACTGGGTATATACCCAAAGGATTATAAATTAGGCTGCTATAAAGACACATGCACACGTATGTTTATTGCAGCACTATTCACAATAGCAAAGACTTGGAATCAACCCAAATGTCCATCAGTGACAGATTGGATTAAGAAAATGTGGCACATATACACCATGGAATACTACGCAGCCATAAAAAAGGATGAGTTTGAGTCCTTTGTAGGGACTTGGGTGCAGCTGGAATCCATCATTCTTAGCAAACTATCACAAGAACAGAAAACCAAACACCGCATGTTCTCACTCATAGGTGGGAACTGAACAATGAGATCACTCGGACTCAGGAAGCGGAACATCACACACCGGGGCCTATCATGGGGAGGGGGGAGGGGGGAGGGATTGCATTGGGAGTTATACCTGATGTAAATGACGAGTTGATGGGTGCAGCACAGCAACATGGCACAAGTATACATATGTAACAAACCTGCACGTTATGCACATGTACCCTACAACTTAAAGTATAATAATAATAAATAAATTAAAAAAAAAAAAAAAAAAAAAAAAAAAAAAAAAGGACAGAAATTGTGTCCTTTTGTGAAATTGTGAAATTTGAAATCTGCTGTGAGCCCTTAAAAAGGACAGAAATTGTGCCCTCGGGAGCTGGGATTTTGAGACGGTAGCTTGCCGATTTTCCCAGATGAATAAAGCCCTTCCTTCTACAACTTAGTGTCTGAGAGGTTTTGTCTGAGGCCCGTTCCTGCTACAAGGCCAAGCCTAGCTTCCCACATACACTCCCTCTATCATGCAGGGAGGCACACCTTATTGAGGATGCCAATGCAATACTCCTTAATGATCACTTCATTGTGGAAGTAAACATTGTGATGAAAGGCAAACTTCTTCCTGCCACCAGTACTCAGGATGGCTGAATTCCTCCACCTGCCTGTCCAAGAAGGAGAAAGAAGGTAGTCAAGGGACAATTTCATCTAGATGGGCTGAAGTGGGCTGCTAGTGGGGTGAAGCATGCGTTTCCCCTTCCCAGCTCTCCTCTTGAAATACCCCCGAGCCCCTCAACCTGCCTAGGACTTTGGGGCCCTCCCCCAGACCCATGCTCCCCATCCTGACCTGCAAATTCATCATGTTTTCTGAGCTACTTGCTGTCACTAGAAATAATCATAACTTTTAAACGGTTTTTTATGCCAAATTAAACTTTTCATTTTTACTACCTCATGTTTTGGATGAGGCACATATTTTTAAATTTATTTTCACCCTTATTGTACCACTGTGATAAACTGCATAGTTACATTCCTCACCATAATTATCTTTCAATTTTACTTGTCTATTCCTAAAGATTCACTGAAAATACTAATTCTATTTATGCTTGTATCTTTCAGCAACCTTATGTCAGATAATGATGCACATTACTGCAGAAATTATATGTACAGATCCAAAAGGAGATGATGAAGAAGAAGAAAACAAGCTTTAAAGCCTATACATTCCTAACACTGTATTGGAAACTCAGTAATCATGGCAAAATCAAAGAATGATCACAGTCAATTCCATCTCATACCTAGACTGAAATATGAAACTTCAAAATAAAAGAAAGTTAAGAACTTTGGGCTTGTAAACATTTCCCTATATAGATACAATTATTGGTAACTTTATCTCACTGGAAAACATAAACAGAAATCCACATTTTGTATATCTGTAAATATAAACGTTTTTATTTCCATCAGTTTTGACATGCAAGCAAGTAATAAAGTGAAAGTACAATACAATGATATATGGAACTTTCTCAGTCTCAAAATATTCCATTGAGACTCATAATTTTAGGAAAACCATAAAAAATGCTTCATGAAACTACATTATATTGTACTTTTTAGTATTTTACTTATATTTTAAATAATCAGCAAATTAAATGGAATTCATCAACATTATTTATGACCCACACCTTTATTCTACTTGAGTAATCCCTTTGAAGTTAAGTATTTTAAATAGAACATTAAAAACAAATTATATTGACTGTTTTCAGCTTTTGATGAAATCATACTTCTGTATTTGTAGTAATGTGAAGTATAACTTTCTCCTCACAATTAATCTTTTATAACACCAGTGTTACTGTTTTCTCTGACACAAACACTGTGATATCTCACAGGTTTATTGTATCCATACATTACATGCCTCCAGATAATAGGCTTCAAACAGCTGGAAAAATTATATCTCTAACAAAATTCTAGGAAAGGGAATGGTAAAATGGGATAATAATTTCTAACTGTTGGTCAATGATTGTATATATTTAGATATAGACACACATTTGCACACTGTGAGTGTGCACATGTACATAAAATTTATATGACATACCCATAATATATCTGTTATGTAATTTTTAAATTAAACCACAATTTTGTTTGAAATTTGATAAGCAGTTACCTTATGTGTACTCAATTTGATGGAAAACTAACAAAACCTCTATCAACATTTCTTTCAATTAATCCAATAATGTTAACTGCTGATAGCTTCATTCTCCTTGTTCCCTCTTGGCAATCTGAAAGTTGATGCTCACTCTAATTAGCTCTCAGGGTGCGATCCACAAGAGATGGTCACCTAGATGTGGATTGTGACTTCTGACTTCTCCTCTTTCTTCCTATAGCAGTCCTACTTTTGCGTATGTAATAAACTTTGTACATGGTTTAAAGGATAAAAGTTCAGTGATATGTCAGGCCATGCTGTGAATTGTTTTCCATTGTTTTCATGTCTCTAATTGACCTTTCATGTTATAGAGGACAAGAAAAACGAGTTAGTATGTTTCTTAGTATCTAGTCCAATGCACTCTTTCTTATTAATATGCCAAACCCATCCCTTCAAGGCACTGACATCTAAACACAGCTGGACATCTCAAAATCTCTTCTCATTAATAACCATTCTGTTAATCACTGTTGCCCAGAACTGGAATCTGACTGTGAAATCCCAGGGGTGGAAATTGCTATAATGGCTTAAGCTATGGGAATGACTATTTTTCAGCATAATTACTGCTGTCATCTTACTGAAAAAATATCATATTAGATGGCAAGTTTTATTTACATAAATCCTGTTATTAATTTTTAATTTCCCACATTTATATGATATTGCACAAGTAAAGAACTCGCTTAAATTGTTAACTGAGCAATTACTAAAATAACTCACAGCAATTCAAACATTCATTTACTTACTAAGAGTGCCATACATCATTCACTCCTGATTAAAACAAAGTTGGAGAATTGGCTACCAAAGTATGTATTTCAGGGTATTTTTAAAAACTACCAGTGTCATACATGATGCCTCACCTGCAAAGATAAAATTTTAGCATAAATGTTTCAAAGCAAATAAATCTAAACAATATTGGCAATATGGTGTCCCAATTGTGTGCTCAAGTGCATATTGGTGCCTCTAGGGAGGCAACTTAAATCCTGTATAATATTACCATTTTCATACACCCCAGGACCTCTTTTATTTAAAACAAACAAATATTTCAGTATTTGCAAGAAAAAAAATGAGTTCTTACTCTTTTGTATAATTGATATTTCTATTGACTTGTTTTAATCTTGCTATGAACTATGAATGCTTAGATAACTTTGAGTTTATCTAAAGTGAGAAGGTAACTGTACTTAGCTCATAATATTATACTATGAGATAATATGACTCAAGAAATATAGATTTGCCTAGATAACACCTGGGATGTACTAAGCAATACATAATCCTTCTCATATCAAGTGCCTATCATAATTCTTCAAATATATGGTCGTAATAAGAAGGTGTTTTATACACAAAATAAATGTTTTTTGTTCTTAATATCTCTCTATATTTGTCTTCATAACCTCAACACAAAAACACCCATGGACTCAGTTTTCAGCTGAGCTGACTATGAGTTATTAGGTTTTAAGTAAACAGAATAAAGATTTCAAAAGTAGATGACTAGATACGAGAAATCACACTTTCACCATAAGAAATAATTTTTCTCAAGTGCCATTGCAACTGTGAAATTGAAAAAAAAATTAAATCTAATGTATTGCAACATTCTAAAATCTAAAATTTCCTCTTTGAGGTCCAGTGGTTCATGCCTGGAATGCTAGCTTTTGGGAGGCTGAGAAGGGAGGACTGCTTCAAGCCAGAGTTGGAGACTAGCACAGGTAACCTAGCAAGACCTACTCTACAAAAGTAATTAATTAATTAAATAGGGCATGACGGCATGCATCTGCTCTAGTTACTCAGAAGTTCAAGGTTGCAGTGAGCAGTGATGGCACACTGCACTTCAGTCTGGGCCACAGGGCAAGAATTTCTCTCTAAAAAATAATACAATAAAACAAAACAGAACAAAATGAAAACACTTTCAGGTGTTTTTTGGAAGTTTGTATAATTGCTCCAAAAGAATAGACATTGTTTAAAGTTGAGGAATTCATGGGGAATGGGCAGAGAAAATTGTTTATTGTTTTCCAAAAATCAGGATAAATTTGTTAGAACATTATGTATAAATATCTAATAATCCTTTGTAAAATAAATACTGACAAACATCAAGCCATTGTCTTTATAGCCTTTTCCTTCAAAACATTCATAGCTTAATTGGAGAATGAAGAGAACAATAATTGCAAGGTACAGTGACAAGTGTTACAATATACAAAATTTACTAACTTAGCGAGGAAGGAAATTCATAACTTGGTTTAGAGGGCTTTGGGGAACCTTCTTAGGGCAGGAACAATTGACTGGATCTGTAAGAATACGAATTTGCAAAAAGAATGTTTGGGAGAAAAACATTGTGGGAGAAAAGAATCATTCTTTCTCTCAATGATAAAAGTACTAACTGCACATGATGCTATCTGCCCAAATCTTAGACCATACTAGCTCAATAAGTATTTCTTGAATGAATCAATGAATGAAAGATATTGGGGAAAGGGTTCTGGAAGGGATTTTAAAAATCCAAAAAGGAAAGGTAAATACTCTTGACTTCAAAATTTTACCCGTTTTTCTCTAAATTCTTGTTATGTTTACTACCTCATAAGCTCTGTTTTACTTTTTTTGTCTTCACTAATATCACCCATGAATCATTCCTGAAACCACTTCTCTCTTGATCATTTGATATTATATTTTTCTCTGATATTCCTTGGTGTGTGGTCCTGGGTTTATATGCCCACAGATACATCACTCACCTCTCCTGGCACTGTTCTGTAATAGAGAGGCCTCGCCCCAGGAGGCATGGTTCCTAGGCTCCCATAAAAATTACTTCCTGTTTCTGTTCAGTCGAAGGGTGACACTGCAGAGATTAGAGGAGAGAAGCCAGTGTGTGTTCCTCTCCTCAACAGGGGATATATTTCCGCAGTGATTTCATGGCCTGCAGGACAAGCTGTTTCCATTTTCCAATTAGTGACCCTAATCCTAGACTCTTCTAATGCCATTTCCTCCAATTGTCTTCTCTAAAGAATTTGCATACTCTTGGCCGGGCGCGGTGACTCACGCCTGTAATCCCAGGACTTTGGAAGGCTGAGACGGGCTGATCATGAGGTCAGGAGATCGAGACCATCCTGGCTAACACGGTGAAACCCCGTCTCTACTAACAATATTAAAAATTAGGCAGGCGAGGTGGCGGCGCCTGTAGTCCCAGCTACTCAGGAAGCTGAGGCAGGAGAACGGCGTGAACCCGGGAGGCGGAGCCTGCGGTGAGCCAAGTTTGCGCCCCTGCACTCCAGCCTGGGCGACAGAGTGAGACTCCGTCTCAAAAAATAAAAATAAAAATAAATTGGGTATTAGTTTTGGAGATTTAAACAAAAAATATTGATATGGAAGTGGGGCAGGGAAGTGCTGGGTAGAGGAGGGCATGGTCCTTGGTTAGAGCTCCACCTTCAGGCCTGTGCTCACTGACCCAGGTGAGGACGCGCACGTCTGTTTTCTTGCCCAAATGTTGCATTTCCCAAGACCGCTCTGACATGTGACACACCCATCCTGTGCTATAAGAAACCGCGAGACCCTAGCAGGTGGTGAGACAGCAGCTGGACGTCCAGAGGAACCATCAGCAGAAAGACACAGCAACTGGACTTCGAGACGACACCAGAGGAAGGACAGCACAAGGCCTGAGTAGGCAGGCCATCCACTGCAGAAGAACCACGGAGTTCCGCGGGGTTGTAGGAGGAGAGCGCTGAGCTGCCCCATTCCCAGGGAAATCCAACTTCCTGCTCCACCTCCCTTCTGGCTCCCCATCCATCTGCTGAGAACTTCCACTCCGTGAAACCTTGCACTTATTCTCCAAGCCCATGTGTGAGCCAACTCTTCAGGTACACCAGGCAAGAAACCCCGGGATCCAGATGGCCCTCTGTCTTTGCAGTAAGGCAGGGTGTCTGATGGAGCAGACTAACACAAGCCACCCATAGATGGATAAACTAAACACCGTGTAACACATGACCGCTGGGGATTCCAGAGGTGTAAACATCCACCCCAGATGCTCCATGGAATCAGAGCCCCACAACCTGTCCTCATTGCACGCCCAGCAGGGGAGGGGATAAGGGACATTTTCCCATTTCAGTATGAGTCTGCTTTCAGTGCAATGTGCTTTCTACAATACTGCAGTGTTACCTCATGCATACATTTGACAAAATAAATTACAAACTTTAAGTAATGTGAGAAGAAAATAAATGGTGGAGAATAAGGAAGAAAACTAAACATTGTGTTAGTAAGGAATGTTTTTTACTTCATGTAACAGAAAAAGTAAGCATGACTTAAACAAACAGGGATTTCTACTTTTCACATGTGAACCAGCCTTAGTTAGACAGTTGCTGCCTTTGATCAGTTGCTCTGCTGCATGGCAGTAGTAGAGCTGTATGGTAGTAGCAGTAATGTTTTCACTTTCTCCAAAGTGAAATCTACCTGAAATTCAACACCATGCTGGGTCCAGTTGTTCCTAGCCAGCTTTGCCCACACCCTGGTTTTCCACAGTCTTATCAACTCCTAGTTTATGCAGCTATTTTAATAGTGTATATTTCCTAGTCATGTGAAACAGCTGCCTGAGATTTTCTATGCTCCTGCCATAACCTAGTATTTTTGCTGTCTCAAATTATGTGCCTTGCTCACTTCTCTCCTCAGAACACGATAGGATGTTCTTTAGCTGATTTTTTTAAACAGCATTGGTAAACCAGTTTCATTTCCCTCAAATACTTCTGAGAATTTCTGAGAAACTTATACAAGTCTCAGCTAAACACCTGGCACTGTACTACTGCCCATTCAGCTGCCTGTTATTGACTTATTTCGTTAGATAACATCCCACAGGCAGCAACTGCATGTGTTCCCTGGCCTCCACTTGGTGTCCTAAAGACCAACATCTAATGTTTAAAACATTTTAACTCTTAGCTATAACATAAAGGGTTTATAGAATACCAAACAACAATCGGACACAAGAGATTGAGTCATTCTTTTTTATACTCTTATTTGTAATTATTTTGTAGTTTGTCTTATCAGAAATTAGAGACCCAGAGAGTAGAAACAGTGCTTCCTCTTCATCCACCCTAACGCATCTCAAATATCTGTCTCATCACTTGCTTTGTATGAGATGTCCATGTATGAGATCCCATAAAATGTTGCATACTTTATACATACAAATGGTCCTACAAAACAATATTAATTTTAAAGGTAAATCCACATTCAAAGGTAAATATTTTCAAAACCAGAAATAATTTACAGAAATTCTACATAATGTGTCATAATTATCATAATGTGGAAATGGAAATTCAGACAAACTTTCACATTGTTACTGAGAGTACTTTTCCTTGAAGACCTATAATTCTGACTATCTGCATTCCAGGAATATTTTTATTATATTTTACCATCTCATAACCAAATGGCCCACTAGGTTAGATTTTCCATGATAGAGTGTTTGACTAAAGAGTCAATAACTCTTTCAACAGAGAATATCCCTAGAAATAAGCTTAGAAATTAGTTGACCAAAGTCTCAAAGTTCCCAAGGCCAATCCTTCGGGTTCAATCTCAGACTGTAATAGTGTTTTCTGCAGAACAGTGGCTTTAAGTAGGCTGATATTTTCACATTTACAATCTATTGGTGGAAAGTCTGGTCCTAAAGTAAGAACAGGGGATGCATCTCTCCTTTCATGACAAGTTTTGACACTCAGGAGATGATAAACTCATAGGGAAAAAATGGTTTTCTCCAATTTTCTTTGGCCATCTATTCCCAGATGAAATTAGAGTAAATATACGAATGATATTTCAAAACATTCTGGATAAAGTTAAAGAAGAATATATTAAGGAACAAAACTTTAGCCAGTATCAATCTTTGACAACAAAGTTAGCCATTTTAACTATACAGCATAAATGTATTTACAAATAAAGTGTATATATAGAGAAATGTTTCTTGCATTGTACACACTTGTTTAAAATCATAGTGATATCATAGGCACTCATTTAAAATAGGTCATTGATTGAATTACAACTATAACCTTAATGCAAATAGTACAGTAGAAAGTTTTTTTATAACAGAAAACATGTACACATTGGTTGGTCTTCCAGTTGTACTGTTTCTTTTGTATACATGTGTGTATGTCTATGTAATTTTAGATAATTATAGATAATAGATTTTGGATAAGTAATAAGAAAGTAACCAGATTTTCTTTGTAATAAAAAGGAAAATGGTTAACTTTAATTGAAATTTTAGTTGAAGTATAAAGAATTTAACCTGCTAAGGGAAAAGGTGTATTGTGTTTTGCAGACTGAAAGAGTTTTTTCCTGAGTAACCCAGTGTTGGTATTTACTGCAGAAATAGATTCATTTTGGTAGACCTCTGTAGCCAGTTACCTGCAGAGAAGGAAATCCTACTAGAGAGAATTCTAAATAGAGTACTTAAATATTATTTCGTTTGGGTGAAGCATTCACATATGATATTCTTTTATGTTCAGCATAATTATAAACATTTAGTTTTAATACACTTTCCAAAAGACTAAAGTAATTATAAACATTAACAAGAGAATTGTATATTCCTCATTTAAACCTTTTAGCCTATTCAAATCTAAGAAGTCCACTGTGAAATACATAAAAATGAGATATGAAATAAATAAGAAAATAAAATACAGCAGAATGTACCAGAGCTTTTTATGTGTTGGATGTACATCTATCAGTTAGGTTTTAGTGGCAGACAGAGTGCAGTCTACATAATTTTATTCATAGTAGATACCTATGCATCATATATTCACAGATAAATATTTCTGCGAAATAGACAGCTAGGAAAACACAACACGGCACATACGCTGAATTACGTTTAAGCAAGTGTGAATTATATAGTTAAAATGATCTCTTCAAGGGGCTTCTTATGACTCTCTCACTGCTTAGCCTAAGGATTAATTAAAGTTCCTAGGCTTCAATTTGAGAAACACTATATAAGTGCTATGCATTATCATGGTAAAACGAGAATGAGGCACAAGTGATTTGCAACCTCATAGGCTCTTTGAAATGTGTGTCTAGCCTGATTCGCAGTTTTTTCTAACAAAGTTTTATGGATTGGAAAGTGCTTATCAGATTTGAAGATGAAATTTGCTCACTAAAATTGTGCTAATCTGCCAAAGCAATCTTTGTTCTCTATATATGTGGAGTCATGTTTCTCAAAATAGAAGAAAACTTGAGATATGATTTCGGTTTTTTTTTTTTTTTTTTTTTTTTTTTTTTTTTTTTTTTGAGACGGAGTCTCGCTCTGTCGCCCAGGCTGGAGTGCAGTGGCTGGATCTCAGCTCACTGCAAGCTCTGCCTCCCGGGTTTACGCCATTCTCCTGCCTCAGCCTCCCGAGTAGCTGGGACTATAGGCACCCGCCACCTCGCCCGGCTAGTTTTTTGTATTTTTTAGTAGAGACAGGGTTTCACCATGTTAGCCAGGATGGTCTCGATCTCCTGACCTCGTGATCCGCCCGTGTCGGCCTCCCAAAGTGCTGGGATTACAGGCTTGAGCCACCGCGCCCGGCCGAGATATGATTTCAAAGGTAATATAATAAGGTATAATTTTGACATCAATTATCACTTGTCTATTATTGTTTCATTGATGCAACTGTTGCTCTCTTAATTAATGCACCTGAAGTCTAGTTAATTTGAATAAGGTAGGCATCCCATTTTTATACTTGTAAAGACAGTCAGGAGACTTTTCACTGTTTCCATGAAGCTTATGTAGATTTTATTAGTATATTTAAATTATGTATCACTGCAATAATGTCAATTCTATAATGTAATATATTTTTCCTTTAATAATGTTTTTTATATTTATTTCCATTTTTATTACAGATTCAGAGAGTGCATATGCAGGCTTATTATAAAGATATATTGCATGATGCTGACATTTAGTCTTCTATTCATCCCTTCACCTAGACAGGGAACCTTGTCCCCAACAGGAAGATTTTCAGCCCCTGCCCCTCTCCCTTTGTCCCCTCTTTGGAGTCCCCATAGTCTAATATTCCTATCTTTATTTCCGTGTGACCCAAGTTTTAGCTCTTATTCATAAGTGAGAGTATTCAATATTTTATTTTCTGTTTCCTCGTTAGTTTGCTTAGGTTAATGACCTCCAGCTGCATCCATGCTTCTGCAAAGGACATGATTTTGATCTTTTTATGGCTGTGTACTATTCCAGGATTCATATGTACCACATTTTCTTTATCCCATCCACTGTGGATGGGCTCCTAGGTTGACTGCATGTCTTCACTATGGTGATGAATATGAGAATTCGTGTGTCTTTTTGGTAGCTTTAATGTTTTATTTTCCTTTGAGCATATACCAAGTAATAGGATTGCTGGGTGGAATGGAAATTCTATTGTTAGTTCTTTTAGAAATCCCCAAAATGCTTTCCACAGTGACTGAACATTCTCATCACCAGTGTATAAGAGTTCCTTTTGCCCTGCCACCTTGCCCACGTTCTTCTTATTATTATTATTTTGGCTTTTTAATAATAATAGTCATTCTGACTGGGTATGAGATAATATTTTGTTGTTATTTTGATTTTGATTTCTCTGATGATCAGTGATGTTGAGCACTTTTCTTATGTTTCTTGGCCACTAGTGTGTCTTAAGAAGATATTTTGAATAAACATAAAATTATTTCCTCTACTGATGTGTGAAATTCTACCTATGTCCTTCCCTCTTCTCCTACTACATGATTATGGATAATGAGTCAAAAAATGTGATGTGCTGGTAATATATTTTATTTCATACTTGTAAAATGTTTTTCTTTGAAAAATACCACATGTTCTAATTTTTTTTTTTAATTCCTTGGAAGTGGCAATAGGGACAGGGAAATTTTAAAGCAATTACTTCACAAGGTGATTCTAACATAAACAGTATATTGTTCACTATAAAGTTAGTTTGTTTTTGAGTAAAATTTAAAAAAAATAAACAAATACAAAATAATATAACAGATACCAATTTAACCCCACTTAAAACTACCAGCTATTAATACATTCCCTGTTCTGTTTACATTACTTCTGGTTGTAATTGGAATATATGCCCTCAAGTTCGTTTCCTTTCTTCCATTTTCAGAGGAATCATTATCATGAATTTGATATTATCTTCATGCTTTTTAAATTTATCACAATATTTATTTCTAAATAATGCTGGTGTTTTATAACTTTTTAATGTTTATGTGAATAAGCTGTGTATTATTTTGCATATTTTTTTTTCTGTTAACATTCCTGTTGAGAGCTGCCATTATTGATGGCATAGTTCTCAGTCTACTGAATTCTCATATTCCATGATGTGTTTATTGAAATGCTACAATAAAAAACCTTCCCTATGCCTCCAGGTACACATGTGTGAGAGTTTCTAATGAATATATAAGAAGAATGGCTGGACTGCCATGTGTGTACACTTTAACATTCTCATTAGCTCCCTGGACTACCACTTTATTACTATTGTTGATTCAGGCTAATCGGCTTAGTATATATCTTAGATTTTTCTTAGATTTTTCATTTTTAATGAAGTATTATTATGAGCTACATTGATTAGAACCAGCATGTATGTGTTAAATATTCATTCTGTTTAATAATTAGAGCTATTGTCAGGCCTCTATCAGTATGTGTGAAAAATAAAATGGTAACAGAATTATGACTTTAGAAGGAGGATAAATCTGAAAATCAACTTTATTTTCCTGACACAGTTCACACAAAATACAGATACTGCTACTTTTTCAAGGGCAGCGTGCAGCAGAGTGAGTGATAATAAATAAATATGCACTGAGTCAATAGTGGCTGGGGATGAGTAGTTTCTTCCAATCTTGCCTTTTAATGAGAGAAGTATTTGACATATTTTTTTCTCTTTCCATGTGGTCCACTTACATGACACTCCCAGGTCCTCATATGGTAGGGCTGGGGAAAATGAAGGAAATAATAGGCTAGACATATGTAAAGTATGTGCTGGAAATAGAAGCTTAGCACACAGAGAGTAGATGATTCATCTGGCCACAGTGGTATTGTCATCTGTCATATACCTACAACTACCTATTTATGGGCTATTTGCTAATGACTATTTTTTTAAAAATCTGTTTCAGCACAAATGACATAGAAATGAAAGTAGATATTTAATTAAAAACTACTCAATTTCCCTTTCAATCAAATTATGGGTGGAAAAGTGCCAATAAACACATGGTGTAATCATAAAGCCTTGGAGTCCATGTTAGGGCCACAGGCTAAAAGTGATATCCTGAAATCCAGAATACAGAGGGCTGAGGGGAAAAAGCAGCTGCTATTTCAAAAGGTTAAGAGTTAGTTACATTAGGAAATCTATGCCTGAAGATGACATTTTCACCGGTTTAATATGTGAATCTGGAAAAAATAAGCATATGATTCTGAGATGCCTGGCTTTTTATTTACATTATATTACTATCTTATAAAATCAATTGTGTACATTCTTAATTCTAATTTTTCTGTGCTTAAGAAACAGGCATCAGTAATTGTTAGTATGTTATCTCCATTAGCTACAGAAGATTCCAAAAGAATTGAATATGCCATTTAGATGTTTCAAACAGAAAATTAAATATAAAATGGTTTTAATTTTTAATCAATCATTGGAAACAAAATAAAGTTGTTGAAATTTTATTGTGCCAGAAATAAAACATTGAACAATGTGTGATAAATGATTTTTAATGTTCAGATAAAAAGCTCAACATTGGTGACAAATTTTGTTCGTGACAACAAGAAGCAATTTTGGAAAAGCTTGCAAGTAACTGTATTTAAAAATCAATGTAAAATTAAAAGAAATGCATTTTCCAGAAAATAACTATGAATAATTATTGTTAAGAAACAGATTAATTAATATAAATTGTTCCAGAATCGTTATTCTGCCTACTATTTCTCATATTTAAACAATAAATGTAAATAAGTTATTTTTCTGTTTTGCTTCAAGATATGTAATTGTAGTTTTAAATTTAGGAAGGGATTTCATTTTCAAAAATAGTTTGAAGATAACTATTTTGTAGATCTATCAATATAGTAAAAACAATTTGCCTGTAAGGAAATAATATATTAAATAATAAATGATTTTGTATAACAAAAGATTTTAGGATCTTTTGTCCTAAAAAAATGTTTCCATTGGAAAAATAAACGTTTTAGTCACTCGAATTTTACTAAATATCATTAGATATTCCTGTGGATTGATGGGAAAAAATGTCCATTCCTTACATTCTTGACTACCCTCAGTAATTATTATTTTAATAGTTGACAAGCTAATGAACAAAAGTTGGAACGTAATGTGGTTTTGATTTATATCCCCAGATTACTAATAAGCTCAAGCATCTAGCCATTTTTTGTTGGTCATTTGACTTTCTTCTTTTCTAAAAAGGATCTATTTACCTGCACTGCTTTCTTCTACTGGGCTAGATTGTATATATATTTTTTCTAGTATATTTGTATGAGTTATTTTGATTATTTTGGATACTGGTATTTTTAATTATATTTTTCTTAGTGATGTTCTGGAGTTTTATAAACACCCAAGATAATTTTTAAAATTTATGATCTGAAGATTTTCAAAAAGCTAACTCAGAATTCATTTGTGGCCATAATGCTAACTTCAAATGAAAAAACAATTGTGCCACTTTAGCAAAACATACTTTAAAAATACTAATTAGAAAGCACTGAAGTGCTCAATTCTACCTTTTTAATAAAACATACATTTAAATAGTCATTTCAACAAAATCCTTTACCCTTACAGTAAGAACTAATAATCAAATGTTGATGACCTAGCTCCTGCATGGTTTTCTAAATATTTCACAATTGTCATTTTGATAATAATCACTTAGCATACTTGTTAGAATTACTCCAGGTCTCATTTCAAATGATTGAACCAGGGTTTTGAAGGAAAATAGCTAGAAATATCTGTGTATATATTTTATTTTATGACCCATGTAATTATTTGAGGATGTTTGTGAAACTCTGGTCTGACACAAAAGAGAAAGTTAAACAACAACAACAACAAATAAAACCAAAAACAGAACAACAACAACAACAACCCCCCACCCCAAGAAAAAAAATAAGCTACACATAAATAATATTAAGCCAGGAATCAGGAATAAATACCTTATCTTTTTCTAACTCCAGCCTTCTCAAGTCATATGGCCCTATCATCTTTTTCTTTCTTGGTAAATGCTACTCCAACTGTCTAGCACTTCACAGTAGTAATTAACCTGCTAGTTTGCAATTTAGCAAAATATATGAAACCTATTTTTGAACATTTTCTTTGGATACTATTTCTAGCTATAGACCAGGTGTCAGTTGATGCTATGTATGGCTATAAAATAGCAGTATTTGACAAAAATATTTGACCACTGGGCAAAATTTCCTTCTGTAAATGACCCACTGCTACCAAAATTACATTGACAATTTGGAGACTGTTCTGACATTTTGAATTTCATATATTCATGGAAGATTGGAAAGTGTCTTCAGATGTCATTGTCTGTAATGATAAGAGTTAATTTTTCTGTGTTAAAGCAGGTGTGCAGGTATTGGATGAACAGGTATGCCACTGAAGCATAACTGTGGTTACAGTTGTAAAAGTTTTAGTGAAATTGCACATAACGACATCTCCACAGAAAATTTAGATTTTGGCTCAGCTAGGAGGTGTTGAAGAAAACGACATTCTTTATTGCTAACGATTCATCAGCTAGTTCTTTTTTTTTTTTTTTTGTAAGACAGAGTCTCGCTGTGTCACCCAGGCTAGAGTGCGATGGCATGGTCTTGGTTCACTGCAAGCTCTGCCTCCCGGGTTCATGCCATTCTCCTGCCTCAGCCTCCAGAGCATCAGACGGTTCTTAAAGCTAGATAGCACAATATTGTGGAAAGAGGTAGTTTTGTAATCTGGAATAGACTTTAAAATAAGTTAATGATTTTGAGAGCCAAATTTCAGATGTATGAAGTGGGGTCTAAGATATCTAGTACCTATATCTGTAGTTATAAAGATCACATAATAACAATTGATTCTATTTGCCTTGTACTTTTCTATAAAACAAAGACATCATTTAATTGTGTTATTTAATATAACTTCGTGTGGGTATTTTTAAGGAACATTTATCTCGTGATAAATAAAATAGTAATACTGGTAGAGAATGGTACTTACTCCAACATTGACATTGCAGAGCTCCAGCTGTTCTGTAGAGAAACTGACATGAATTGAAAAAAAAAGAGTGGATGATTGAAGGTACTTAGGGGCCAGTCTTTATTTACTAAGACTATACAATTCTCGGAGAGGACACATAACCTGTGAAGAGTTGGAAGTACATGATGAAGAGTCATTGAAAAAAGCCTGCCTCAAGGATCATCCTGTACATTTCTAGCTTGAAATACAGGATACTTGGTGCTGTGAATTTCTGAAATAGTGGAATATTGTAGGAAGAAACATGTTTGGGGGATGAAATGCAGGTCTGGGTTTGGTATGTGGAGATATAAGGCATGCAGTTGGATATGCCAAATCTGAAGATCAGAAAAAAGATCTGGCCTGAAGTTGGGAATTTCTTAATAGTCAGCATAGAAAGAGTATTTTAGGCTTGAGAAAACCCAAGAGAATCCATGACTGAGATGTGAACAACTTCAACACCTGTAGATTTAATAAAGATGTCAACAAAATACACACCAAGTTCATATTAAAATTAATAGGAAAAGACAAACTACTTAGAGCTATTCAGGCAACTAGCATTTAGCTAGCTATTAGGAAGCAAATTTGGGAAAAAATAAAACGTATAAAGAATATTTGATCAGGTTTCCAAATATACAAAATAAAAACCACTTATGTGTTAGAAGATAATACAAAAAATTATATTACATTAATGGTACTATTTAATGCTAATAAACAAAAATGAAAGTTATTCTGAATTAAATCAATAGACAGTATATTTTCTATCATTTTCTTTCTTTCCTTCTCTATTTGTTTGTTGTTTTAACTTACTAATCAATGAGTCCTCTTAATCCCATTACTTTTTATTTAACATTGCATTTGTTTTTCATATGTGCAATATTACACTGCCCAATACAGAAGAAATGCAGAATTTGGGCTGCTATATCAGAAACATCTTTGCTTTTCAGATTTGGGCTTCTGGAGTGTGGTTAATTTAACTATTATCATCAGGCCTTGATTTTTCTGATTTCTGTAATCACTTCACCAAAATAACGTCTGAAACTGATGACTACAATAAAATTAAAATTATGTTGACTTTTAAGATAATTATGTTTATGTAAATTTCAAGCTTCTTTTTTTGGGTAGGGTGGTGGAGACAAAGTTTTGCTCTTGTGATGCAGGCTGGAATGCAGTGGTCAGATCTTGGCTCACTGTGACCTCCGCCTCCTGGGTTCAACCAATTCTCCTGCCTCAGCCTCCCAAGTAGCTAGGATTACAGGCACCTGCCACCATGCCCAGCTAATTTTTGAATATTTAGTAGAGATGGGGTTTCACCATGTTGACCAGGCTGGTCTTTAATTTCTGAGATCTGCTAATCCACCAGCCTTGGCCTCCCAAAGTGTGGGGATTACAGGCATGAGCCACCTGGCCAGGCCTTCAAATTATATTTTCATACCCACTCACTTCCACAATTTTTTGGAACTATCTGCATGTTCTCCTTGGGGGTGGGGTAGGGGGGAATGGTATCAGAGTTATTGAAGAATTTGTGAAAGAGAGAAAGACAATACTATACAAAGGTTTAACCTATTCACAATACTGTATTTAGTGAATAAAAACATTACTTTTTAAATTATATTGAGTAAATAAAATATATTATTTTCATATCTCTAAAATATGTGTACATGAAAAAATAGAACAAGGTTCAAATACATAAACAAATAAATGAGGCCAGGCATGGTGACTCATGCCTGTAAGCCCAGCATTTTGGTAGGCAAAAGCGGGTGGATCACTTGAGGTCAGGAGTTGGAGACCAGCCTGGCAAATATGGTGAAACCTAGTCTCAATGAAAAATACAAAAATTAGCTCGACATGGTGGCATGCACCTGTAATTCCAGCTCCTCGTAAGGCTGAGGTGGGGAATTGCTTGAAGCTCGGAGGCAGATGTTGAGGTGAGCCAAGACCCTGCCACTCAGTCCAGCCTGGGTGACAGAGCAAGACTCCTTTTCAAAACACACACACACACCCCCCCCCAAAAAAACAAATGAAAATAAAAATTTTGTGCTAAAAAAAGTACTCATAGTCAAACTCCATATCTAACAGAAAAAGAAGTACTTTAAAACAAAGATTCCACAAGAGGAAAATAAGAAAACAAATTTATCACCTTGCATATAACAAATAATAAACTGAAGAGACTCACAGAGAAAAAAAATTTAAATTTACAAGTACTCTAAAAGAAGCTGAAAGTCACTCAAAACTTTCTTGGATTCTATGTCTCTACACTACAAACATGATCACAAAAATGGCCAGGAGTAGATCAAAATGTATCTTAAAACTCAATAAACACTTCAAGTCTCACATAAGAACTGTAATGGAAAATGGACATGTCTGTAGTATTTCCATACAAATCTGAACAAATAGTATTTCTTTGTACTAATTGTTTCACTATTCTAAGAAAATAACTTCCATATTAATATTAGGGGATGTAACAAAGCAGGTCTTCATCATGATAAGTAACACGGGGTGTCCACACCACTACTCAAGTAGTGAGTGCATACTGAAAGTCCCAGCCATTTTGCAATCTCTTCACATTTCTTCCCCTGTTAGCCCAGTGTCTCACAGGGCCTAGTGGTCCTCCAGATTCCCTGTGTAGTGGCCTTTCTTGTCTGGGGGAGCAGGGTAGTGTGAGTGATGATGGCACAAGGCAGAAAGCATGTCAGGGAAACCTGGGGTCATTGTAACAGAACATGATGGGCCTGGGACAGCCCATCCGGGACAATGTAGAGATGGGCCTTGGGAGGACATCTGCATGGAGGGTGAGAGGGCCCTAGTTGAGCCCAAACTGAGCACCAAGTGGCAGCTGGCCTCAGACCTCAACTAGTGAAGGATGATGAGATATCTATGCCTTGAGCCTTGCTTCTCATCCACTGACCTTAGACACTTATTCCTCTTAGGTGGCTTAAGGTGCCCCAATCCTAAAAAGTGGGTGTTACAGTTCCCTGATGGCCATTTCCCCACCAGCCCTTAGATGACCTGGGATTGCTCATTGCAGTCACCTTCCTAAGGCTTGGGTTCTCCATGTGGGGCACAACTCCAAGAATCAAAGGCCTCTCAGTTACCAGACCTAGACTGCTTACCTGGCCTCCTATTTACTCTCTAATGGCCTCTCTATTCACTCTCTAATGGCCTCCTTCCCTTGGGAAGTACTGCAGGTGATTGAGCCACAGGCTCTGGCTGATGATGTGGGGGACTTCAGAAGTGGGTACAGGTTAGGTCAGGTCATGGCTCAAAGTCAATTCCCCAGAGGCCAAGGAACAACCAGCAAGAGCCTTTCCCATGATGTACCACCTCAGTGCCCACCTCTGCAATCCTGCCAGAACCTAGGCTAGTCATGGTCAGCCAACCAGCTGAGCAAGCTAAGGTAGCAGCTTTACTGCCTGCACCTGGAGGCTTGACCTTCATGATCCCATAACCACTGGACTGCAGTGGAATGAGACATTCTGTATCCTGGAGACAGAGAAGTCAGTCAGGAAGGTTCAAGCCAGGCTGACCCTCCCACACACCAGTTCCCCTACCATGCTGGGAGGCACTCCTTACCAAGGATCCAACACAATACTCCTGAATGGTCATGTCATCGTGGAAGTAAAGGTTGTGATGAAAGGAAAACTTCATCCTGCTGCCAGTACCTGGGATGGCTGAGTTCCTCCCCCTACCTGGCCAAGAAGGAGAAACAGGACATACTCAAAGGACCATTTCATGTAGCTGGGGTGAGGTGACCTGCTAGCTGGGGTGAAGCATGCGTTTCTCCTTCCCAACTCTCCCACTGAGACACCCCCAGGTCCCAGGGGTACCTCAACTTGACCCAGACACTGGACCCCTCCCACAGACCCAGGCTCCTTAGCCTGACCTGCATATCCATCACGAAGCTCAGCAGGAATTCATATCATTTGTGATCCTGGCCAACATCTGGGTGTGCCACACAATCTGCCTCTGGTCAAGGAGCTGCCAGATGATTGAGTGGGCATGCAAGGAAACACCCTGCAACTTTGCAAGAGCATGCAGAGTGTGGGCAGGGTATCCCCCAGGCCTTTGGCCTGGCACCCTCCCTTCCAGGTCCTCTGTCTCTATCTTGCATGGGGGGCACACTCATGGCTGTGGTGGTCTTGGCGGCAGGTGGAGGCAGGCCCAGACAACCTGCTGTGACTAGGGGCTGTCTCAGAAGTGGGAAGGTGGTTGGGGGCGGGGTGTTGTGCTGTGAGGCGGCTACTTGCTCAGTGTTCCTGAGCTACAGGAGGCCCTCATGTGCTGGATGCTGGACAGGCTCTGCTGCTGTCCAGGTGTGCGGTCTCTCCTTCTCCTGGTCTCCTTTAGGGGTGGGCATCTCCACCAGAGGGAATCACTGCCGGTAGAAGTAGCTGCAGGGCTGTGCCTGGCTCTCCCCATGGGGGTTGAGTGGTTTCAATGGAGGTTATATATGCTCAGGGCCTAAACATCTTTGGGTGTAGCGAAGAAAGGGAAGAAATTGTGTCTGGGGAGATGGTGCCTGTTGCTGAGGACAGCAGCCCCCTGCACCATGAACCCAAGTCTTGAGCACCTTGTGTTTCTGGGGTAAGCCTGCTGGACACAGGCATGGGAAGCAGGGAAGTTCCATGGCTGGCATGGACATGCAGACTCCCCTTCCTCATGGGAGTTTCCCAGCGAAAGGTGTTCTTCAACTTTCTGCTGTTATGAAGGGTCCTTTGCGCTGCTATTCTCCCTTGTGAGTGTTGTGCTTGGCTTCCTGTCCCTAGCACATGCCCTCAGGGCACCTGCAATTAAGCTGCCCTCCTATCTGCATGAGGCTGTTCTTGGTTCCCCTCATTGTCCCCCATGCCCTGAATCCTGGCTGACCCCCAGCGCCTACCACTTTGTTTCCTCCAACCCTGCTCCAGGGAGCTTGGCGCCCACCCTCTGCTGCCTGCCATCCCGAATTGGCAACTGCAAGGATATGGCTCTGGCCCAGAAGCCAGGGATGCCCTGCGGCCTGGGACATTCACATAGCCCAGCTCCAAGTGAAAGACGTCAAGAGTCAGTTGCTGGCCTGGGTGTACTGGGGCAGGACCAGGCTGTGCCTGCAGGTCCTCCTACCGCTACTCCACATTGGCATCCTCCTTGGCCACCACCTCCATCTCTGCCACGATGTCATTCCCCACTAGCATGCCTCTTCCCCCAGGGTTTCTCCCTGCTCTGTGCACAGGCTGCCCTCTTCTGCACAGCCTCCAGCCTTAACATGATGCCCTCCTTGAGGCTCCCACAGAGTAAAGTCTGTGCATGCCACCCCACGACCTCAGCACCCCTCGCCTCTGGGGACAGCTCTCAGACAGGCCCCCGGGCCTCGCCCTGCTGAGAACCACGTCCCACACCTACGTGGATACAGGGTTCCTGGGGAGCCCCCCAGGGCCCATAGCCTGTCACACTCGCTATGGGGCCCAGATACCCAGGAGGATTAGCTGCGCACAGTAGCCCTGGAGTCGGAGGTCGAGGCCATGATTTCCACCGCTCCGCTAGCAGGCACCACGGCCACCGCTGTGCTTGCGAGAGCCTCTGCACCAGCAAGGCAGTGCACATGGATCACTGGATTGGCGACCATGGTGGTTGTCCTCCCGTGTGCCCACGGCACAGGACGAGAGGCCCTTTGTAATGCTACCATGAGTACAGCATACTTAGAGAGGAAGCATGGAACTCGGAGTCTGTATTTGCCTAGACCTGAGAGAATCCTTGCAGGATTTCAGCTTCTGGTGCAGACAAATTCCACCTCAGCAACGTACCAGTAGACTTTAGTCCCACGCACCCACCCTGTCCCACTCCCCGCCAAGCCACTGTCACCACCCTTGCCCCAGCAGGTAGCGCTGGTCCCTCCCTCTCCCCTTTGGATCTGCAGTATTCAGTCCCATCAGCCTAACCTGCCTAATGAAGTGAGATGTTTTTTTCCCTGTGGGTTAATGTCTTGCCACACTCAAGATGTCAGTTAGGGTGTAGGTCTTCCACGCCCACAATTCCAAAGGGCTCACAGTCTACGCGTGACTGAATTCACTACTACCTGGCATTAAGGCAGACATAGCTTATCAGAGGAGCAACCGCGAGAGGATGCAGCTACAGGCCAACCAGGAGCAGCGCGCCTCCTGAGGCGCCTACAGCCTTCGCAATAATTGGCCGACGCCCACCGCCCTCCCTATGATTGGCCGGTGGAGGTAGGCGGGATTTCCGGGCGAGGCTTCGGCGTGCTTCTCAGTCGGGCCAGCTCTGGTTGTACTTCCTGCAGTTGGGACTGTGGTGTCCCGAAGTCGGAAGCATACGACCTGAGGGCCGGGCGAACCCTCAGGCTGTTTGTCGTACTGAAAAGTTCCTGTATTTTCTGTTTCTCTGGACAGGTTGGTCTCTCGGCAAGAATAGAAAGCGAAGGTTCGGGATTTTGTCTATAAAAGGGGATGGGTTTTCTATGTGTGGGTGTTGAATTACGGGAGGAGACAGTGGGGAGAGAACACCTCAGTGCTATTAAGAAACTCATTTTTATTAAAGTCATTGATTTTTCTTGAGGATTCTGCCTTAACTGCCTAATGTGTCCGACAAGCTGTGGGAGATGGTGCTAAGGCGCCATTGTTTTCATGGGCATTTTTTATTAAAGCGGTTTTTCTCTGTGAATTTGGTCATCATTCAAAATACAGGCAATATACTTAACCCCTAACATGAAAAACTTACACTTTTAGTTAGCACATGTCACGTGTTTGATTTGCTTGGAAGGAATTATCAAATTTTGACATAAATTGTGTTACTTTCGTGTACGTAGAAATACGGGGACATAAATAACCTCAGTTTAAGTTTGCCTCTGTAAAGCCTGTAATTGTCTCCTTCCTTGTATGACAGTATTTGAAACATGTTTCATGTATCTCCGGCACTGTAAATAATTTAAAACGAATAAGTGGGTGTAATCGAGATAAATGGAATTAGATAGGTAACTGGGACAAAATGGAGGAGCTTGTTTTTCTGTTAACCTGGCACACTGACTTACTCTTGTAATCCTAGCATTTGGGAAGCGGAGTTAGAAGGATGACTTGAGGTCAGGAGTTGGAGACCAGCCTGTGTAACATAATGGGCTCCTTTAATATTGCCATTTTCGCATCAGGGACCATTTTAGTGGAAGACAAATTTTTCCTCAGACAAGAGTTGCGCAGGGGAAGATGGAGGCCAAGTGGACACGTTTGGGAGTCGGGGCTGGCGGCAGGGCCCCAAGCGGCGCGTGGTGGGGCTGGGCTTCCGGTAGGGGTAGTGTGACAGAGGACAGGTGGGGCAGCAGGGCTGCCACGGGGACAGGGTGGGGCAGCGGGGGAATAGGGAGGATGGTTTCCAGTTAAAACTGTACAACCTCAGGTCATCCTCATGTGTTACATTCTCTACAGACAGGTATTACAGGGCACCCTCAGGCATTATGTTCAGGCCACAGATAGGTACGGGTTGAAGGCCAGGGTTTGGGGATCTTTTACTTATTGTGTATTTCAAATCACTAAAAGATGGTAAAATATTTAAAATGTTTTCTCCCAAGAACATTTTGATTTGCTTGATTTAGTCTTTTATCCAGATACCATGCTGGGCGTGGTGGTTCACCCTTGAAATCTCATCACTCTGGTAGTCCCAAGCTGGCAGATCACTTGAGCCCAGGATTTGGATACCAGCTTGGGCAATATGGGGAAACCCTTGTCTATTTAAAACAACACAAAAAATTTCCCAAACCTGGTAGAAAGCCCCTCTGGTAACACCTACCTGGGAAGCTGAGATGTGAGAAGATCAGTTGAGGCTGGGTGGAGGAGGCTGCACTTAGCAGTGCACTGATACACATCTCAAGTGTGGGAGATACACATCTCAAGAAAGAAAATACACAAACATCACACTGTACCTCATAAATATAGTTTTCAAATAAAATTATTTAAATGGGGGCATTCTTTATATTGCAACTTAGGAAAATTATGATAGCTTTTCTTATCTAATTTTTAGAAATAAGATTTTATCAGGTACATACTAAAATGCATCATTTGTCCATGAAGTTAGTGACCCTTTTGCTGTGTGTGTTATAAATTTTACATATTTGAAGTAACAAATGCTAGAAAGATGTCAGCCTCGGGAAGGGTTTTACTTGGGTTTTCAACATAGTGTGTAATAAAATTTTATCTTTTTAGCTTATTTATTTTTATCTAAATATAGATAATGTTTTACCATTTGCAGCACAATGGTAGAAGCAGATTGTCCTGGCAAGCTTTTTATTGGTGGCCTCAATAGAGAAACCAATGAAAAGATGCTTAAAGCTGTATTTGTGAAACATGGTCCCATATCAGAAGGTAACTCTTAAAGCCGTGTGTCTGTGTGTATTTTCATATGTATATTTCAATATGTATGTTTAAAATATGTATGTTTATATATATGTATGTTTTGAAAAAATGTATTTTTTTCAAAGTTCATTGTATAACTACATTAAAATGCCTTATTAGTTTTAAACTCTTTTGAATTATCTATTTGATATTTGGAAAATTCTCATAGTACCAGATTAAGGGTCTGTGGTAAGGATAGCCTGCTACTTAGAAAGGAATATGAGGAAAACTAAATATGTTGTGGAGTTAGGGAACAAACTGGAATAAAATAGGCTGACTACAGGGGTGACTTAGTATTAAGAATCATAGTAATGATGTAAAATGCAATTACTTTTTGGTTTGATGTAACTTTCAGATGGTTAGTACCTTGGTGAGCCCATTATATGAATGTAAAAACTTTTCATATATTTTAGTTCTTTTAATAAAGGATCGAACCAGCAAATCCAGAGGTTTTGCATTTATTACTTTTGAGAACCCTGCAGATGCTAAGAATGCTGCCAAAGATATGAATGGAAAGGTAAGAGTCCCTTATTAATAATATTCTAACTCTGTTCTTCAATTAACAGTATTTATAGGTCTTTTTAATATTACTAAACTTTTGAAGATAGTAGAATGTCATATGAAGCCATCCTCTTCTTTATGTCATATACATGCAAGTGTAGTTTGGAAGGGTATTGGAATTAACATTATATAAATTAATATATAATTTTTCTATGTTTGTATTTCAATATGAGTGTAAATAGATTTTGAAAGGTTTTGAAGGGCTTTAAAAGTTGTAAGGAACCTTCATGTAAATGAAAGTAATAAGTCAACATTTATTAAATGTTATTAATGGACTTCCAATTCATGGAAATACTTTTAGAGCATAGACAAACTGTGGATAGACATCTAGACAAACTCACAGGAAGGAAAGATTCTTTCCCATTTTCTGAAAATATATTCTTGAGAAAGTATATTTAAATGTTAAGTCCTTGAAAATAGAAAATAATATGAGAACATTGAAGTCAGATAACAGAAGAAGTAATTGGCATTTTTGCCCCATCCTGGCTCTTTTCTCCTAAGGACGTTTCCTTCCTGTCACTAGAGTGATTTATGTAACATGAATACCCAATTACTCATTTCCCCAGTGTGTTTGGGGACTTGTTTTAATCCAACCAGTGGTCTCTTGTCCTGTTGAGTTTTAAATCTAGGGATTATTGTGTGCTTACTAAAGCTTTAAAATTTTATGTAATTCTATTAACTATTGAATTCCTTTACATTGTAGTCAAGATCATTCCATTTTGGGCCCTTTAGCAGTTTTTTGCTTTATAACAGTTTCCTAATGAGGCCCGGCATGGTGGCTAACGCCACCATGGATGTGGCTGAGGTGGGCAGATCACGAGGTCAGGAAAACGAAACCATAATGGCCAACATGGTAAAAACTTGTCTCTACTAAAATACAAAAACATTAGCCATGTATGATTGTGTGTGCCTGTGGTTCCAGCTACTCAGTAGGCTGAGGCAGGGGAATCAGTTGAACCTGGGAGGCAGAAGTTGCAGTGAGCCGAGATTACGCCAATGCTCTGCAGGCTGGTGACAGAGCGAGAATCCGTCTCAAAATAAATAAATAAATAGCATTATCCCAATCTGGCTCCTGCTAGTCTTTACGCTATCCCCAAATGCTTTTTTGGACTTCTTCAGAATTATCCTTCCTGATGTATGTCTTACAAATAACAATTTATGCTTCAAAAACAACTTAGATTTCATATTTTCTTCCTCATTGCATATTGTATTTTGTACTCACTGTACTATATATTAATCTGTTGATTGTGAAATTGTATATAATGCATATTTAAGTCTTCCTAAGTTGCTTTTATTTCTGTTAGATCTAGCACACTTCCTGGCACATAGCAGAGAGTACAGTTTTATTCACTCTTACAAATTAGTAGATTAAGCTGTGGTAGAAACCGAGAGTAGCTTTTGGTTCATGGCTTTGTGGTAGTGATGGAGATAATTTTGACTTACGTATAGTAATCTATGATAATTTCTTTCTTCCCCCTGTTTTTCAAGCAAAAGAGCAGATAATTTGTGTAGAGTTTTTGTTTGTTTGTTTTTTAAGATGGAGACTCGCTGTGTTGCTAGACTGGATTGCAGTGGGGTTATCTTGGCTCACTGCAACCTCCGCCTGCTGGGTTCAAGCGATTCTCCTTCCTCAGCCTCCGACTAGCCGGGACTACAGACACCTGCCACCACACCCAGCTAATTTTTGTACTTTGAATAGAGACGGGGTTTCACCATGTTGGCCAGGATGGTCTCTAACTCTTTTCCTTGTGATCCGCCTGCCTCAGCCTCCCAAAGTGTTGGGATTACAGGTGTGAGCCACTGTGCCCAGCCAATGTTATTTCTAAATTACTTCATCGTGAGATGAAGTTTTGTTGTGTTGTGTTAATGTTAAGACAGCCAATAAAGGAAGTTCTTAGAGTTTTCAGGGAGAATTAACGGTTAAGGAATTTTGGCTGACTTCAGAATTTGTCTTACTGGGAAGGAAGCAACCATGAGCAAATCTAGGGAAAATATTTTGGGCCCAGAAATAACAAAAGTGGTTTCAAGGTAGGAACAACTGGCGATGTGACTGCAAGAGGTTTTGTAAGGAATTTAAGACTTACTTCCCCCAAATAATAAAAGCCATGGAATTTTTAAATCAAATTGTTAGCTGAACTGTTTCCAAAAATTGCTATGGCCTATAGACAAGATTACAGTGAAAAATGTTATTGTGAAATTAATTAGGATATTTAAGCATTTTTGAGAAATTACATGAAGTACTATATTAAGAGTTATTTTTTAGGGGCACATCTATGGCAATATAAGAAATGAGTAAGGCAAGAAACCTTAACGAGATCAAACAAGGATCACATTCACAGAAACATTTTTAGAGTAAATATAGCATTGTAAATCATATGGGGACATTTTATGTAAGTATTAGCAAATCAAAGAAGAAACAATTCATAATGACTAATGTGAGTAATTACTGAAAAAGTAACCTCATTTTTTTAAATGACACAAGTTTCATTGGGACACTGAAACTTTTAAATCAGTGATGTGAATACACAGATGAAGTGTATTATATATTGTAAAAAACAGATGTGCCACATTCTTCCATAGAATGTGTGATGGTTAATCTTTCTTTGTTGTTTTTTTTTTTGTTTGTTTGTTTTTTAATAAAGGAGAAATTTTCAAGGTGTTTGAATAATAGAATTTGTGTTTGATCTTTTAATGGAAGGCATGTGCTCAGTAAATGTCTCAAATTTGGCATTGTGAAAGATGTGTTCATTTTAGGAGGAAAAATGTTTCCTTTGGGAGAAAATACCTCAAATTGAACTATAGTTGATCTAAAAATGCTTGTAAAATATGCTTACATTAAATGTGCCAGTGTTATTGATAGTCTCCTTAATATTTTTAGTCTTTGGATGGAAAAGCAATAAAAGTAGAACAAGCCAAGAAACCATCATTTCAAAGTGGTGGTAGGCGGAGACCTCCACCTTCTTCAAGAAACAGAAGCCCTTCAGGAAGTCTGAGATCTGCAAAAGGAAGTAGTGGAGGAACAAGAGGGTGGCATCCCTCACATGAAGGACACTTGGGTAATGTTTTAAAATATAAAGATGAAACCATAGGACTGAAAGAAAGTAAGTTTGAAGATATTGAAATTTCTCAATTTTATTTATTTCCTTTATGAACAGAAGATTAATTTATTGATAAGCAAAATTATTTCTAAGTACTAAAGATGTATTATAAGAATGATTGAACTAATAACTAAAATTTGCTTTAAAATTGTAATAGCGTTGCATTGAAGTAACACAGATTTCAAACTGAATTGAGTTTATGAATGCTGATTGCGCGTACTCAGCAGGTTTTCTGCAGAGCTCATTTAAATTCATACTTTAGAGTTTTCTACTTTGGGGCACAGAATTTCATATCAGTTATATTATCAAAGTATGGTGGAATATTTAAAAGTTTCCTGTAGGAAAAAAAGTAACTCAGTACTTAAGATTGATTTTGCAATATTTGTTTTCTTGTGTGTACATGTGCAAATATCTATGCAAATCTATTGATTTGTAATTTTGATACGGAAAATTTGAACATTGGCCTGCCATAAAGCATTTTCAATTTAAGTAATGTAGAGCTTTAATTTCTGAAAATTGTCTGTGACTCTGGAAAGGTCTAAAAACCACTGCTTTACAGGTATGTGTGTATCTATCTTTGCTGGAGGATGGGTCACTGAAAATGATATTTATGAGTGATTTACTCAATAGAAATGAGGGGTCTATTTTTACATATAAAAGAGAAACAAACCATGTATTAAAAAAAAAAAAAGATAAAACTATTGGATTGGCTGTGTGAGGTGGCCCACGCCTGTCACTTCAGCACTTAGGGAGTACAGGGCAGGTGGACCACGAGGTCAGGAGTTCCAGACCAGCCTGGCCAACATGGTGAAACCCTGTTTCCCCTAAAGATGCAAAAAATTAGCCTGGTGTGGTAGTGTGCATCTGTAATCCCAGCTACTTGGGAGGCTGAGGTAGGAGAATCGCTGGAACCTGGGGGGCGGAAGTTGCAGTGAACCAAGGTTATGCCATTGTGCTCCAGCCTGCGTGATAGGGCAAGAGTCCATCTCAATAAATAAATAAATAAATAAATAAATAACTTGTATTATCTATTAACCAACTTCGAAACTGTAACAATTAATTTGGAGTTTTAATATCCAGATGTGTAGTTCATTGGAGATGTTTTTTAAAGTTGAAATTGCAGTGTTTGCTTCATTTTTAAGATGCGTGGCTTCCTGGCTATTTTGTCGCCATTGATCTTGAGGGTGAGGTTCAATTATACCCTGCCACGTATGAGAATGTATATATTCTAACCTGTAACACCATCTGGCAATTGGCATATAGCTATATTTTTGTAGATCTACAAAAATATTTTTATATTAATTAATATGCAATTCTTAAAGTATTAAAATTCAGCATAGTCTAATCTGAAAATTAATGTCTCATAAGGGAATTTTAAGAATTCTGTATTGTGTTAACAAATTTTAGAGGTAATGTATTTTCCTGATATGTCACTTCTTGGTATTGTAAATATTTGAATTTCTTTGAATGGAATTTAGTTTATCTTTTTTTTTTTTTTTTTTTTGAGACGGAGTCTCGCTGTGTCTCCCAGGCTGGAGTGCAGTGGCGTGATCTCGGCTCACTGCAAGCTCCGCCTCCCGGGTTCACGCCATTCTCCCGCCTCAGCCTCCCAAGTAGCTGAGACTACAGGCGCCCGCCACCATGCCCAGCTAGTTTTTTGTATTTTTAGTAGAGACGGGGTTTCACCATGTTAGCCAGGATAGTCTCGATCTCCTGACCTCGTGATCCACCCGCCTCGGCCTCCTAAAGTGCTGGGATTACAGGCTTGAGCCACCGCGCCCGGCCATTAGTTTATCTTTATGATATGCTTTGAAATTGTTTCCTCATAACAGAATGATATAATCAGTCATTTATCATTTTTCTTTTAATATTTTTATGTATATTATACTTAGATACTTTATTGATAGATTTCTACTCCCTGTTCACTCCCCATTTTCCCACCTCTCTCTCTCACACCAATATATTATGATACTTGAGTTTCTTTCTAGATTTTCTAAATGGACTTTTATTGCTTGAACTGTACTGATTTCATATAGAAATATTAATTTTATTGGTTTAGACAGATGTGAATTTGTAAGATTATAATATGTAGAAAATCTTTATAAACAACTAAAACTTCTTAGCCATTTAAGAAACAGTGATGTTAGTTAACTAAAAAGATTTTGTTTGAAATACAGATGATGGTGAATACACTCTTGATCTCAACATGAGTTCTTCTAGGGGAGCCATTCCAGTTAAAAGAGGTCCATCTTCAAGAAGTGGAGGTCCTCTTCCTAAAAAATCTGCTCTTTCTGCTATGGCAAGAAGCAATAGTTGGATCAGAAGCCAAGGTAAATGCTACCTGACAGAAAGACTGTAGTTTTTGTATCACTTAAAATGAGCTATTTTACCTGAATGCTTAGCTTTAAGTTCGTTGAAGAAAAGAGAAGTGACACATACATGGACGTAATTACTGATTGATAGCTTTTATTATAGTTTCTATCTCACTAGGTACATTTCAGATTTATGTTGAAGAAATACTTGAACTTCTCACTGCAGATCGAAGAAGTGATTAGAGTGAGGCCAACATTCCTTTTAATCCTGTGTTTGCTAGAAAATTCCCCTTAATTTTCCTCTTAGTTCCCAGCAGTATTCTTTGATGGGAGGCTCCTTCATCTAATTAATTCTTCCATTTACTAGGTCCCCTGGTAGTGGTCCCCTGGTGTCCCAGTCTAAAAGTTGCTTGTTCAGTTTCTTTGTTGGGTTGGAGTCTTGCTCTTACCAGGTCAGAGTGCATTGGTGAGATGATGGCTCTTGACAGCTTCAAATTCCTGGGCTCAGGCAATTCTCCTGTTTCAGCCTTCCACATTTCTGCAACTACAGGCATGCATCATCATACCCAGCTAAATTGTTTTCCTATATTTTTTAGAGAGAGGATCTCACTACACTGTCAAAACTGATGTTAAAGCCCGGGGCTCAAGCAGTCCAGCTGCCTCTGCCTTCCACACTCAGTCAGTGTGAGCCGCTGAGCCTGGCCATCCAACTTCTGACACCTCAGTAATGCATATGTGCAAGGCATTCCCACTGCTTATATGGAGATTCAAAAGAACTACAAGAGCATTTAGCAGATAAGGAGTCACTGGGCTTAAATATTATTTTAAAATAAATTTAAGGCTTGAAAGGTAGACGTGAAGGAGTCCAATATTCTTAAATTTAGTGGATATCACAGAAGTGCAGAGTTGTGAAATACAGGGTGATGTAAATCAATAGTTGAGATTGTACCAGGATGTTTAAACATTAACACAAGATCTTTGGTGTAAGATTTGAAATATTTGAGGAGAGAATTTAGAACTAAGTAACACGAGGTGAGCAATTGGATTGAATAGAAGTAATATTTTTCAGAAGGAGAATTGTAAGACTGCAGACTGGACAGAAGAAAACAAGACAATAAATAAAAGTTCTTGGCAAAGAAGTTAAGCGGAACAAATTAAAATTCTTACTTAGTCCTCCACCCTAATATGGAGGAAATTGAAAACTGCCATTTTCAATTTTACATTTCATATGTAGAGTATCAGTGAAGTTAGGTATTTATGGGCTTTAGGATATACAAGCCAACATATTTCCATTGGAAAATTAGCCAGTGAAGGTATCACAGGTGAAAGACTGACCTCTGAGGAATAGCAGGTGAAGAGTATATTAAAGGAGAAACTTTTCTATTTTGAAATAGCAACATTGTTGTAATGACCCCTTTCATAATATTGCTTATTGCAGTAAAAGTAAATCTTGGCCATCATTAGAAAATCTTCACTAGCACATTTTAATTTGTCAACATTTAAAATAGAGCCAACCAGTTAGTGATAAAGGAGAACTTTTATGTAAACATTTAGTGTGCAGTCATTCAAAGGTAGCATTATTTGTGTGTGTGAGTTGGACCGAACAACATGGGAAAATTTACGTTCTTCAGCTGAGAAGCGACAATGTATGTAAACTTTAAAATCCATGATTAGTTTGATGATTTTACATGTTATTCCTGTATTATTAGTAGTCATCAGTAATTCACATGAAAAGTAAAATAATAACTAAGTTATTAACCATTACCAATGAACTTTTACCTAAGAATTAATGTTTGGCTTCAGCTTCATTAGAAGAACTGGACTTGTGGGAGCCATGGGATTATCCAAAGCCATACGAAATATTCAGTGTCATGACTGTAGTAATTTAGGAAATGAAGAATAGAGTCATAGAAGAAATAATTATAGAAGTTGTTTGAGAGAAGAGAAAATAGTGTTTTAGATTTGGTGTTCTTTACAAAATGTTCCATCATTTTAATATGAAAGGTCCCATGTCACGTGGAAGAGAGAATTATGGAGGTCCTCCATGCAGAGAGCCAACCTCTTCCTGGAGAAATGACCATATGTCACGAAGAGATGATGGTTATGCAACTAAGGAGAGGTAAAGGAAAAATGAAGAAACACAATTGATTTTTTTTCTTGTGATGATGAAATTCACATAACAAAATTAAATATTACAATGTAAATAGTTAAGTGGTGTTTAATATATTCTGTGTCATGCAACAACTACCTCCATCAAGTTCCAAAACATTTTCATCACTCTAAATTAAAACTCCAACTACCAGTTAAGCTTTCCCTTCCATTTTCTTCCTTTCCTCAGCTGCTAGCAAACACCAATCTGTGTTCTGCCTCTGAACCACCTGTTGTAGGCATTTAATGTTAATGGGGCTCAAACACAACAGGACGTTTATCTGTGATGTCCTGAAGGTTCATTTACATCATAGCACTTTACTCCTTCAACAAGTTGTTAAACCATTATTTTATCTGGGTGGTTTCCACCCCAGTATTTCTATGCACCAATATTTGTTTGAGTACACGTATTCAATTCTGGGTGTATATGAGTGGAATTGCATGGTCCTATGATAGCTATGTTTACTTTCCTGAGGAACCACCACATTTCCCCATAGTAGCTGCATCGTTTTCCATTCCAACTAGCATTGTATCAGGGTTCCAATTTATCTACATCCTCTCAAACACTTGTTATTTCCTCCTTTTTAAAATTTACTGCCATTCCAGGTTGTGTGTGGGAAATATGATACTCATTTTGGATTTGAAATGCATTTTCTGCACCCATTAACTCGTCATGCACATGTACCCCAGAACTTAAAGTATAAAAAAACCAAAAAGAAATGCATTTTCTGAATCACTGATTATGAGTATCTGTCCCATGTGCTTTTTGGGCATTTGCCTATTTTATTTGGAGAAATATCTATTTAGATGTTTGACCTTTTAATTTTGTTTAAGCCATAAGTTATGTTTTGGATACTGGAAGTTGAAAATTTAAAATTTGTTGCTTAAACTTATGCCCACAGAAATCATCCAAGTTCCCGAGACACTAGGGATTATGCTCCACCATCTAGAGGCTATACATACCGTGATTATGGTCGTTCTAGTCCAGATGAACATTCCTCTAGAGGATATAGGTAATGTAATGTTTTCTGGATTTGTCAAATAGATTTCTTAAGTTGTTCATTCCAACTAACATTGTATCAGGGCTCCAATTTATCTGCATCCTCTCAAACACTTGCTATTTCCTGCTTTGTAAAATTTATTGTGCTTCCAGTGTGTGTGTGAAGTGTGGAATCTCCTTTTCGATTTGGAATGCATTCTCTGAATCACTGATCATGAGTATCTGTTCCATGCGCTTTTTGGGCATTTGCCTATTTTATTTGGAGTAATATTTATTTAGATGTTTGACAATTTAATTGTGTTTAAGCTGTAAGTTAGTTATGTTTTGGATACTGGAAGTTGAAAATTTAAAATTTGTTGCTTAAACTTATGCCCACAGAAATCATCCAAGTTCCCGAGACACTAGGGATTATGCTCCACCATCTAGAGGCTATACCTACCGTGACTATGGTCGTTCTAGTCCAGATGAACATTCCTCTAGAGGATATAGGTAATGTAATGTTTTCTGGATTTGCCAAATAGATTTCTTAAGTTGTTCATTCCAACTAACATTGTATCAGGGCTCCAATTTATCTGCATCCTCTCAAACACTTGCTATTTCCTGCTTTGTAAAATTTGTTGTGCTTCCAGTGTGTGTGTGAAGTGTGGAATCTCCTTTTCGATTTGGAATGCATTCTCTGAATCACTGATTATGAGTATCTGTTCCATGTGCTTTTTGGGCTTTTGCCTATTTCATTTGGAGAAATATCTATTTAGATGTTTGACCTTTTAATTTTGTTTAAGCCTTAAGTTAGTTATGTTTTGGATACTGGAAGTTGAAAATTTTAAATTTGTTGCTTAAACTTATGCCCACAGAAATCATCCAAGTTCCCGAGACACTAGGGTTTATGCTCCACCATCTAGAGGCTATACCTACCGTGATTATGGTCGTTCTAGTCCAGATGAACATTCCTCTAGAGGATATAGGTAATGCAATGTTTTCTGGATTTGTCAAATAGATTTCTTAAGTTGTTCATTCCAACTAACATTGTATCAGGGCTCCAATTTATCTGCATCCTCTCAAACACTTGCTATTTCCTGCTTTGCAAAATTTATTGTGCTTCCAGTGTGTGTGTGAAGTGTGGAATCTCCTTTTGGATTTGGAATGCATTCTCTGAATCACTGATTATGAGTATCTGTTCCATGTGCTTTTTGGGCTTTTGCTTATTTCATTTGGAGTAATATTTATTTAGATGTTTGACAATTTAATTGTGTTTAAGTTGTAATTTAGTTATATTTTGGATATTAGAAGCTGAAAATTTAAAATTTGTTGCTTAAACTTATGCCCACAGAAATCATCCAAGTTCCCGAGACACTAGGGATTATGCTCCACCATCTAGGGGCTATACCTACCGTGATTATGGTCGTTCTTGTCCAGATGAACATTCCTCTAGAGGATATAGGTAATGCAATGTTTTCTGGATTTGTCAAATAGATTTCTTAAATTGTTCATTCCAACTAACATTGTATCAGGGCTCCAATTTATCTGCATCCTCCTAAACACTTGGTATTTCCTGCTTTGTAAAATTTATTGTGCTTCCAGTGTGTGTGTGAAGTGTGGAATCTCCTTTTGGATTTGGAATGCATTCTCTGAATCACTGATTATGAGTATCTATTCCTTGTGCTTTTTGGGCTTTTGCTTATTTTATTTGGAGTAATATTTATTTAGATGTTTGACAATTTAATTGTGTTGAAGTTGTAATTTAGTTATATTTTGGATATTAGAAGCTGAAAATTTAAAACTTATGCCCACAGAAATCATCCAAGTTCCCGAGAAACCAGGGATTATGCTCCACCACCTAAAGACTATACATACCATGATTATGGTCGTTCTAGTCCAGATGAACATTCCTCTAGAGGATATAGGTAATGCAATGTTTTCTGGATTTGTCAAATAGATTTCTTAAGTTGTTCATTCCAACTAACATTGTATCAGGGCTCCAATTTATCTGTATCCTCTCAAACACTTGCTATTTCCTGCTTTGTAAAATTTATTGTGCTTCCAGTGTGTGTGTGAAGTGTGGAATCTCCTTTTGGATTTGGAATGCATTCTCTGAATCACTGATCATGAGTATCTGTTTCATGTGCTTTTTGGGCATTTGCCTATTTTATTTGGAGTAATATTTATTTAGATGTTTGACAATTTAATTGTGTTGAAGTTGTAATTTAGTTATATTTTGGATATTAGAAGCTGCAAATTTAAAACTTATGCCCACAGAAATCATCCAAGTTCCCGAGAAACCAGGGATTATGCTCCACCAGCTAAAGACTATACATACCGTGATTATGGTCGTTCTAGTCCAGATGAACATTCCTCTAGAGGATATAGGTAATGCAATGTTTTCTGGATTTGTCAAATAGATTTCTTAAGTTGTTCATTCCAACTAACATTGTATCAGGGCTCCAATTTATCTGCATCCTCTCAAACACTTGCTATTTCCTGCTTTGTAAAATTTGTGCTTCCGGTGTGTGTGTGAAGTGTGGAATCTCCTTTTGGATTTGGAATGCATTCTCTGAATCACTGATTATGAGTATCTGTTCCATGTGCTTTTTGGGCTTTTGCTTATTTTATTTGGAGTAATATTTATTTAGATGTTTGACAATTTAATTGTGTTTAAGTTGTAATTTAGTTATTTTGGATATTAGAAGCTGAAAATTTAAAATTTGTTGCTTAAACTTATGCCCACAGAAATCATCCAAGTTCCCGAGAAACCAGGGATTATGCTCCACCAGCTAAAGACTATGCATACTGTGTTTATGGTCGTTCTAGTCAGGATGAACATTCCTCCAGAGGATATAGGTACTATAACGTTATCTGGATTTATCAAATAGATTTATTCAATTGTTCATTCTGACATTAAAAAAAGCTTTTTTTTTTTTTTTTCTCAATTTAGTGATCGTGATGGCTACAGTGAGGCCTGTGGTAGAGATCATTCTGAAGGTCCAAGTGGAAGTTCTTATAGAGATGCATTTCAGGGATATGATAATGGTCCAGGATGGATTTGTAAGTTATATAATTGTATTTCATAGAACAGATCATTGTTTTAATGAAATTCTAAGGAAAATTATAAAGCACAAATATAACATGTTTAAATGTTGAGTATTCTTAACAGTATAAAGCATAGGGAATGATATGAAGGTGAGAACTTCAGTTCATGTTCAGAAAATGTGACTCAACATTTATTTTAGAATTAAATTTGTTAAACTTCCAAATACTACTCTTACACTTCTTTTAAATAAAACCTGACTATTGAAGGCTTAATTAGTATCCTGTCAACAAAGGCAGAGGAAAGCAGATATTTCAAAATAGTACTTTAGTTCATGCTTTAGTGATAGCAGTAAAAATGTTTAAATGCAATCCAACGTATTGTTTTATCAACCCTGCAGGGACCTCTCAGGGTGCACCACCTGCACAAGGGCCTCGGATATCTTACGGTGGAAGCACCTGCCATGATTATAATACACGAGATAGATATGGCAGAAGTTGGGAGAGTTACTCAAGGAGCTGTGGTGATTCTTATTCTTGTGGTCGTGAGCATGCTGGCAGAAAAGACCAAAGGAATCTGCCTTCTCTGGCTAGGTTGCTCCCTGCTCCTCGTGAAGCATATGGTAGCTCAAGTTATGTTTCATCTACAGTAGATGGTGAAGAAAGTAGATCTGAAAAAGGAGACTTAAGCAGATATTAAAGCAAGTATTCAAAGTAATAGTTATTGCATTCCAAACCTTATTTGCAAATTGAAAATTGAAGTGTTATTTCTGCATATTACTACAAGAAACATATTGGTTTTGTGGAGAGAGGTAGATACTAACTTCCTCCATGAATTTTTTGAGGTATTCAGAGCAAAAGGAATTTTTTTCAAAGTAATTTCATACTTGTTAATGCTCTTTGAAAAGTGTTTAGATGTAATATCTACTTTAAAATTTTCAGAATAAAATTTGAAAGCCTCTGTTCACATCTCTTGTCTGGGTATGGGTCTGCCATGGCTGACATCATCAGGGCAAGACACCCACTGGGTGGAGAGCTGGGCTTATGCATTTTACCCCTGTTCTGAAGAGACCCTGCATGCCTGCATCTCGTGGGACCAGTGATCCTAGAGACCTCCCTCTGGGGCCACTCATGACCATAAGCTTAGGATCTTGTGTGCCTTACTTCCTATCTGCCCAGGTGAGGCATCCTGGAGAGGATGCATGGGGCAATGCTTGTGTGCATACATGCAGCACTGGAACAGGGTGTCAGCAGCCAGTTAGACCGCTGCTCACTAGGCCCTCTCCTAAACTCCCACCTGGCTAAGTGATAAGTGTCCCATCTACCTGACCCCACAGCCCGGGTTTCTCCTCCATCTACTGACCCGTGCCCTCTTGGGGAGAATGCCAGCCTCCCTGGAGACTCAGGCCCTGCCGGACCCACATGCTGTGCTCCTCTCTCATGGGCCGGACACTGGTGCACAGGGATTCCTGGATAGCAAATCCCAAAACCCCGCGGGTTCCATTGCTTCTTACTTGAATGCCCACCTTCCCTGACCAAACACACAGGAAGATACAGACAGCTGGTAGGTTTTATTTCCCTCCAGGTGTCATTTCAGGTCCGTGTCATCTCCTCTAGGTAGCTTGTGCCAGCCCTCCTTTTCCTCCTCCCTCTGCCATTTGTGAGAACGCTGAGGACTCTTCGCATCTCCGAAGAGCGCAGGCTTCATGGGTCCTGAAGTTGGATTGCCAAACTGGCAGCACCCTACTTGCCAGCTCAAGAGCTATGTTGAGGCATACCAGTGGGTAGGAGTGTGCCCCCCTCCCCCAAACCAAGGTACACAAAGGTACACAGGCACAGCTGTTCACACTCATACACCAGCTCAAACACACAGGCTGGAATGTGCCCACACTCACACTGGTACAAGGGAAATTGGATGGCTACACTAATACTCAGATGGGCCTTAATGCTCAGGATTCCCTTGTTGGACACACACAGAAGGTCCCCTGCCATTTAATTGATCATCTACAATGGGATTTATTTTTACTTTTATACTTTATTTAACTTACCAAAGTATGTTGCATTCTTTCCCCCATCATGAAAAAGACTTTGACACAAGTAAGGAGGAAGAGCACTTTTACAATAAAACCCTGTGTCTGAATCTACATTATTAAGGCATTTTAAAAATTGAAGGATGTAGATCTAGGTGCGACTCATGTGCACCTCTCCGTGGAGGGTAAGAGGTCCCTAGTGGAGCCCAAACTGAGCCCAACATGGTAGCAGGCCTCAAGGAATGGAAGGGAGCCAGAGAAGGATGATGAGGCAATTATCCCTTGAGACTTGCTTCTTACCCATAGACCTTGGCCACTTCTGCCTCTTAGGTGACTTCAGGTTTCCCAGTTCTGAAATATAAGTGTTACAGTTCCCTGATGGGCCTTTCTCCCCCAGCCCAGGGATGGCCTGGGATTTCTCATTGCTGGCTCTTCCCTGAGCCTTGAGTTCTCATGTGTTTCCCAGCTCCAGGACCCACAGGCCTTTGAACCCTCAGCCCTGGGCTGCTTACCTGGCCTCCTGTCTGTTCCCTCTCTGAGGGCCTAACTCCTTCTGGTAGTGCTGCAGGGGATTGAGACAGAGGCCCTGACTGATGATCTGCGTGGCTGTTCAGGTCATGGTTCAAAGCCAATTCCCCAGATGCCAAGGAAAGACCAGCAAGGTCCTTCCGCATGACACCTTTCAGCAGCGCCCACCTCAGCAATTCTAGCTGACCCTGAATGGTGAAGGTCAGCCAACCAGCTGAAGAAGCTCAGTTAGGTTGTGTCCTGCCTGAAGCTGGGGCCTTCTCCTGCATGGCTCTAGAAACACTGGACTACAAGAGAGCCAGGTGCCATGAATCCTGGAGCAAGAGTCATCAGGAAGGCTTATGCCAGGTCTAGCCTCCCACACTCCACCCCCTCTATCATGCCAGGAGGCACTCCTTACCAAGGATGCCAACATAATATGCCTTAGAGATCACTTCATTGTGGAAATAAAGATTGTGATGAAAGGAAAACTTCAGGCCGGGCGCGGTGGCTCAAGCCTGTAATCCTAGCACTTTGGGAGGCCGAGACGGGCGGATCACGAGGTCAGGAGATCGAGACCATCCTGGCTAACACGGTGAAACCCCGTCTCTACTAAAAAATACAAAAAACTAGCCGGGCGAGGTGGCTGGCGCCTGTAGTCCCAGCTACTCGGGAGGCTGAGGCAGGAGAATAGTGTAAACCCGGGAGGCGGAGCTTGCAGTGAGCTGAGATCTGGCCACTGCACTCCAGTCTGGGCGACAGAGCGAGACTCCGTCTCAAAAAAAAAAAAAAAAAAAAAAAAAAAAAAAAAAGAAAGGAAAACTTCATCCTGTTGCCAGTACCTGGGATGGCTGAGTTCCTGCACCTGCTGGGCCATGAAGAAGAGGACAGATGCAAAGGGACCATTTCATCTAGCTGGGCTGAGGGCCTACTGACTGGGTTGCAGCATACGTTTCCCCTTACCAGCTCTCCTGCTAAGACACCCCCGTACCCCAGGAGGACCTCAACCTGACCAGGACCCTCAACCCCTCCCCCAGACCCAGGGACCCCAGACTAGTCTGCAAATCCGTCATGTAGCTTACTTAGCAGGACTTCCTCATGATTTCTGAACCATGCCACCATCTCAGTGTGTGCACAATCTGCCTCTGGTCAAGGACCCTCCAAATGATTGGATGGGCATGCCAGGAAACACCCGGCAACTTTGCAAGAGCTGGAAGACTGTTGGGCAGGGCTATACCCCAGACCTTTGGCCTAGCACCGTGCATTAGTGGTCCTGTCTCTGTTCGGTGTGGGGGGCAGGGTAGCAGATGTGGTGGTCTTGTGGGTGGGTGGAGGGAGGCCCAGAAAGCCTCTGCCAATAGCAAGCAAGGAGCACAAGTAGGCAGGGGATTGGGTCTGGGATGCTGTGCTGTGAGGGGTGGTCCTGTCCACTTGACGAAACCGCTGTGGGTAGAAGGGACTACAAGGCTTTGCCTGGCGCTCCCCATGGGGCTTGCGCGTGTGCAACAGAGGCGTGTGTGCAACGGAGGTTATACATGCTCAGGGCCTACCGTTCTTTGGGTGCGGCACAAGCAGAAGACAGCCTATCTGGGGACCTGGTGCCTGCCTTGCAGAGGACAGCAGACTCCCCTTCCTCAAAGGACATTCCCAGGGAAACATGCCCTTCAACTTCCTTGAGCACTTCGTGTTTCTGGTCTAAGGCCTCTGGACACAGACACAGGGAGTAGGGGGTAGTTTCCATCACTGGCATGGGCATGCAGACTCCCTTTCTCCAAGTACTTTCCCAGGGAAATGTGCCCTTCAACTTTCTGCTGTGCGTGAAGGGTCCTTGGCGCTGCTATTCTCCCTTGTGAGGGCTGAGCTTGGCTCCCAGTCCCTACCACGTATTCTCAGGGCACCCCCAAGCAAGCTGCCCTCCTATCTGCAGGAGGGTGGCCTCAGCTCCCCTGCCTCCTGGGTGGCCCTGTGTGCCTCTGGCCTGGATCTCTTGCTCCCTGTCCCTGGAAGCTGATGCCCACCCCCTGTTGCCAGTAATCCCGAATGGGCAGCTGCAAGGATATGGCTCTGGCCCAGAAGCCAAAGATGCCCTGGCTAATGACCCATGTGCCCTCCAAGCAGGGCAGGTGCTTCTGCCAAAGCTTCCACCTCAGCCACGGGCAGGCCATGCAGCCTGGGGCATTCACGGAGCCCAGATCCAATTGAAGGACCTTCAGCAAGTCTGTTGCCGACTGGGGCATGCTGGGACCAGGGCCAGGCTGTGTCTGCTGGTCCACCTGCCACCCTATGTCGCCCTTCTCCTCGACCACCACCTGGACCACTGCCATGATGTCGTCCACCAGCTGCACCTTCTCCTCCCCCAAGGGCTACTCAGTGCTCCCTGCCCTGGCTGCCCTCTCTTGCCAAGTCTCCAATTTGAATGGGGTACCTCTTTTGGAGGTTCCACTGACCACAACCTGCACTGTCCCCTCCACATCCGGATAGGCTATTCTTTAAAATACGCTTTAAAAAAATAACTTAAAAGCATTCCCATTTATCCACATCCTCTCCAACATCTATTGTTTCCTGAGTTTTTAAAGGTTGCCATTCTAACTGGCATGAGATGGTATCTCATTGTGGTTGCAGGGTCATGGATGAAGCTGGAAACCATCATACTGAGCAAACTATCACAAGGACAGAAAACGGAACACCACATGTTCTCACAGGTAAGTGGCAGTTGAACAACAAGAACACATAGACACAGGGTGGGGAACATCACACACCAGCCAGGAGGTGGGGTGGGGGATTGGGAGACAGATAGCATTAGGAGAAATACCTAACTAACTAAATGACGAGTTGATGGGGACAGCAAACAAACATGAAACATGTATTCCTATGTTACAAACCTGTATGTTGTGCACATATACCCTAGAACTTATAGTATAATTAAAAAAAAAAAATGTAAAAGGAAAAATAGGTCTCCAAACCCAAATACTAAATAGAAAATTAGTATCAAGTGGCCTAGAATGTAACTTAAATGAAAATGTTACAAACATTCAGCAAATCATTTCTAAATGCCGCAGTAAGCCTGGTAGTCTACAAGGAACTCAGAAAAACATGGTTTCCTTGCTCTTCTGAGCGTGCAGCAGTAGTAACAGGCACAGAGATAAAAGAGGAATAAGTGTGATAAGTGCTGTAATAGGCAAATACAGGAAATATAACTGGAAATAAGGGCAACGATTTTGATAAAACATTAATAAATGATGAAATGTTAAAGAAAAAGACTCATGATTTTAATAGACATTGCCTTCTTCTTCCCTCTAGAAGAAAACTAATGCCTCTGCTTTATTGACTGATATGTTACTAAAAAGATGTAACATCTCTGATTTGTATTACGAAATCACATTTTCCTCATTTAGGAAACAAATGTTTAAAAATCCTTTTGAAAGTTAAATGAGAATATTTGCTGTTATTGTATAAACTGTCAAGTGCTACACAAATATTATTTTCTCATGGTGATTTATATTGTGTGTATGCTATCTGGTTAGTATAGCATTCTCATAAAAGAAACCTTGAAACATTTCTGCTGCTCAGTATTTATTTTTCAACATTTCAGTCATTATTATTTATCATATGCTGTCTAAGGGCTTTTGAATTTTAGAGAGATATGTGGAAACTGAAAAGAGGACAATGAAACTGTGAGATTACAGTCATAATAATTTCATTGATTAATTCAATTGTTTATAAAGCTAGATTAGATTATATTTTTCCCAAAAGATTCTCAGAGAAATTCTAAGATGACGCACCCACTGAAATGGCCATAAAGTTGTTGCTGAAGTTAGAATTAACTATTTTTAAAGCCTGAAGATACAGTAATACTTTCATGCATTAAAACAGGGAAAACATGATTTTCAGTGCTACTTGCTCTCACATCTCTAGTAACTTTTAAACTATTCTTTATGTCACATTAAATTTTTCATTTCTACCTCATGTTTTGGATGCAGCCTGTATTTTTTTTTCTTTTTTCTTTTTTTTTTTTAAATTTTTAAAATTATACTTTAAGTTGCAGGGTACATGTGCACAATGTGCAGGTTTGTTACATATGTATAAATGTGCTATGTTGGTGTGCTGTACCCATTAACTTGTCATTTACATTAGGTGTATCTCCTAATGTAATCCCTCCTCCCTCCCCCCACCCCACAACAGGCCCCAGTGTGTGATGTTCCCCTTCCTGTGTCCAAGTGATCTCATTGTTCAATTCCCACCTGTGAGTGAGAACATGTGGTGTTTGGTTTTCTGTTCTTGTCGTAGTTTGCTGAGAACGATGGTTTCCAGCTGCATCCATGTCCCTACAAAAGACACAACTTCATCCTTTTTTATGGCTGCATAGTATTCCATGGTGTATATGTGCCACATTTTCTTAATCTAGTCTATCACTGATGGACATTTGGGTTGATTCCAAGTCTTTGCTATTATGAATAGTGCTGCAACCAACATACACGTCTTTATAGCAGCATGATTTATAATCCTTTGGGTATATACCCAGTAATGCGATGGCTGGATCAAATGGTATTTCTAGTTCTAGATCCTTGAGGAATCGCCACACTGTTTTCCACAATGGTTGAACTAGTTTACAGTCACACCAACAGTGTAAAACTGTTCCTTTTTCTCCACATCCTCTCCAGCTCCTGTTGTTTCCTGATTTTTTAATGATTGCCATTCTAACTGGTGTGAGATGGTATCTCATTGTGGTTTTGATTTGCATTTCTCTGATGGCCAGGGATGATGAGCATTTTTTCATGTGTCTGTTGGCTGTATGAATGTCTTCTTTTGAGAAGTGTCTGTTCATATCCTTTGCCCACCTTTTGATGGGGTTGTTTGTCTTTTCTTGTAAATTTGATTGAGTTTTTTATAGGTTCTGGATATAAGCCCTTTGTCAGATGAGTAGATTGCAAAATTTTCTCCCATTTTGTAGGTTGCCTTTTCACTCTGATGGTAGTTTCTTTTGCTGTGCAGCAGCTCTTTAGTTTAATTAGATCCCATTTGTCAATTTTGGCTTTTGTTGCCATTGCTTTTGGTGTTTTAGACATGAAGTCCTTGCCCGTGCCTATGTCCTGAGTGGTATTACCTAGGTTTTCTTCTAGGGTTTTTATGATTTTAGGTCTAATGAATGGATTACTAGAATAATCAATGCAGAGAAGACCTTAAAGGAACTGATAGAGATGAAAACCATGACACGTGAACTACGTGACAAATGCACAAACTTCAGTAACTGACTCAATCAACTGGAATAAAGATTATCAGTGACTGAAGATCAGATGAATGAAATGAAGCCCAAGATGGCTGGATGGCCGAATAGGAACAGCTCCAGTCTCCAGCTCCCAGCATGAGCGACACAGAAGACAGGTGACTTCTGCATTTTCAACTGAGATACCGGGTTCATCTCACTGGGTCATGTTGGACAGTTGGCACTGGTCCGCAGGTGCAGCCCAACCAGTGAGAGCTGAAGCAGGGTGAGGCATCACCTTACCTGGGAAGTGCAAGGGAGAAGGGAATTCCTTTTCCTAGCAAAAGGAAATTGAGACACACAACACCTGGAAAATCGGGTAACTCCCAACCTAATACTGCGCTTTACCAATGGTCTTAGCAAACAGCACACCAGGAGATTATATCCCACACCTGGCCCAGAGGGTCCCATGCCCATGGAGCCTGCCTCATTGCTAGCACAGCAGTCTGAAATCTAACTGCAAGGAGGTAGCGAGACTAGGGGAGGGGTGCCCGCCATTGCTGAGGCTTAAGTAGGTAAACAAAGCCACTGGGAAGCTCGAATTGGGTGGAGCCCACCACAGCTCAAGGAGGGCAGCCTGCCTCTGTAGACTCCTCCTCTGGGGACAGGTCATAGCTAAACAAAAAGCAGCAGAAACCTCAGTAGAGATAAATGCCCCCGTCTGACAGCTTTGAAGAGAGCAGTGGCTCTCCCAGCATGGAGGTTGAGACCTGAGAACAGACAGACTGCCTGCTCAAGTAGGTCCCTGACCCCTGAGTAGCCTAACTGGGAGACATCCCCCAGTAGGTGCAGACTGACACCTCACACCTGTGTGGTACATGCCTGTGACAAACTTCCAGAGCAAGAATAAGACAGGTACACTAGCTGTTCAGCAATATTCTATATTCTGCAGCCTCCACTGCTGACACCCAGACAAACAGGGTCTACATTGGACCTCAAGCAAACTCCAACAGATCTACAGCTGAGAGTTCTGATTGTTAGAAGGAAAACTAACAAACAGAAAGGACACCCACACCAAAACCCCATCAGTACGTCACCATCATCAAAGACCAAAGGCAGATAAATCCATAAATATGTGGAAAAAGCAGTGCAGAAAAGCTGGAAATTCAAAAAATCAGAGCCTATCTCCCCCTCCAAAGGAACACAGCTCATCACCAGTGACAGAAAAAAGCTGCATGGAGAATGACTTTGATGAGTTGAGAGAAGAAGTCTTCAGTCGATCAAATTTCTCAGAGCTAAAGGGGAAACTACGTAACCAGTGCAAAGAAACTAAAAACCTTGAAAAAAGAATAGATGAATGGATAACTAGAATAATCAATGCAGAGAAGACCTTAAAAGAACTGATAAAAGATGAAAACCATAACATGAGAAATATGTGACAAATCCACAAGCTTCAGTAACTGACTCAATCATCTGGAAGAAAGAGTATCAGTGATCAAAGATCAAATGAATGAAATGAAGCCAGAAGAGACTTGTAGAGAAAAAACAGTAAAAAGAAATAAACAAAACCTCCAAGAAATATGGGATTATGTGAAAAGACCAAATCTACATCTGATTGGGGTGCCTGAAAGCGATGGGGAAAATGGAACCAAGTTGGAAAACACTCCTCAGGATATCATCCAGGAGAACTTCCCCAACCAAGTAGGCAGACCAACGTTCAAATTCAGGAAATACGGAGAACGCCACAAAGATACTCCCCGAGAACAGCAACTCCATGACATGTAACTGTCAGATTCACCATAGTTGAAATGAAGGGAAAAATGTTAACAGCAGCCAGAAAGAAAGGTCGGGTTACACACAGAGGGAAGGCCATCAGAGGAACAGCAGATTTCTCAGCAGAAACTCTTCAAGCCAGAAGAGAGTGGGGGCCAATATTCAACATTCTTATAGAACAGAATTTTCAACCCAGAATTTCATATCCAGCCAAACTAAGTTTCTTAAGTGAAGGAGAAATAAAATCCTTTACAGACAAGTAAATGCTTAGAGATTTTGTCCTACCAGGCCTGCCCTACAAGAGATCCTGAAGGAATCACTAAACATGGAAAGGAACAACCGGTACCAGCCATTGCAAAAACATGCCAAAATGCAAAGTCCATCGATGCTAAGAAGAAACTGCATCAATTTACAAGCAAAATAACCAGCTAATATCATAATGTCAGAATCAAGTTCACACATTACAATATTAACCTTAAATGTAAATGGAATAAATGGTCCAATTAAAAGACACAGACTGGCAAATTGGATAAAGAGTCAAGACCTATCAGTTTGCTGTATTCAGGAGACCCATCTCACGTGCCAAGACACACATAGGCTCAAAATAAAGGGATGAAGGAAGAACTACCAAGCAAATGGAAAACAAAAAAAAGCAGACATTGCAATCCTAGTCTCTGCTAAGGCACGCATTTTTAAATGCATTTTCACCCTTATTGTACTTCTGTGAGAAACTGCGGATTTAAGTTCAAATCATAATTATCTTTCAGTTTTTCTTGTCTTTTCCTAAAGGTTCACAGAAATAAAGAATTCCATTTATGCTTGTATCTTTCAGCAACCTCATTTCAGGTAATGATGCACATTACTGCAGGTATCACATATACAGGTCTAAAGGGAGAAGATGAAGAAGGAGAAAGCAGGCTTTTAAGTCTATACATTTGTAACACTATATCAGAAACTCAGTAGTCATAGTGAAATCAAAAAATGATCACAGTCAATTCCATCTCATACCTATCTAGAGTGAAATATGAACCTTCAAAAGAAAGGAAAGTTAAGAACTTCGGGCTTCTCAAATTTTTCCTATGTAGATAAAATTGTTGGTGACTTTCTCTCACTAGAAAACATAAACAAAAACCCATGCTTCATATATGTGTAAATAAAATATTTTTATTTCTAATAGTTATGACATGCAAGCAAGTAATAAAGTGAAAGTCCAGTCATAAAATGATATAAGGAAATTTCTCTTTGTCAAAAAATTCCATTGAACCTATTAATTTTATAAAAACTGTAGAGAATACTTCATGAAAATCTATTATACAGTAATTTTAGTATTTTACTTACATTTTAAATAATCAACAAATTAAAGAAAATTTTTAATCATTTATTACCAATGATATTATTCTACTCTAGTAATCCTTTTGAGATTAAATATTTTAAATAAAACATTAAAAACAAATTGTATTGACTAATATCAGCTTTTGATGAAATAATACTTCTGTATTTGTTATCATGTGAAGTATAACTTTCTCCTTACAATGGATGTTTTTTTTAACACCAATGTTATTGTTTGCTCTGATATAAATCCTTTTTGATCTCATAGTTCTACTGTATCCATACATTACATTTCTCCAGAGAGTAGGCTTCAAACAGATGGTAATATTATATTTGTGACAAAATTCTAGAAAAGGGAATGGTAAAATGGGAGAATAATTTCTAAATTTCTAACTGTTCATTAATGGATTTGGATATATTTAGATATCAACAAATATTTGCACACTGCAAATTTGCACATGGGTATATAAGTTTAGATGAGATACCCATCATGTGTGAGTTCTGTAATCTTTTAATTAATCCTCAATTTTACATGTGGGAAATTTGATAAGAGTTTATCCTTATCAAATACTCAATTTGAAGTACTACACTCAATTTGATGTAAAGCCAACAAAATTTCTGTCAACACTCATTTCAATTAATCCAATAATGTTAACTACTGAAAGCTTCATTCTCCTTGCCCCTGTTGGCAGCCTGAAAGTTGATTCCCACTGTAATTCAGCGCTCAGGGTGCTGGCCACAAGAGACTATCACCTTGCTTGTGGATTGTGACCTCTTACTCCTACACTTTCATCCTATAACAGTCCTACCTTTGCAAATTAAAAGAACTTTGTACATGGCTAAAAAAATAAAAGTGCAGTGAAATGTCAGGCCATGTTGTGAAATGTTCCGTTGTTTCTATATCTCTAATTGACCTTTCATGTTATAGAGGACAAGAAAAACAATTCAATATGCTTCTTAGTATCCAATCTAATGCACCCTTATTAAAAGGCCAAACCCATCCCTTCAAAGCACTGACATCTAAACACAGCTAGATGTATCAAGATCTCTTCTCATTAATAACCATTTTGTTAATCACTGTTGCCCAAATCTGGATTCTAAATGTGAAATCCTCGGATGGAAATTGCTATAATGGATCAAACTATGGGAATGACTATGTTTTGGCATAATTACTGCTGCTATCTTACTGAAAAATATCACATTAGATGGCAGCTTTTAGTTACATAAATCCTGTTGATTAATTTTTAATGTCCAGCATTTACGATATTGCACAAATAAAGATCTTTGATAACTTAAATGGTTAGTTCAGCAATGACTAAAATAACACAGCAATTTAAACATTCATTTACTTAGTAGAAGTGCCATACATCATTAACTCCTGATGAAAACAAAGTTGTGAAATTCTAAGTGCTGAACTGATTACTAAACTATGTATTTCAGGGTATTTTATAATACTATCCATGCCATATATGATGTCTCACCTGCAAGGATAAAGCTTTAGCATACATTAAAAAAAATGCCTTTGGTTCTTATTACCTCTCTACAATTGTCTTCAAAAAAAAAAATAAATGTCTTTGGTTCTTAATACCTCTTTACTATTGTCTTCATAACCGCAACATAAAAATACCCATGTACTCGACTTTTGGTTGAGCTGACTACCAGTTATTAGGGTTTAAGTAAACAAAATAAAGATTTCAAAATTTGATGACCAAATATGAGAAATCAGACTCTCACCATAACATAGAATTATTCTTAAGTTCCACTGCAAATGCAAAACTGAAAGAATAAATTAAGTCTAATATATTGCAATATTCTAAAATCTAAAATTCTTTCTTTGAGGTCTGGTGGTTCATGCCTGGAATTCCAGCTCTTTGACAGGCTGAGAAGGGAGGATTGCTTCAAGCCCAGAGTTCAAGACAAGCACAGGCAACACAGCAAGTCCTATCTCTACAAATGTAATTAATTAATTAAATTGGGCCTGATGGCACATATCTGTTGTTCTATTTACTCAGTAGTTCAAGGTTATAGTGAGCTGTGATTGCACACTGCACTTGAGCCTGGGCCATGGGCAAGAGTTTTTCTCTACAAAATAATTCAATATAACAAAACAAAATAAAAAGTTTCAGTTTTTTTTTTTTTTTGGAAGTTTGTATAATTGCTCCAAAGCACAAAATATTATATATAAATATCTCATAACCTTTTGTACAATAAATATTGACAAATGTCAAGCCATTGTGTTTATAGACTTTTCCTTCAAAATATTCATAGTTTAATTGGAGAATGAAGACAAGAGCAATAATTGCACTGTTCTCTGACAAGTGTTAAAATAGATAGAATTCAGTAACTCAGTTGGAGAGGAATGAAGTTCTTAACTGGTTTTACAGGGGTTTGGGGAACCTTCTTAGGTCAGGAACAATTGAGGCAGCTGTAAGGTTACAAATTTGCAAGAAGAATGTTTGGGAGAAAAACATTGTAAAAAAAAGAAACATTGTTTCTACCAATGATAGACGTGCTAACAGTGCTTATGATGCCAGCTGCCAAATTATGAGACCATAATAGTTCAATAAATATTTCTTGAATGAATCCATGAATGGAAGATACTGGATAAAGGATGCTGGAAGGGATTTTCAAAATCCTGTGAAGAAAGATAAATACCCCGGACTTTACAATGTTGCCTGCTTTTCTTAAGTTCTTATTATGTTTACTACCTCATAAGCTCTGTTTTACTTTTTGGTGTTTTCTCAAATATCATGCATGAATCCTTCCTGAGACTACTTCTCTCTTGATCCCTTGATACAATATTTGTCTCTGATACGCCTTTGTGTGAGGTCCTGGGTTTTTATGCCCACAGCTACATCATGCACATTTCCCTGGCACTATTCTGTAACAGAGACGCCTGGCCCCTGGCAGGCATGATTCCTAGGCTCTTATAAAAATTACTTCCTGTTTCAGCTCTGTTAAGGGCTGACATTGCAGCGATTAGAGAATAAGAAGTTGAGAGTTGCCAGTTTGTGTCCCTTTCCTTTTCAGCAGAGGGTTTCCACAGTGATTCCATGGCCTGCAGGACATCCTCTCTGTGTTTCCGTTTTCCATGAAGTGACCCTAATCCTAGACTGACTCTTCTAATGCCATATTTTCCTATTGTCTTCTCTAACGGATTTGGGTACTATTTTGGAGTTTTAAATTAAAAAAAAAAAAAATTGATATGCAAGGGGGGCAGGGAAATGCCTGCTAGATGGGGGTGTGGTTCTTGGCTAGGGATCCACCCTCAGACCTGTGCTCACTGACCTAGGTGAGGACACGCACTTCTGTTTTCTTACGAAAATTGGTGAGGACGCGTGCTTCTGTTTTTTTGCCCAAGTGTTGCATTTTCCAAGACCGCCCTGGCCTGCCATAACCCCATACTATGCTATTAGAAACCCCGAGACCCTAGCAGCAAAGACCCAGCAGCTGGACGTCGAGAAGAACCATCAGCAGAAGAAGACACAGCAAGTGGACCTCGAGATGACACCAGAGGGAGAGCACAAGGACAGAGGCAGCAGGCCACGCACTGCCGAAGAATAAAGAGTTCCGCGCGGCTGTGGGAGGAGAGCGTGACCTGCCCCATTCTAAGAAGAAACCACCTTCCCGCTCCACTTCCCTTCTGGCTCCCCATCCATCTGTTGAGAACTTCCACTCAATGAAACCTTGTACTTATTCTTAAAACCCACATGTGAGCCAATTCTTCAGGTACACCAAGGCAGGAAACCCTGGGATCCAGATAGCCCCTCTGTCTTTGCAGTAAGGCAGGGTGTCTAATTGAGCTAACACAAGCCGCCTGCAGATTGATAAACTAAATTAACAGCCTGTAACACATGCCCGCTGGGGATTCAGAAGCTGTAAACATTCACCCCTACATACTGCCTGGGGTCGGAGCCCCACAACCTGTCCTCGTTGCTAGCTCCGTGGCGGGGGATAAGGGACGTTTTCCTGCTTCAATGTGAGTCTGTTTCCAATGCAGTGTCCTTTCTGCAATACTGCAGTGTCACCTCATTGCATATATTTGACAAAATAAGTTACGAACTATAACTAATGTGAGAAGAAAATAAATGTTGGAGAATGAGCAAGGAAAATGAAACATTGTATCAGTAAGGAATGTTTTTTTTATTTTATATAACAGAAAAAGTAAACATGAATTAAACAAACAAGGATTTCTAGTTTTCACATGTGAACCAGCCATAGATAGGCAGTTGCTGCCTTTTATCAGTTGCTCTGCTGCATGGTACTAGCAGAACTGCATGGTAGTAGCCGTGACTTTTTTTTTGCTATTTTCTCCAAGGTGAAACCTAGCTCAAATCCAGCACGATGTTGAGTTCAGCTTCTAGTTTATGCAGCTACTTTAACAGTGTGTTTTTGCTAGTCATGTGAAACTGCTGCCTGAGATTTTCTATTCTTCTGCAATCACCTAGTATTTTTTTCTGTACCTAGTATTTTTTCTGTCTGAAATTATGTGCCTTGCTCATTTTTCTCCTCAGTATGCTACTGGATGTTCTTCAGCTGATTTTTTTAAAAGAGCATTGGTAAAGCAGTTTCATTTCCCTCAAATACTTCTGAGAATTCCTGAGAAACTTATACTTGTCTTGGCTGGACTGGACCACTGCCCACTCAGCTGCCTGTTACTGACTTCTTTCTTTGGATAAGATCGCCCAGACAGCACTGCGTGGGCCCCCGACCCCTACTTCCGCTAAAGACCGACATCCAATGTTCAAAACATTTTAAGTCTTAAATATAGCATAAAGGGATTATAGGATACAAAACAACAAATTGGATACATATATTAAGAAAGAAAATTTCAGTTAGTATCAGTCTTTTGACAACAAAGATAACCATTTTAATGATACAGTACAAATGTATTTACAAATAAACTAGGCATAGGGATTTGTTTCTTACATTGTATATGATTTCTCCAGTGATGTCTTAGGCACTCATTTAAAATAGGTCATTGACTGAATTACAGCTGTAATCTATAATGAAAATAGTAGAGTAGAAAGGTTTTTTTTTTATTTTTTTTTATTTTTTTTTTATTATTTTTTTTAATTTATTTATTATTATTATACTTTAAGTTGTAGGGTACATGTGCATAACGTGCAGGTTTGTTACATATGTATACTTGTGCCATGTTGCTGTGCTGCACCCATCAACTCGTCATTTACATCAGGTATAACTCCCAATGCAATCCCTCCCCCCTCCCCCCTCCCCATGATAGGCCCCGGTGTGTGATGTTCCCCTTCCTGAGTCTGAGTGATCTCATTGTTCAGTTCCCACCTATGAGTGAGAACATGCGGTGTTTGGTTTTCTGTTCTTGTGATAGTTTGCTAAGAATGATGGATTCCAGCTGCATCCAAGTCCCTACAAAGGACTCAAACTCATCCTTTTTTATGGCTGCATAGTATTCCATGGTGTATATGTGCCACATTTTCTTAATCCAATCTGTCACTGATGGACATTTGGGTTGATTCCAAGTCTTTGCTATTGTGAATAGTGCTGCAATAAACATACGTGTGCATGTGTCTTTATAGCAGCATAATTTATAATCCTTTGGGTATATACCCAGTAATGGGATGGCTGGGTCATATGGTACATCTAGTTCTAGATCCTTGAGGAATCGCCATACTGTTTTCCATAATGGTTGAACTAGTTTACAATCCCACCAACAGTGTAAAAGTGTTCCTATTTCTCCACATCCTCTTGTATGCATTGTTTGGTCTTACAGTTGTACTGCTTCTTTTGTATGCCTGTGTATATGTCTATATAATTTTAGATAGTTATATAGAATAGATTTAGTACAAGTAATTAGAAATTAAGCAGATTTTCTTTGTAATATAAAAGGAAATGATTAACTTTAATTGAATTTTTAGTGCAACAGTAAAACTGGGTAAGAATTTATTCTTCTCAGGGAAAAGATGTACTATGCTTTGCAGATTGAAAGGGTTATTTCCTGAGTAAGCCAGTGTCTGCCTTTACTGCACAAAATAAATTGTTTTTGCTAGACCCCTATAGTCAGCTACCTGCAGAGAAGGAAATCCCACCAGAGAGAATTCTAAATTGAATATTACATATTCTTTCATTTAGGTGAAGCATTCACATATGATATTCTTTTACATTCAGCATAATTATAAAAGTTAAATTTAATACTTTCCAAAAAAAGCAAGTATAAAGATTAGCAAGATAATTGTATATTCATCTTTAAGAAGTTTTAGCCTATTCAAATCAAACAAGTCCACTCTGAAATACCTGAAAATAAGATATGAAATTAATAATAAAAGAAAATACAGTAGAAAGTACCAGATGTTTCTTATGTGTTGGATGTACCTATAGCTGTTAGTTTTTAATGGCAGACAGAGTGCAGTCTACATAATTTTATTCATAGTAGATGCCTATGCATGATATATTCGCACATAAATATTATTTCTCTGAAGAGTGAAATAGAAAGCTAGGAATACACGTCACATATGCTGGATTACATTCAAGTAAGTGTGAATTATATAGTTAAATGATCTCTTCATGGGGCTTCTTATCACTCCCTCACTGGGTAGTCTAAGGATTAATTAGTTAAAGTTCCTAGGCTCTTTCAAGCTGAGAAACACTATGTAAGTGCTATGCATTATCATGGTAACACGAGAGTGAGGCATAAGTGATTCGCAACATCATAGGCTCTTTAAAATGTGTGTCTAGCCTGATAGACAGTTTTCTCAACAGTGTTTTATGGATTGGAAAGTGCTTATCAAATTTGAAGATGAAATGTGCTCTATTGAAATCAGGCAAATCTGCAAAATCAATCTTTGTTCTATATATTAGTAGAGTGATGTTTCTCAAAATAGAGGAACACTTGGGATATGATTTCAAAGGTAATATGTAATAAGGTAGAATTTTGACATCAATTATAACTTGTCTATTATGATTTGATTGACTCAACTGTTGCTCTCTTAATTAGTGTAACTGAAGTCTAGTTAATCTGCGTAAAGGTAGCTAGCCCATCTTTTATTATATTTATAAAGACAATCAGGTGACTATTCACTCTTTCCATAAAGCTTATATAGATTCTACCAGCATGTTTCAATCATGCATGACTGCAATAATGTCAATTCTAAAACGTAATTTATTATTTCCTTTAATAATATTTTTATTTTATTTTTTATTTTCATTTTTATTATAGATTCAGAGAGTAAATGTGCAGGCTTATTACAAAGGTATCTTGCATGGTGCTGACGTTTAGTCTTCTATTGATTCCATCACCCAGATAGTGAACCTAGTACTCAATAGGAAGGTTTTCAGCCCCTGCCCCTCTCCCTCTGTCCCTCCTTTGTAGTCTCCAGTGTTTATTGTTCTCATCTTTATTTCTGTGTGCACCCAAGTTCTAGCTCCTATTTATGAGAATATTCAATATTTGATTTCCTGTTTCTCCATTAATTGACTTAGGTTAATGACCTCCAGCTGCATCCACCTTGTTGCAAAGGATATGATTTTGTTCTTTTTATGACTGTGTACTATTCCAGGGTTCATATGTACCACATTTTTTTTATCCCATTATCCATGGATGTGTTCTTAGGTTTATTCTATGTCTTTGCTGTGGTGATGAATATGAGAATTCTTATGTCTTTTTGGTAGCTTTAATAATTTATTTTCATTTGAGCATATACTGAGTAATAGGATCACTGGGTGAAATGGTAGCTCTATTGTTAGTTCTTTTAGAAATCCACAAACTGGTTCCCACAGTGGCTGAACATTCTCTCCACCAGCGTATAAGTATTCCTTTTCCTCTGTGTCCTTGCCCACATATGTTATTTTTTTATTTTGACTTTTTAAAAATAATACTCATTCTGACTGGTATGAGATGGTATCTTGTGGTTTTGATCTGCATTTCTCTGATGATCAGTGATGTTGAGCACTTTTCTTATGTTTCTTGGCCACTTGTATATCTTAAGAAAATATTTTAAATAAATGTACAATTATTTCCTCTATTCATAGGTCAAATTGTGCCTATGTCCTTCTCTCTTATTCTACTACATGATTTTACATGGATAATTAGTCAAAAAATGTGATGTGCTGGTAATACATTTTATTTCATACTTATAAATGTAAAATGTTTTTCTTTGAAAGATACAACATTCTCCAATTTTTATTTTTATTTTTTAATTCCTTGAAAGTGGCAATGGGGACAGGGAAACTTTAAAGCAATTACTTCACAAGGTGATTCCAATTTATACAGAATATTGTTCATTATAAAATTATTTTGTTTTTGAGTAAAATTAAAATATATATACAAATACAAAATAACATAATAAATGCTAATTTAACCACTTAAAAATAACTGCTATTAATACATTCCTTGATCTATTTACATTACCTCTGGTTGTAGTTGGAATACACCCCAACAGTTTCCAGAGGTGCCATTATCATGAACCTGGTGTTACCTTCATATTTTTATAAATTTATTAAAATATTTGTTTCTAAACAATACTGGTGTTTTGCTTTTAATGTTTATGTGAATATATAAAGCGTGTATTATTTCACATTTTTTTTGTTTACATTCCTATTGAGAGCTGCCATTATTGATGGCATAGTTCTCAGTCTGCTGAATTTAATCAAGTTCCATGATGTATTTATTGAAATGCTACAATGAAAAACCTTCGCTATGCCTCTGGGTACACACGTGTGAGAGTTTCTTATGAATATACTAGAAAAATGGCTGGACTGCAGTGTGCATACAGTTTTAACTTTGAGGGGATGAACTATTCTCATTAGTTCCCAGGGCTATCATTTTATTACTATTGTTCATCCATGCTAATTGGCTTAGCATATGTCTTAGATTTTTCATTTTAAATGAAGTGCTATTATAAGTTACATTGACTGGAACCAGCATGTGTTTGTTAAGTGTTCATTTTGTTTAATAATTATAGCTATTGTCAGGGCTCTATCACTATGTGAGGAAAATAAAATATTAAGAGAATGATGACTTGAGTGGGGGATAAGTCTGAAATTCAACTTTATTTTCCTAACACAGTTTATAGAAAACATAGATAATGCTTCCTTTTCAAGGACAGCATGCAGCAAAATACTTGATAATAAATCAATATGCACTGAGTCAGTATTGGCTAGGAATGCCTGGCTTCTTCCAATCTTGGCTGGTAATGGAAGAAGTATTTGACATAGTTTTTTTGTTTCTTTGTTTGTTTTTCTATATCGTTCACTTACATGACACTGCCAAATCATCATATGGTGGGTTTGGGGAAAATGAAGGAAATAATAGGCTACATATATGTAAATTATGTGCTAGAAATAGAAGCTTAGCACACAGAGCATAGTTAATTGGTCTGGCCACGGTGATTTTGTCATCTCTCCTATACTTACAACCATTTATTTATGGGCTATTTGCTAATGACTATTTTTAAAAATCTGTTTCAATAGCAATGACCTAAAAAATGCAAGTAGGTATTTAATTTAAAACTACTAGATTTCCCTTTCAATCAAATTATAAGTTGAAAGAGCCTATAAACACATGGTATAATCATAAAGTCTTGTATTCTGTGATTGGGACCACAGGCTAAAGGTGGTATCTGGAAATCCAGAGTACAGAAGGCTGAGGGGAAAAACCAGTTGCTACTTCAAAAGGTAATACTTAGGTACATTAAGAAAACTATGCCTTCTCTGCATTGATTATTCTGGTTATCTTTGTAGGGACATGGATGCAGCTGGAAACCATCATTCTCAGCAAACTACCAGACGAACAGAAAACCAAACACCGCATGTTCTCACTCATAGGTAGGAACTGAACAATGAGATCACTTGGACTCGGGAAGGGGACATCACACACCAGGGCCTATCACGGGGAGGGGGGAGGGGGGAAGGATTGCATTGGGAGTTGTACCTGATGTAAATGACGAGTTGTTGGGTGCTGACGAGTTGATGGGTGGAGCACACACCAACATGGCACAAGTATACATATGTAACAAACCTGCACGTTATGCACATGTACCCTAGAACTTAAAGTCTAATAATAATAAAATAATAATAATAAAAAAGAAATAGTTCTGCAAAAATATATGCTATCAACACTTTGTATGTATAATAAACATCACATCTGATTAAAAAAAAAAAGAAAACTATGCCTGAAAATGACATTTTCACAGATTTAATATGTGAATTTGGAAAAATTAAACATATAATTCTGAGATAGTTGGCTTTTTATTTACATCGAATTACTATTTTTTAAAAAACAATTGTATATATTTTTAATTCTAATTTTATTTCACTTAAGAAATATGCATCAGTAATTGTTAGTATATTAGCTCCATTAGCTACAGAAGAAATTCCAAAAGAGTTGAATAATGCCATTTAGATGTTTCAAACAGAAAATTGGATTAAAAAATTCTTTGAACCTCTGGTAGAATTTGGCTGTGAATCCATCTGGTCCTGGACTTTTTTTGGTTGGTAGGCTATTAATTATTGCCTCAATTTCAGATCCTGCTATTGGTCTATTCAGGGATTCAACTTCTTCCTGGTTTAGTCTTGGGAGAGTGTAAGTGTCCAGGAAATTATCCATTTCTTCTCGATTTTCTAGTTTATTTGCATAGAGGTGTTTATAGTATTCTCTGATGGTAGTTTGTATTTCTGTGGGGTTGGTGGTGATATCCCCTTTATCATTTTTTGTTGCATCTATTTGATTCTTCTCCCTTTTCTTCTTTGTTAGCGATCTATCAATTTTGTTGATCTTTTCAAAAAACCAGCTCCTGGATTCATTGAGTTTTTGGAGGTTTTTTTGTCTCTATCTCCTTCAGTTCTGCTGTGATCTTAGTGATTTCTTGCCTTCTGCAAGCTTTTGAATGTGTTTGCTCTTGCTTCTCTAGTTCTTTTAATTGTGATGTTAGAGTGTCAATTTTAGATCTTTCCTGCTTTCTCTTGTGGGCATTTAGTGCTATAAATTTCCCTCTACACACTGCTTTAAATGTGTCCCAGAGATTCTGGTATGTTGTATCTTTGTTCTCATTGGTTTCAAAGAACATCTTTATTTCTGCCTTCATTTTGTTATGTACTCAGTAGTCATTTAGGAGCAGGTTGTTCAGTTTCCATGTAGTTGAGTGGTTTTAAGTGAGTTTCTTAGTCCTGAGTTCTAGTTTGATTGCACTGTGGTCTGAGAGACAGTTTGTTATAATTTCTGTTCTTTTACATTTGCTGAAGAGTGCTTTACTTCAACTATGTGGTCATTTTGGAAAAATTGCGATGTGGTGCTGAGTAGAATGTATATTCTGTTGATTTGGGGTGAAGAGTTCTGTAGATGTCTATTAGGTCTGCTTGGTGCAGAGTTGAGTTTAATTCCTGGATATTTCCTTGTTAACTTTCTGTCTCGTTGATCTGTCTAATGTTGACAGTGGGGTGTTAAAGATTCCCTTTATTATTGTATGGGAGTCTAACTCTCTTTGTAAGTCTCTAAGGACTTGCTTTATGAATCTGGGTGCTCCTGTATTGGGTGCCTATATATTTAGGATAGTTAGCTCTTCCTGATGAATTGATCCCTTTACAATTATATAATGGCCTTGTGTCTTTTGACATTTCACGGTTTAAAGTCTGTTTTATCAAAGACTAGGATTGCAACCCCTGCTTTTTTGTTGTTGTTGTTCTCCATTTGCTTGGTAGATCTTCCTCCATCCCTTTATTTTGAGCCTTTGTGTGTCTCTGCATGTGAAATGGGGCTCCTGAATACAGCAAACTGATGGGTCTTGATTCTTTATGCAATTTGCCATTCTGTGTCTTTTAATTGGACCACTTAGTCCATTTACATTTAAGGTTAATATTGTTTTTTTTTTTTTTTTTTTTTTTTAGACGGAGTCTCGCTCTGCCACCCAGGCTGGAGTGCAGTGGCCGGATCTCAGCTCACTGCAAGCTCCGCCTCCTGGGTTCACGCCATTCTCCTGCCTCAGCCTCCCGAGTAGCTGGGACTACAGGCGCCTGCCACCTCGCCCGGCTAGTTTTTTGTATTTTTTAGTAGAGACGGGGTTTCACCATGTCAGCCAGGATGGTCTCGATCTCCTGACCTCGTGATCCGCCCGTCTCGGCCTCCCAAAGTGGTGGGATTACAGGCTTGAGCCACCGCTCCCGGCAGGTTAATATTGTTATGTGTGAACTTGATCCTGTCATTATGATATTAGCTTGTTATTTTGCTTGCTAGTTGATGCAATTTCTTCCTAGCATCGATGGACTTTACATTTTGACATGTATTTGCAATGGCTGGTATCTGTTTTTCCTTTCCATGTTTAGTGCTTCCTTCAGGATCTCTTGTAGGGCAGGCCTGGTGGTGACAAAATCTCTAAGCATTTGCTGTCTATAAAGGATTTTATTTCTCCTTCACTTAAGAAACTTAGTTTGGCTGGATATGAAATTCTGGGTTTAAAATTCTTTTCTTTAAGAATGTTGAATATTGGCCCCCACTCTCTTCTGGCTTGTAGAGTTTCTGCCAAGAGATCTGCTGTTCCTCTGATGGCCTTCCCTCTGTGTGTAACCCGACCTTTCTTTCTGGCTGCTGTTAACATTTTTTCCTTCATTTCAATTTTGGTGAATCTGACAATTATGTGTCTTGGAGTTGCTCTTCTCGAGGAGTATCTTTGTGGTGTTCTCTGTATTTCCTGAATTTGAATGTTGGCCTGCCTTACTAGGTTGGGGAAGTTCTCCTGGATGATATCCTGAAGAGTGTTTTGCTACTTGGTTCCATTTTCCCCATCACTTTCAGACACACCAATCAGATGTAGATTTGGTCTTTTCACATAATCCCATATTTCTTGGAGGCTTTGCTCATTTCTTTTTACTCTGTTTTCTCTACACTTCTCTTCTCACTTCATTTCATTCATTTGATCTTGAATCGCTGTTACTCTTTCTTTCAGTTGATCAAGTCAGTTTCTAAAGCTTGTGCATTTATCACGTATTTCTTTTGTTATGGTTTTCATCTTTATCAGTTCTTTTAAGGTCTTCTCTGCATTGATTATTCTAGTTATCCATTCATCCATTCTTTTTTCAAGGTTTTTAGTTTCTTTGCACTGGTTTTGTAGTTCCTCCTTTAGCTCTGAGAAGTTTGATTGACTGAAGCATTCTTCTCTCAACTCGTCAAAGTCATTCTCTGTCCAGCATTGTTCTGTTGCTGGCGATGAGCTGCATTCCTTTGGAGGGGGAGATGCACTGTGATTTTTTGAATTTCCATCTTTTCTGCACTGCTTTTTCCACATGTTTGTGGTTTTATCTGCCTTGGGTCTTTGATGATGGTGATGTACTGATGGGGTTTTGGTGTGGGTGTCTTTTCTGTTTGTTAGTTTTCCTTCTAACAATCAGGACCCTCAGCTGTAAGTCTGTTGGAGTTTACTTGAGGTCCACTCCAGATTCTGTTTCCCTGGATATCAGCAGTGGAGGCTGCAGAAGATAGAATACTGCTGAACAGTAAGTGCTGCTGTCTGATTCTTGCTGTGGAAGCTTCGTCTCAGGGGTGTACCCCACCGTGTGAGGTGTGAGACATCAGTCTGCACCTAGTGGGGGATGTTTCCTAGTTAGGCTACTTAGGGGTCAGGGACCCACTTGAGTAGCCAGTGGGTATGTTCTCAGATCTCAACCCCTGTGCTGGGAGATCCTGTGCTGTCTTCAAAGCTATCAGACAGCAGCATTTACCTCTGCCAAGGTTTCTGCTGCTTTTTGTTTAGCTATGCCCTGTCCCCAGAGGAGGCATCTACAGAGGCCGGCTGGCCTCTCTGAGCTGTAGGGGGCTCCACTCAATTTGAGCTTTCTGGTGGCTTTGTTTACCCACTTAAGCCTCAGCAATGGCAGGTGACCCTCCCCCAGCTTCGCTGCCACCTTGCAGTTAGATCTCAGACTGCTGTGCTAGCAATGAGGGAGCCTCAGTGGGTGTGGGACCCTCCAGGCCAGGTGTGGGATATAATCTCCTGGTGTGCCCTTTGCTAAGACCCTTGGTAAAGCACAGTATTAGGGTGGGAGTGACCCGATTTTCCAGGTGTTGTCTGTCTCAGTTTTCCTTGGTTAGGAAAATGGATTCCCTTCCCCCTTGTGCTTCCCAGGTGAGGAGATGCCTTGCCCTGCTTCAGATCTTGCTGACTGGGCTGCACCAGCTGACCAGCACCAATTGTCTGGCACTCCCCAGTGAGATGAACCTGGTACCTCAGTTGAAAATGCAGAAATCACCCATCTTCTGTGTCACTCATGCTGGGAGCTGGAGGCTGGAGCTGTTGGTACCGTTCCTTCTGAAACGACTCCAATCAATAGAAAAAGAGGGAATCATCCCTAACTCATTTTACGAGGCCAACATCATCCTGATGCTAAAGACTGACAGAGATACAACAAAAAAGAGAATTTTAGACCAATATCCCTGATGAACATCGATGTAAAAATCCTCAACCAAATACTGGCAAACTGAATCCAGGAGCACAACAAAATGCTTATCCACCGTGATCAAGTGGGCTTCATCCCTGGGATGCAAGCCTGGTTCAACATATGCAAATCAATAAACATAATCCAGCATATAAACAGAACCAAAGACAATAACCACATAATTACCTCAATAGATGCAGAAAAGGCCTTTGACAAAATTCAGCAGCTCTTCATGTTAAAAACTCTCAATAAATTCGGTATTGATGGAACGTATCTCAAAATAGTAAGAGCTATTTATGACAAACCCATAGCCAGTAACATACAGAATGGGGAAAAATGGAAACATTCCCTTTGAAAACTGGCACAAGGCAGGGATGCCCTCTCTCACCACTTCTATTCAACATAGTGTTGGAAGTTCTGGCTAGGGGAATCGAATCAGGCAAGAGAAAGAAAGAAAAGGTATTCAGTTAGGAAAAGAAAAAGTCAAATTGTCCCCGTTTGAAGATGACACGATTGTATATTTAGAAAATCCCATCATCTCAGCCTAAAATCTCCTTAAGCTGATAAGCAACTTCAGCAAAGCCTCGGGATACAAAATCAATGTGCAAAAATCACAAACATTCTTATATACCAATAACAGACAAACGGAGAGCCAAACCATGAATGAACTTCCATTCACAATTGCTTCAAAGAGAATAAAATACCTAGGAATCCAACTTACAAGGGATGTAAAGGACCTCTTCAAGGAGAACTACAAACCATTGCTCAGTGAAATAAAAGAGGACACACAAATGGAAGAACATACCATGCTCATGGATAGGAAGAATCAATACCGTGAAAATGGCCATACTGCCCAAGGTTATTTATAGATTCACTGCCATCCCCGTTAAGCTACCAATGACTTTCTTCACATAATTGGAAAAAACTGCTTTAAAGTTCATATGGAACAAAAAAAGACCCCGCATTGCCAAGACAATCCTAAGCCAGAAGAACAAAGCTGGAGGCATCACGCTACCTGACTTCAAACTATACTACAAGGCTACAGTAACCAGAACAGCGATATAGACCGATGGAACAGAACATAGTCCTCAGAAATAAGACCACACATCTACAGCCATTTGATCTTTGACAAACCTGACAAAAACAAGAAATGGGGAAATGATTCCCTATTTAATAAATGGTGCTGGGAAAATTGGCTGGCCATAAGTAGAAAGCTGAAACTGGATCCTTTCCTTACTCCTTATACGAAAATTAATTCAAGATGGATTAGAAACTTAAATGTTAGACCTAACACCATAAAAATCCTAGAAGAAAACCTAGGGAATACCATTTAGGACATAGGCATGGGCAAGGACTTCATGTCTAAAACATCAAAAGCATTGGCAACAAAAGCCAAAATTGACAAATGGGATCTAATTAAACTAAAGAGCTTCTGCACAGCAAAAGAAACTACCATCAGAGTGAACAGACAACCTACAGAATGGGAGAAAATTTTTGCAATCTACTCATCTGACAAAGGGCTAATATCCAGAACCTACAAAGAACTCAAACAAATGTACAAGAAAAAAACAAACAACCCCATCAAAAAGTGGGCAAAGGATAAGAACAGACGCTTCTCAAAAGAGCACATTCATACAGCCAACAGACACATGAAAAAATGCTCATCATCACTGGCCATCAGAGAAATGCAAATCAAAACCACAATGAGATACCATCTCACACCAGTTAGAATGGCAATCATTAAAAAGTCGGGAAACAACAGGTGCTGGAGATGATGTGGAGAAATAGGAACACTTTTCCACTGTTGTTGGGACTGTAAACTAGTTCAACCATTGTGGCGATTCCAACCATTGTGGCGATTCAACAGTGTGGCTATTCCTCAAGGATCTAGAACTAGAGATATTATTTGACCTAGCCACCCCATTACTGGGGATATACCCTAGGGATTATAAGTCATGCTGCTATAAAGACACATGCAGGTGTATGTTTATTGTGGCACTATTCACAATAGCAAAGACTTAGAATCAACCCAAATGACCATCAGTGACAGACTGGATTAGGAAAATGTGGCACATATACACCATGGAATACTATGCAGCCATGAAAAAGGATGTGTTCGTGTCCTTTGTAGGGACATGGATGCAGCTGGAAACCATCATTCTCAGCAAACTACCACACAAACAAAAAACCAAACACCGCATGTTCTCACTCATAGGTGGGAACTGAACAATGAGATCACTTGGACACAGGAAAGGGAGCATCACACACTGGGTCCTATTGTGGGGATGGGGTAGGGAGGAGGGATAGCATTAGGAGATATCCCTAATGTAAATGACGGGTTAATGGGTGCAGCACACCAACATGGCACATGTATACATATGTAACAAACCTGCACATTGTGCACATGTACCGTAGGAATTAAAGTATAATTACATAAATAAAAAAATATTATTTGAATTTTTAATCAGTCATTGCAACCAAAATAAAGCTGTTGAAATATTCTTGTTTCAGTAAAAAAAAAGAACAGTATGATAATTTTTTTAAAGTTCACTTGAAAAGCTAAACATTGTTGACACTTTTTTTTTTTTTTTTTTTTTTTTTTTCTTTTTTTAAATTCTTTTTTTTGAGACGGAGTCTCGCTCTGTCACCCAGGCTGGAGTGCAGTGGCCGGATCTCTGCTTACTGCAAGCTCCGCCTCCCGGGTTCACGCCATTCTCTTGCCTCAGCCTCCGGAGTAGCTGGGACTACAGGCGCCCGCCACCTCGCCCGGCTAGTTTTTTGTATTTTTAGTAGAGACGGGGTTTCACCGTGTTAGCCAGGATGGTCTGGATCTCCTGACCTCGTGATCCGCCCGTCTCGGCCTCCCAAAGTGCTGGGATTACAGGCTTGAGTCACCGCGCCCGGCCTATTGACAACTTTTATTGGTGACAAGAAGCCACTTTGGAAAAGCTTGCAAATAACTTTATTTAAAAATCAATATAATATTAAAACAAATGCATTTTCCAGAAAAGAACTGCAGATCACTATTGTAAAGAAACAGATTCATACAAATATGTTCTAGAATAATTATTCTGCCTATTTTTCATATTTCAACAATAAATATAAAGAAGTTATCTTTCCATTTTGCCTCAATTTATGTAATTGTGGATTTACATTTTTGAGGGGATTCATTTTCAAAAGTAATTGGAAAGTAACTATTTCATAGATCCATGGTACAGTAAAAAAAAAAATTGCCTGTAAGGAAATAGCATAACAAATACTACATAATTTCATATAAGTTAGTACTCTTTTATTATATAAAATATTTCCATTGGAATAATAAATGTTTTAGTCACCTTTATTTTACTAAATATCATTAGATAGTCCTGTGATTGATGGAACCAAATTACCATTCCTTGCATCCTTGACTACACTTAGTATTATTATTTTAATAGTTGGCAAGTAAAGGAACAAAAGTTGGAACCTAATGTGTTTTTGATTTAGATCCCTGGATTACTAATGATCTCAAGCATATAGCCATTTTTCATTGGTTGATTGACTTTCTTCTTTTCTAAAATGGTTCTATTTACCTGTCCTGCTTTCTTCTACTGGGTTAGATTGTCTACATATTTTCTGTCTAGTTATTTTGATTTTTTTGACACTGGTAATTAATGTATATTTTTCTTAGTAATTTTCTGGAGTTTTATAAACCCCCAAGATAAATTTTAGAATTAACAATCTAAGATTTTCTAAAAGCTAACTCAGAAATCATTTGTGGCCATAATGCTAACATCTAATGAAAAAAATAATTTTTCCACTTTAGCAAAACATACTTTAAAGATACTAATTAGAAAGCACTGAAGTGCTCAATTATATCTTTTTAATAAAATTTGCATTTAAATAGTCATTTCAACAAAATCATTTACCGTTATAGTGAGAACCAATTATTAAATGTTGACCTAGCTCCTGGATGGTTTACTAAAATATTTCACAATTGTCATTTTGGTAATCAGTTAGCGTACTTGTTAGAATTGCTGGTTCTCCAGGTCTCATCTCAAATTATCTAACCAGAATTTTAAAGAAAAATAATGAGAAATATCTGGATATATATTTTATGATCCACCTAATTATTTGGGGATATTTGTGAAACTCTGGTCTGACCCATAAGATCAAGGGAAAGAACAACAGCAACGGAAAGAAAACAACAAAAAACATCAAGTCAGGAGTCAGGAATTAATACCTTACCTTTTCCTCACTCCTGCCTTCTCAAGTCATATGCCCCTATCCTCTTTCTCATTCTTGGCAAATGCTACTCCATCTATCTAGCACTTCACAGGAGCAATTAACCTGTTAGTTTGCAATTTAGCAAAAAGTAAGAAAGCTATTTCTGAACATTTTCTTTAGGAACATGGTTCTAGCTATACATTGTGTGTCAGTTAATGCTATGTATATCTATAAAATAGCAGTATTTAACAAAAATGTTTGACCACTGTGGCAAAATTACCTTCTGTAAATGATCCACTGCTACTAAGATTACACTGACATTTTGGAGACTGTACTGACATTTTGAATTTCACATATTCATGGGAGATTGGAAAGTGTCTTCAGATGTCAGCGTCTGTAATGTTAAGAGTAATACATGTATCAACTTCCAAATTTTTCTGTGTTAAAGCAAGTGTGCAGGTATTGGATGAACAGGTAGGCCACTGAAGTATAGCTGTGGTTAAAGTTGTAAAAGTTTTAGCGAAATTGCACATGACCACATCTCCACAGAAAATTTAGATTTTTGGCTCACCTGGGAGATGTTCAAGAAAAGGACATTTTATATTCTTAATGATTCTCCAGCTGGTTCTTAAAGGGAGATAGCACAATACTGTGGAAAGAGGCAGTTCTGTAATCTGACATTAGACTTTAAGATATGTTAACTATTTGAGACCCAAATTTCAGATGTATGAAGTGGGGTCTAAAAAATCTAGTACCTGTGTGTGTAGTTATAAAGATCGTATCATAACAATTGATGCTGTTTGCCTTGTACTTTTCTGTAAAACAAAAACATCATTTAACTTTGCTACTTAGTATAGCTTCATGTGGGCATTTTTAAGTAACATTTATATTGTGATAAAGAAAATAGTAATACTAGCCGAGAATGGTACTTACTCCAACATTGACTTTGCTGAGCTCCAGCTATTCTGTAAAGAAACTGATGTGAATTAAAAAAAAAAAAAAAAAAGTGAATGATTGAAGTTGTTTAGGTGCCAGTCTATATTTACTAAGACTATATAATTTTCGGAGGAGACACACAATCTGTGAAGTATTGGATGTGAAGGATGAAGATTCATTGAGAAGAGGCTGCTTCAAGGATCCACCCTCTACATTTCTAGCTTGAAATACAAGGTATATGGTGCTGTGAATTTCTGAAATGGTGGAATACTGTAGGGGAAACATGTTGGGAGGATGAAATATAATACAATTAAAATAATCTCTACTAACCAGTATTGACGGGTTTCACCATGTTGGCCAGGATGATCTCGATCTCTTGACTTTGTGATCCACCAACCTCGGCTTCCCAAAGTCCCGGGATCACAGGCATGAGCCTCCACACGTGGCTAAAATTTTTATTTTTTATTAAAGCCTTTTAAACATTATTAACAGTATTTTTCTGATATTATCAATTATTCTCTAACATTTTCTTCTAGCAATTTGGCAGGTTTGGTTTTTACATATATTTTTACAGTCATCGTCCATCTACTCTTGTGTATACTGTGACGTAAATACGTATTTTTATATGACTTTAACAAATGTGTTTACTCCATTTGCCTTCAATTTTTTTCTTAGGATATTATTAAATAGTGTGTTACTTCAGCATTGCTTAGACTGCAACTTCTGTCATAATAGTGTATTTACTTCTGGGTCACTTCTCTTTGCAGTAGATTTTTCCATACTATAATATTTAGAAATAGCTGTATGAAAGTGTTCACTATTAAACAGAGTCCTCAGCCGGACGCGGTAGCTCATGCCTGTAAACCCAACACTTTGGGAGGACAAGGGGGATGGATCACAAGGTCAGGAGTTCGAGAAAAACCTGGCCAACGTGGTGAAATCACATCTTTACTAAAATTACAAAAACTAGCCGGCGCGGTGGCAGGCATCACCTAGCTACTTGGGAGACTGAGGCAGGATAGTCACTTGAAACTGGAAGGCAGAGGTTGTAGTGAGCCAAGATTGCATCACAACACTCCAGCCTGGGCAACAAGAGCAAAATTCCTTCTCAAAAATAAAATAAATAAATAAATACATACATACATACATACATACATACATACATACATACATAAACACACAAAAGTCTTCTTTTCCATCTTTCTCTTCGATACCATTCTTCTCCTACACTTACTACAAATTTGCCTAGATGAGTCCTATCCCTTTTCGATTCCATGTTAAGAATCAGCTTGTCAATGTACATGAAGCATCTTGATGTAATTTTTATTATTATTGCCTGAATTTATATACTGATATAGAAAGACACATCTTATGTGAAGATTTTTAAACAATTGCCTGGCACACCTTTTTATGTATATTTTGGCTTTCATTTATTATGCCCTTCAATAAAATTTAGTACTTTTCCTTGAAAATTCTTGTTTTTTAATGTTTATTTTTATATGACTTATAATTTTGTTTGTTCTCATAAACTCTTATCAATTGTAATGAAATTCTAATCATATTGTTTAGAATTTTAGGTGCACCTTACCTACCTGCTTAATTACTCATTGTTAGTGTTATTGGTTACCTTGTTCTTGCTAGCTTAGGGATATATTCTTCTTTATTAATTTATTTACTCACCTTGACTTTTCCCTTTTGTGTGAAATATCTTCTTTCCTGAAACTTAACCTTAAGAAATTATTTCAGCAAACAAACTGTTTGTACAACATCGTTTCAAGTTTTGTGTATCGTAATCTATCTTTATTTCACACTCACATTTTAACAATAGTTTTTTAAAACTTTATATATTGTTTTAGATCATGGCTTGAAAAAACCCTGCTTCTTTATTTTTAATTGTTGCTTTTTAGAAACTTCTTGCTAGTGTAAATGTCATTCATGTATAGGAAATTTGTCATTATAGTACCCTTTAAGATAATTTCATTGTGTTTGATATCTGTTTAGAGAGTTGTGTGTTTGTTTGTTTTGTGGGAGAATAATAAAGATCTACTCTCTGAGCAAGTTTTTTAAGTATACAGTGTAGTATTGGTAACCGTAGACACCCTAGGGGAATATTTGTATGAGCTCTTGGTGAGGTTCCAGCTGTCAAGACTTACGGCATATAATGAGTTTCCCTCTCCAAATGGCTCAGATGTCTAATGGTACAGGTTACTGCTCCCAGCATTTATAAACTTTTTTTTTTCAAAAAAACAATAGTTGCTGCAAATGTGGAACCTTTGCACTCTGCCTGATGTCTGCAAATGTGTATTATCTTGCACTCAATCTGAATGTTCTATATCAGATCTATTATCTAATTTTCACTACCACTGTCATAGCCTGTGACTGAGGATCAGTGCAGGGATAAGCAGTGGCTCTCCTCGCACTCCCGGCTCAATGTATCACATGTAAAGTAAGTGAAAACAGTGTGCTTACTTTGCAAATACTGTTTGAAGACATATCTCTTAGCATCTTATGTATATTCATTTAAGTTTAGCCCTCATGGATTTCCCAATGACATCATCCAGACTTATTCTCCACTTCTGTTACAAAAAATGTTTATTTCATTTTGGTTAGTTTGTATTCCCCCTGTTTTTTCTTTATTTTTAAAGAGAAGAACAAGACACAATATTGAAATATTTTTGTGCAATCTACATAGAAGTAACCCTTTATGTACCTTAGAATGCATGTGTGTGTGTGTAGAAATATTTGAGTTGTGTGTTCCTTTTTATTATTTTGCCACTATGTCAACAGGTAGAACTTGTGTTCTTTTCCTTTGATTAACAAAAATAATGTGTGGGTATGGTTATGTGACTTTAAAACTCAAAACAAGTTTATTTTATTGTAAATCATTTAATTTAATTTTGTGAAATCAGACATAGATTTTAAAATATCTTTAAATCAATTTATAGTCATCTAACTTCTTTTAAATTCAATTAAGTACATTTTTTGTTTCTTTCTTTGATGGTCTCAAATCTTGTTCCATATCATTTTCTCAGAAAAAAAATTAGTAACACAACATCAGGTTTATCAATACAAAATTTTCAGTGTCTTATCTCTGCTTGATCTTAAAGTCTTAGGTTATTTTATTGATATACTTCACCATCTTTATTTCAACTAAGTTCTTGAAGATTTCAGAACTGAATGGATAAATTAATTATTATCTATTTCTGTGGTGGAACCACTCCTACTCAGGGTGCTGGAGATGATACCATTTCATGGTCTTAAGTTTCAAATCAAAGACAACCTAAATCAGATTGAATTATTCACTGCTTTTCCTTGGCCACCTGACATTATGGTCCAAGCAGCAACATTTTAAAGCTGGTACGTTAGGTCAACAAGAGCAGAAGTCATGGTTCAACTGGACTTCAAAGTTAAAATGAGTAAAAAAGGAGGGAAGGAGGAAGGGGAAAGGAAGGAAAGAAGGAAAGAAGGAAGGAAGGAGGGAAAGAGGAAGGGGAAAGGAAGGAAAGAAGGAAGGAAGGAAGGAAGGGGCCACAAAAAGCTAAAGATAAAGGTTGTCATCAGCATTCACTCTGTTACTACATTATTTCATTAAATAAGAAAGTCAACATTTGTGCTGTGCAGGAAGTGTAAATGGAAGTGGATGTCTGTTATCCATATATTATTTGTAAGTCTGGCTTCAAGTCAACCAGTCAAACCCAACTTGCACTGTATGGCATGACATGATCATGTGCCTGCAGCTTTTCAAACATGGTTTATTTTATATCTATCTATCTATCTATCTATCTATCTATCTATCTATCTATCTATCTATATAATTATTATTATTATACTTTAAGTTCTAGGGTATATGTGCATAACGTGCAGGTTTGTTACATATGTATACTTGTGCCATGTTGGTGTGCTGCACCCATCAACTCATCATTTACATCAGGTATAACTCCCAATGCAATCCCTCCCCGCTCCCCCCTCCCCATGATAGGCCCCGGTGTGTGATGTTCCCCTTCCCGAGTCCAAGTGATCTCATTGTTCAGTTCCCACCTATGAGTGAGAACATGCGGTGTTTGGTTTTCTGTTCTTGAAAAAGTCAGGAAACAACAGGAGCTAGAGAGGATGTGGAGAAATAGGAACACTTTTACACTGTTGGTGGGATTGTAAACTACTTCAACCATTATGGAAAACAGTATGGTGATTCCTCAAGGATCTAGAACTAGATGTACCATATGACACAGCCATCCCATTACTGGGGATATACCCAAAGGATTATAAATCATGCTGCTATAAAGACACATGCACACGTATGTTTATTGCGGCACTATTCACAATAGCAAAGACTTGGAATCAACCCAAATGTCCATCAGTGACAGACTGGATTAAGAAAATGTGGCACATATTCACCATGGAATACTATGCAGCCATAAAAAAGGATGAGTTTGTGTCCTTTGTAGGGACATGGATGCAGCTGGAAACCATCATTCTTAGAAAACATGGTTCATTTTTTTTCCGTTTACGGCTTTATTTCTTCAGTGACTTCCAGATAGTCTTATTGATTGTCAGTCCCTTATTCATTCTCAGACTCTCAGTATATTACGTCTATTTTTTTTTTTTTTTGGAACTTTGTATTTTAGGAAAGACCCTAGTGGTGCTTGTCTCCTCTTCTTTTACTGTGGCACTAAGGCTGATGTAGGGCCATCAATCCTCTGTCTTTAGAATTCCACATAACCTATGATTTACACCCAGTTTGTCATAAAAAAAATTGCATACATTTTCATTCAACATCTTTTTCCCCTTCGCTAATTCCCTTTCTTGTCTTCTGAATGCTTTTCCAACTGGACCTAGCCACCCACCTCCCCTTTCTAGGAAGAACTTTCTTTATCAACAACGTAGATGAGACTGCTTTTCCAACTGCAGTGACGGATCTAATTGGAACTTCATAAATCTTTACAAAATTACAACTCAATACATTGATTACCATCAGTGAGGTACCAATAAAACTATTTTTGTCAAAATAAATCTTGGCGTGGAATGGACAGAGATGTGAGGATGGGCTTTTCCAAAATGGTACTATCACTTTGTTTCAGCTTTTAGAATACATTTTTGGGGGAGGTAGAAGGGAATAATGGAACCTTCAATGAGTTGGAATAAAACAAACCATCAACACTTCAATCTATAATTGAACTTTGGAAGAACTGGTACACTGAGTTTAAACTGTAGTATCTTAGCATCAGTTCACACAATTCCTCCTTTTGATAATACGGCATATATCTCAAGAGGAACCCTCCTTAGTCAGATGGGTCCTGTATTTACAAATGGCTTTCGAGACTGGTTTTTTTATAACAGTACCTACGGTAACTAGAGTAGAATTACTGCTTCCCTAGCTTTGTGTCTCTCTGTATTTCAACCGGGAAAAAAAATCTTAAAAAATCAAAAGGTGATGACTCTAGATGGAATCCCTCTAATGCCTCGGCTGTTATGAAGGCTCTCTGAGGGGAATACTTTAATGGCTCATGACCATGACCCTGCTTTCCTGGCAAATCTGCCCCCTAGATCTTCTGTCAGACCAGCATGACCTCTATTCACTTTAGTTGGGCAGCAAGGCACCTTTTTATGTCTCCAGACTGCCTACTTAACACAAAACAAAACAAAAACAGACAATGCATATCTTGAATATCCTTGAATAAGGCCTCAGTTAAAACAGAAGACAAAAATTGAGAAGAATTGATACATCATTTTTTAATTCAGCTGAACTGTCTTCTATTTCTTGATAAGAAGTGAACAGTTGGCAATGAGAAATATAGAAAAGTTGTGAAAATTAATTTGCTACTCCAACAATGTGCAATAAATTATCCTTTATAATTTTACTCAAAAGGCAGGTCATCCACTATTCGCTTCATTGCAATTAGGTGAAAAGATAGCATGAACAATAATGGTTAATACTATAATTACATTTAAAAAGCTAAGGTTTACAATGCATTTTATTTTACCCAGGAGTGGGTAGCCATTATTCCAACTGTATTCATTTGGAGGCATTTGAGGACTAAATCCATAGTGTCCGGAATATCGTACACAGTCATATCTTTTTCTTCCTGTCTTGTGTGTAGCTGATCCACACATTTTGATGAGTTGTGTCACTGACTCATGAGTATAAACGTGAAATAAGTGAAACTAGTATGTATCTCGAGTATCCCTTATTCTTGCTAGACATAGTATCACAGATGCAATGCCTCCCACAAAGTTTTATGGAACTTGTCATCACTAATAAACTATGGCAGAACTCCAAATTACTATAACTCCTAGGAAGCTTTCTACTTTGAGATTCCTGGAGCCTAGGTTTCTGTTCTTCCTACAAATTACAGATTCCATTATTCGGTGACAAATCATCCATTTAATAGCAATAACTGCTGAATTGTTGTGTAAAGTAAAACTAATAAGCTTTCTTGTGTGGAAAGATTAAAAAAAAAAAGATTGTCAAATGAGTCTATTTTTAACATGGTAACAGAAACTAACAAGTGCATATGTTGAAAGCAATACCATGCAGAACGTCTTTGTGGTTTCAGAGGAAAAGATAGCAACCCAACCTCAGCATGATAGCATGTTCAACTTCAGTAGGATAGTGTTTGTATTTTTAGGTGCAGTGTGATTTTAACTTTGCTGGATTGGTAATTATAATTAAGGTAGGCCCATGAATAATTCCTGATGAATGAAAATAAATATTATATATATATTATTATATATATTGTATATATAATGTATATTTTATATATATATGTAAATGATACTACTAGTCAGGTATTGAGGAATTACAAAATTTGTTCTCTACTGTCAGATATTCATGACCTCCAATGAAAACTATAAAAGAGCATGCTTTTCAAAGCAAATGTAAGTCTGTCTCTGGTAATATTTGTGTGATTGAAACTCAGTGATTCATTGTCTCCTAGAGGCTTCTAATGGAGAGATCATTATTGAAGCACATATTAAAATATACTCCTGATATAAAATTATTTATGTCAACATTAAGAAGAATTTTGGGAGATGTTTGCAGTTATTTCTTTTCTTTTCTTTCTTTTTTTTTTTTTTTTTAGATGGAGTCTTACACTCTGTCATCCAGGCTGGAGTGCATTGGCACAGTCTCAGCTCACTGCAAGCTCTGCCTCCCAGGTTCACACCATTCAGTGACTCAGCCTCCCAAGTAGCTGGGAATATAGCGCCCACCACCATGCCCAACTAATTTTTTTTTTTTGTATTTTTAGTAGATATGGGGTTTCACCATAGCGAGGATTGTCTCGATCTCCTGACCTCATGATCCACCCACTTCGCCCTCCCAAAGTGCTGGGATTACAGGTGTGAGCCATTGTGCAAGACCATAGTTATTTCAGTATCTACTAAACAATTTTAACTTAAGGGAACTTCACATTTCTTTGTAACTTGAAAGAATCTTTCATTCAACTTTAAATCTTGAATACAGTGGATTTAACTACTTAGAGTAAGAACAGATATATTTAAGGTAATAATTTTGGTTGAAAGATCTAATTTATGACAGAAGATATGCCGACAAAGGTGATCATTTCACAGTTACCTTGTGAAAGATCATTAAGCATCAAAGGCAAATGTAGGATTCTGTCCTTGTGCACTGATTGTTCTTGCTGGGCCTTCCTCCAAATCCTGACTGCCACACTGGCATTCAAGTTTGAGTGGGTTGCTGTATGTACTATAAGCAATGAAAGCCTACATGCAACTGCAGCAAAACATTAATCACATAATCTTAGTGTCTTTGTACCACATTATAATACTAATCCCACTGAGCATAGTTCCCTTTCTGCAATTCTCTTGAATGAGGCCTTTGTTAATAATTTTCCATGGTAACTTACTTGATCTGGGAAATATATTCCTTTCAGGAATTTAGTTGTGTTTATCTATGATGTGTTGCTTAATTCCTGACTCTTTCACTACAAGCAACTATGCATAAGATATAAACAAAATTAGCAAAGTGCCAGGTGCAATGACTCACGTCTGTAATCCCAGCACTTTGTGAGGCTGAGTTGGATGGATCACTTGAGGTCAGGAGTTCAAGACCAGCCTGGGCAACATGGTGAAACCCCATCTCTACTACAAATACAAACATTAGCAGGGCATAGTGGTTCTATATGTTTAGTTTCTAATTTATCTGTAATCTCATCATGAGTCTCTAACAGGAAATCATATTGACCATATATTTGGTACAATTAGGTGCTCATATGTTAGATCATTCTCAAGGGGTTCATTAAATTATTTACTAAGCCTAATGTATTACTAATGCAAATGAATTCTACTTCTAGTGTAATTGTAAAATTCAGTGAGTAAATAGTGCCCTGTGATCATCATGGGCTTGTTATTAGAGATAAGTGAATAAAGTGCCTAATGCAATGTCCATAAGGAAATACTGTATCACCTTATCCTGCTCCATTAAAAGAATGAGGGTTTACATCATATTCCACAGAAGGAAAAAAATTTAAATGCTTCATTTTCCCTAAGGTAAACAACAACAACAACAAAAACAGACTCATTCTGTCTAGTTCTAGTGTAAAAATTAAATCAAACCTTGAGCTTTTCCGTAAGTTACTGACTCCCTAACAAAAATATCTTTATCTGATCTTGGAAATGTTGAATATAGAAATATAGAAATAGGAGAATATCATCTAATTTGATAATAATTCAAAGAAGTTATTACTTGTCCATCATGAACATTACAACTTTGATAAATTAAATATCTAGTCTATTTTGATTTTCTTTTTAATTTTGGAGCAAGTTCTGTTAAAACCTGTATTCCAATTAATAAGTTTCTGCAAGTGAATGTATTTTCCTTTCTAAATGTCTCTGAGTCTACCTTTGACATATGATTTCCAGTGAGTGCCCATAAACTGTTTTCTATTACTGTTGTTATTAATATGGCAGTTTCATAGTTCATAAATATGCATAGATTCAAATATATACTCTCTATGATACTCTATGATACTCTCTATGATTAACTTTTAAGCTGCAATTATTTTAGCAGAGCCAGGAGACACTAAATAATTTACTTCAGCTGTATAAACTGTGGTGCATGTTTTCTCCAAGGTTTAACTGAGCATTGAACTGAGTATTCTTATGACTACTCCAAGAAGAAATGATATGATTACATGAAAACAAACCCAGCTGAAACACTGGGGAAACACTAATTTCGAATATATGGTTACCATTTATTGCATATTTATTCACCAAGCACTGTCTTGATAAAAACTGTAAGATACACCAATCAGCCTTAATAGACGGACTCTACAGCAATGACTGATCGGTTCCCATAGGTAGCCCCTTCTTACCTGGACACACTGTTTGTTCTAGATATGCTAACCACTTCAAAGACTTTGATGGTTCTAAATATTCATTCAGGTACGCCAGACCAGGGTACCAGTGCATGGCCTGTTAGGAACTGGCTGCACAGTAAGAGGTGAGTGGCCAGCAGGCCAGCAAGGCTTCATCTGTATTTACAGCCACTCCTCATTGCTTGCATTACCACCTTAGCTCCACCTCTTGTCAGACCAGAAATAGCATTAGATTCTCATACCCCATGGTGAACTGCCTATGTGAGGGATCTAGGTTGTGCACTCCTTATGATTATCTAATGCCTGATGATCTGTCACTGTCTCCCATCACCCCAGGATGGAAAACAAGTTCAAGTTTTATAGGTTCAAAAGTTATGTGTATTCTGAGATAGGTACACTAATAGAAAATGTATCATGATACGCTGCTCACATTTTCAAAGGTAAAATGAATGTATAATTATAGAACCATATATTAATCTTTCAAAGTTATACAGAGAAATGCAGAGACCCATGATGAATATAAACAAATGAAAAAAGGGAAGCAAAATCACATACTGTAGTGATATAATAAGAGTCATAGTTGTTTTCTTTTTCTTTCATGTTTGTAAAAATGTAATAATTGTTGGGTACCTGAAAATGTGATATTAATTCCCTTAATTACAGGGTGCTAAATATTTTCTTCTAAGGTTTTCATAGACTTTAGTTTAGACAAAATTAATTTTAGCTGATGCAAATCATTTTAATGGATAATTTATTTAGCAAATACCACTTTGTAATTGTAGGAAAACTTTAAAATTATAATTTGTTTACTTTGATCAATATTAAAACTAGTGGAAATTTTGAATAAAGTCAATTCCTGTAAAAAAAGAAAACAGCTAATTATTTCTTATACCTAAAATGCTACTAGCTTGCTTCTCCTTCTAAAATAAATAAATTTTAATCATGAGAAAAAATTTTTAAATGTACTCTTAAGAAGTACAAAAATGGTGTTGGGAAAACTGGCTAGCCATATGCAGAAAACTGAAACTGGACTGCTTTCTTACACCGTTTACAAAAACCAATTTAAGATGGATCAACACTTAAATGTAAGACCTAGGACCATTAAAATCCTAGAAGAAAACCTGGGCAATACCATTCAGGATACAGGCATGGGCAAAGACTTAATGTCCAAAACACCAAAAACAATGGCAACAAAAGACAAAATTGACAAATGGGATCTCATTAAACTAAAGAGCAAAAGAAACTATCATCAGAATGAATAGTCAGCCTAAAGAATGGGAGAAAATTTTTGCAATCTATCCATCTGACAAAGGGCTAATATACAGAATCCACAAATAACCTAAACCAACTTACAAGAATAAAACAAGCAACCCCATCAAAAAAGGGCAAATGATATGAACTGACACTACTCAAAAGAAGACATTTATGCAGCCAACAGACATATGAAAAAATGCTCATCATCACTGGTCGTTAGAGAAATGCAAATCAAAATCGCAATGAGATACCATCTCACTCTGGTTAGCATGGCAATCATTAAAAAGTCAGGAAACAACAGGTGCAGGAGAGCTTGTGGAAAAATCAGAATACTTTTATGCTGTCGGTAGGAGTGTAAATTAGTTCAACCATTGTGGAAGACCATGTGGTAATTCCTCAAAGATCTAGAACTGGAAATACCATTTGACCCAGCAACCCCATTACTAGGCATACACCAAATGATTATAAATCATTCTATGATAAAGACACATACACATGTATGTTTATTGTAGCACTATTCACAATAGCAAACACTTGGACCCCCGTAAAAGAAGGTGAAGAAAGGAACAACATGGTCAAGTTAGTGAGTAATCAGTAAGTCATTGGTCTACACTCAAGGTCACCAAGTTCTGGGGGAAGTTCGTTCAAGCTGAGTTTTCATTACGGGACAACAGTTATCAGCACAGCAGAAACAATATATAAAAGTATTGAAGCAGTTGTTTAAGTCTAGCAGAGCTTCAGTTTTGCAGGTTCAATGAAGGAAATTATAAACTGTGGTCTCATATAACCCCTGGCTCCCAGAAGAAAGAAGGTTAGATGTAGAACTCTGGGATCAAGTAGGGAGAAATCTTAAACAATATTATGCACAGGGACATCAGGTCCCAGCATCAGCTTTAACACGATGGGCTTTACTTAAGATGGCTTTGGTCCCATTATACACAGAAGAGCCTAAAAAGGAGAAGGAGGGAGAAACATCACCTGCCTTGTCACCTCATTTTCCCTCAGTCCCACTATCACTGGGCCAAAACAACAAAGAGGAAAGGGACAGTTTGCCTGAGCTCCCTCTTACTACAAGCAGAAAAAAAGACAAGAAACATATTTCAGCTATGGGACCTTCAGCAGCATTAGGAGGGGGCATGCCTGTGAGCTGCAAATCTGGGCACTGTAGAATGAATGATTTGTTTAGCCAGCCTCTGGGTAAGTTGAAATTGTTTAGATAAATTTCTCCAATTTTGGTGGAAAAATGTTCAAGATGTCCAGCCTTTAACTGCTCCTCAACTAACTCATGAATCCTCTGTAGTTTCTCTCTCTTCAGAGGCCACTGTTCTACCCAGACCAGATCTTGAGAGATGCTGCATTAGAAGAAGAGCTCTTAGCCTGTCCAGTAATGCAAGATCGACATAGTAATTAAGCACATGAACCCGTTTCCTTTCACACTTACAAAGAAGTAAGAAAAAGTATTAAAGGAAATGGAGCCGCCAGACCATTTACAAAAGGAATGATTGAGGCCTTAGCAGAACACTAGTGTATGGCCCAATGGGACTGGTCAGGCTGGCTAGAGCAACTCTGCAGCCTGGCCCATGTCTCCTCTGGAAGGCAGAGGCCCCTACTGCTACAGGTGTGAACCCTAGAGGATTAGAACCTAATCAGTTGTGGCAAACAGACATTACAGACATCCCTGAATTTGGGAAACTAATATATGTGCATATATCCATTGATAGCAACACTCATTTAATTAGTGCACATGCTTTGTCTGGACAGCCTACTCAATATGTCATTAAACATCTTCTTTTAACTTTTCTATTTATGGGATGACCCACAAAAATTAACACTGATAATGATCCAGCTTATACCAGTTCACAATTTCAACAATTTTGTCATTTGTCCTAGGAACCCTGTAGGGGAGTGTTTGCTGGGAAAGATAAACAACTGAATTGAATAGAAACCCTTTTAGGGTCTTCTCCCTCTTCAGTCCCAAGCTCTGGGAGCACACAAAGACACTTGAGCATAGGCCTGGGGATCAAAAATTAGTTAATCGCAGCATGTTTTGGGTGTGTGCTCTGTTTGGCTGTGTGTGCTTCACCAATGATGAAAATTTTCTGTTTCTGACTGACCAAAGGCCAAGTTTCCGGCCAGCTCTGATCATTAATGATTGAAATGTCCACCGCTGTGTCCAATAAGCCAGTAAAATTCTTATTACCAATTTTTAAGGTAATCATGGGTCTCTGATCAGTGAGTAATTGATTCTAATATACTCCTGTAACTCCTGTGCTTCTAAAACTTTCCTTTCTCTTTCCCTTCCCATGGGCATTAGGTACCCAGTATGGTATAATCTTTAACTAAGGCTATCTTTGATCTAAGGGGAAGAATATGCAGACCTTTACATTCCATTAAAACCAATATCTCATCTTGGTAATCACTATCAGTTACCCCATGGAGCACATTAATTACTTTACTGGATAGGCTATATCCACTCTCACTTTGTCTGCAACTGGTACCTGCTACACTCTATTGGGCTCATATCTTAGGCCCACTTTTCTTTCACCCTGTCACGTGGGCAGACACTCCCTTCCCAGTCTACAATAACATGACTGCTTGGCAAGGAGGAATAGAATTACCCCCAGCAGGGTCCCTCAGTAATGGCATACATTGGACTAAGATGCCAGATAACATTACATATCACTCCACCATCCTCCCACTGCGTGTAAGTAATAAAGGTGCTAATCCTCACTGTGTACCTGGCCAAAGGCAAGTGTGGCTACATCATGGCAAAGAAAATGCCTTAACATTTTTAGCTGCAGGTAGCTTCAAACCAGGCAATGTAATCCATGCTGCTTTCCCAAACAGTCCTTCCTGTGCTAAACAACAGAACCAAGAAAGTAATGGATTTCACTTTAGCTGGGAATTCTGTCATGGGAAACAAGCTCATAGCCTCCAGTTGGGCAATTAAAACATCTTAGACTGAAGTCCCATGGCTGATTGCAGGGCAGGCTTACAAATGCCCTCCTTTACAAAAAAAAAAAAAAGTTGTGAAACCAGTATGATTTCTCTCACCTTTGTGATTTGCTGAGCTACATAAGACTTCTACTCAATTCCTTGGTCTGCACATCAAAAAACATAAACTGAATTCATGTATAGCCAATTTGTTACACAAATGTGTTCATCTGAAAAATTCAACATTCACACACACATTTACATACACACAGCCAAGAAATAATGAGATAAATTGGAAAGTAATGTATAAATTGGAAAGTACATGAATTGGAACCACAAATAGAATTGTTTTTGAGTCTTGGCACTACCACTTTCTGATATGTGTCATTATATATGTCATTTAGCATTTATGAAACTATTTTTAATAAGTAAAGGCATATATTAATACCCACAATATTGTAATAAGCACACTAGCCAAATTATATTTTACTGTAAAATTAAAAACTAGAAGTGCTTGTTGGTTTTTCAGTGCTCTTACAAAAAATTAATCATTGTAACATTTGAAAATAAGTAAGTAGATGTGTGGAAAATAAACTAATAATTTTCTTTTCTTATTCTAATTTCAAATATAAACACTAATAGCAGTTTGGCAATAATTTTCATGAAGTTAATTTTTCATATAAAACATTTGCAAAGATTACATTCACATTTATGAAAGTGAAACTGCTATACACACATCCATGTACACACACAATACATGCACATTGTTTTTGCTAAAATACATATTTTAGATTTTCTTCCAAAGCAACACATATGTCAATCTTATTTGCATTAATAGTTACATAATAAACAATATTATATTTATACCAAGGTTTCCATGGATGTACCATTTAATCTTTCTAATTTTGAGAAAAATTCTATAATTCCAAATCTTTAGTATTAATAACAATAATACAAAACATGATGGTATATTTATCTTTTAATCCTAGTAATGTTATTTGTATTTAATAAGTGATACAAAATGTGAAAACTGGCCCAAGTGCTGTAAGTACCATGTATTGAAATTATTTAAATAATTTATATAATGTTAAATGAAATTGTAACTATTTAAATACCAAATTACTTTCTGAAAATCTGGTACTAATCACATTTCTTCTAGTACCTACAATTTCATCAACAATGTATGTCACTATTAATTTTTATTTTTGTAAACTCTGTTCTATTGTTACCGATCTCTGGGTGCTGATATTTTTTCTAGCCAGAAACGTCATAATACTATTATACCTCTGTATCTCTCTCATAGCACCATTCACTCTCTATTTTCTAGCATAATCAACTTTACAAACATTCGTCGGAGGGGTTTTTATCTAATTTATTTATTTTTTCCTCCCACAAAACTAATACAATAGTTTACATGGTGCTCAATAAAAACTTTAAATGAGTTATTTATTCAAGAGAGGGAACATGAATAAATAATAAATAGTACATATTCAATGAATAAATGGATTTTCCTTTCCCTTTAAGCTTTTTTAAGTAAAGATCATGGATATATTCTGGGTTCTTAGTTCCAAATAGAATAATCTAGTGATTAGATTAGACAAAAATAACAATAAAGTATATAATCTCACAGAATCTCTGAAAAGGCTAGAGAGACCCCTAGTTCCCTTGTCAGGAACAAAGCCTGAACACACAGCAGATGCTAATGTGTGGAAAATAGCATCCATCTCTACCAACTGCTCAGCCCTCATGAAATGCAAAGCAGGATCACAAGACTCTGTTAATGTCATCCGTTGGGCTGAACAGAAGTTTTAGTTAAATTCTACAGAATCAATGTATGTTATCTTCCTGGCATCTACTGTGAATACCTCTCCTTCAAAAATCTATTGCTTGTGAAAAACCAAGTACGTTTAGCAAGTCATGAAACAACTGTAGTCAGTCATTAGTGGTCACGGACTCACATTTAAGTATAACTTTAAAGATATCAGAGAACTTACACTTACTGTTCTGAATCAACGTTAATCTCATGAAGATGAACTGAAGTTGAAAACCTGTAATTACCCACCAGCTAGGTACACTATTATCAGCCATGATGAAAATGTCTCTGGGTTTTCATGTCAGGGCATATTGCCCACCTGAGAAGGTAATAATTCTGAGAAATGACAGTTCAGCTTCCATGTCTTTATAGTCCCCAAAATCACTCAACCACATCAAGCACATGCCAAACTATTCTAGGGTTTCAATGCTGACTTAACAAACCAGTAGACTGAGAAATAACAATTCAAGTTAAAGATGAGTGCAGTGCACGTTAAGCAGTGTAACTTGTCAGTCACAAAATGAGAAGAAAATAGTATGACAAGGATAACTTCCAGTAGAAAGAACCAAAGTATTTCACTTTGACACCATCCATCTTAGAAAAATATCCTGATTTAGTTTCCATGAACATCTGATGTAATTTTATAGTTTCTCGCTGCAGTAAGACAAGTCAGGTAGATATGCTAATCTTTTCCTTAAAAGTAAAAAGACTGGAAAACTCAAAAACACCTGAAATACCAAAGCCTGATCATGGTGGAACTGGCATGGGGGGTAAATCATTAATTACTATTGAGCCTCAGGCTCCTCAACTCATTTTTAATACCCAAATCTTTTAGACACTATTTTTCTTCATAAAATCATACACTTCATAAGAATTAAGAATTATTCAAAATTTTTGGCTACCCATGATATTCCTTTTCCTCCATATCCATTCTTATTTTTTTATACAACAGAATTGTTGCCTTATCACATAGCTGCACGGAGCAATACATTATATTCCAGCTTTGCCTGAAGTCAGATATAACCATGAGATAAATTTCTGTCTGGTGTAATATATCAGAAAAAGTTTGTGCAACTTTTGGGCTGTGCCTTTCAAAGGAGGGAACTGTCATTCCATTGTCCATTGTCCTTATATTCCATTGTTCTGGCTGGTTAGAATGTGGGCATGACTGCAGGAGTTGGAACAGCTTTCTTGCACCATAAGATGTTGTCTGTTGAGGATAGCAGAAAAACAAAATAGAGGGAACGTAGGTCTCTGAAAATGTTGAGGGTTAGAGTTTTCACATTAGCTTAGAACTGTATATAAGAGAAAAATTAACTTCCGTCTCATTTGAAACTACAATTATATTTTAATGAAGCACAACTCATTGATTCCACTGTTGCTACTATCCCTACCACTATTGTATGGGCAACCTTTACTACAGAATCAAATAAAGTTATCATGACACATTATCAGAAATGTGTCTGATAATGTTGGATCAGTATCTTGCCATTCCATCTCATATTTGAGTTGGATCAGTATCTTGCCATTCCATCTCATATTTGTCAACTTAGATGACAAACTGATAAATAATAGAATTTAAAATAAATATCAAATTAAAATTTAAAACAATTTCATCTGAACCATGCCTAGGTTTTGGTTTTCGCTTTGATTCTCCATTCAGCACAGAAAGAAAAGGGAATATTTCAATAATTATTATATAATATATCTATTACTTATTCTAATAATTTAATTTTAAAATAATTTAATAATATACATATTTATAAGTGAACTTTAAAACTTTGATTCAACAAAAATACATATTCTATGATACAGTTTTTGCTCAGAAATATACATTTATGTATTCATGCATATTGGTATGAATGTGTCAATATATATTCAAAGAAAAATCATGGAAGTTTACATAATGACTTCTCAGTTATGCCTCTGGGAGAACAATTAAAGATGGCAAGTGAATAACTTTTATTTTTTATTATATACTGAGGTATTAATTAAACTTTTCAATGAGCATTGGTCTTTATCAGCAGCATGAAAACAGTCTAACACAGCAAATTGTTACAGGAGTGGGGCGCTGCTGAAAAGATACCTGAAAATATGGAAGTGACTTTGAAACTGGGTAACAGGCAGATATTGGAACAGTTTGGAGGGCTCAGAAAAAGAGAGAAAATGTAGGAAAGTTTGGAACTTCCTAGAGACTTGTTGAAAGGCTTTGACAAAATTACTGATAGTGATATGAACAGTAGGTCCAGGCTGAGGCGGTCTCAGACGGAAAAGAGAAACTTGTTGGGAACTGCAGCAAAGGTGACTTGTTATGTTTGAGCAGAGACTGGCAGCATTTTGCCCCTGCCCTGCAGATTTGTGAAACTTTGAACTTAAGAGGGATGATATAGGGTAGCAGTCTCATGGGGTATGCCTGCAGCTGCAGGAAGATATATAGGAACAGACGCGACAAAGAGACAAAGAAACAGTCCAAGCCTCTAATACACTCTTCCACTCTGAATCCTTAGAAACTTAGTGTGTAAGAGACTGTCCCTTGAACTAACTTGGCCAGAAAACACTCTCAGGTTTGTTTTCTTTAAAATAAACCTGTCCTTGACTGTCAAGACAGCTTTTGTGTTTCTTTCCTCTTTTTTCAGTTCTTACATTGGGTGCCAAAATCTGTGACTGGTGTTGGGAGAAGATGCTGCCTTGCAACCCAGGAAGCAGTGTGCAATGGAAGCTCATCCTGAGTTAACTCCTGTATCCTAAAGGTCTCTGGCCACATGCCCCATCTTTTCTCTCATTTCACTTTTCAAGTGAACTTGAAGGAATTGTGAGGCTCAGGGTGAGGCTACTCCCCATGGGCTCTAAAACACTCAGGTCTCAGGAATCCACCTCTGATCACCTGCAATGGTTATTTTGCTCCCTAACCCTCCCTTGCCTCCTGTTTCTCCATCTTCCCTGTGTCTTTGTCTGTCTTCCTCTCCCCCCACCTCTCTCTCTCTCTCTCTCTCTGTCTCTCTCTCTCTCCTTTCCTCAAATGGTTGCAGTTTGGGAGGCCCTTTGCCATTTCCAGCCAGAACATCCAATATCAGATACTAATTCAGATAACTGGTGAGATCTGCCTTCTCCTGGCTTTCTCTCAGTATTGGAGAATGTCTGGCCTGCTGTCCAGGTCCTGGGAGGTTCAATGGGACTAATGGGGCTGAGCCAGAGGAAATCTTGGCATGGAGTTCCTTCTCAGCTTAATGATCCCCTTTTGGAAAGAGGATTCTGGGTCTCTGTCTTTTGTCTGGGGATGCCTAGAACAAAACAGACACACCCAGCTTCCTTTTACCAGTCTACTTTGGTGCCAAACAATCTCACATCCCTACATCTTCCCCATTGGATTGCCATATTCGCAACCTAGCCAGACTTGACTTATGGTGGCTTATGGCCTGAAAGCCAAAGCTTTTAATTTTCTACCACAACCTGGCCTTAACAACTTTATTACCAGAAAAGGCAAATGACAAGAGATTTACCCATATTCGGGCTTTCTTCTACTGTCAACCACACCCCTCCTCCTTCTCCACCTGTTCAAAATCTACTCCAATCAGTTAAACCTTTTCTGCCATTCTCCCTTTCTGGGATGTGGCTAGGGTTAAAGGCAGTCCTCACATTCATGTCCCCTTCTCCTTGTCTAATTTGTGGCAAATCAAACAGTTTCTGGAATTTTTCTCTAAAAATTCCTCACATTATCGCAGGAAAATCCTGCACATTACCCAATCCTTTAATTTAATTTGGCATAACATTTACATAATTCTAACCTTCACCCTTACAATTAATAAAAAAGAGTGCTCAGCTTAATTAAAATGGATATCTAAGCTATGAGTATACTCAAAAGGCCTTTATGTTTTTCTCTTCATAAATCTAGTTTTTCTGAGAAAATTTTTTTCTTAGTCAGAATTACTTTCTTCACCCTGTCTTGCCACTCTTGCTGCATGCACAAAAGACCCCAGACTAACTTCTGGTGGCCTAGGACTCCCTAAGAAGATAGAAAACTTGCCAGAAATCCATCTTGAAAAAAATAGTTCTTTTACTTATGGAACCCCTGGAATTAAAGGTGAATAAGTGCCTCTCAAAAATCTTTGTCTTCCAGCTATGCTTGTTTATTAGGCCCTGAAATTTGTTTACCTAGCCCTGCTCTTAAATGGCCTCACCCAGAGGCCAATAATCTAACCTGAAAATCAGCAAATGGAACTATTGGATCTTGTTCTGGTTGGCTGTGTGGCTATAGATGTGTTATGCATGTTATGTCTATTTAAAATAACTCTAATGAATTAATTGTCTCAAGAAAAGAAAGCACTTAAATCAAATATTTCTAAAGAAAATGTTAAGCAAAGTAACACTATATATATTGCCATTTTTATATTCTTCTGCTGAAGCCAAATTGTGAGGTCTCATATGTGTGTGTGCTTTTGCTAGATGTCCCAGTTGGCTGTGCTGAGATATTACAGCACTATTTATGGTGTAAGTTTTAATTCTTAGATATTTTCTCCAGTTCTAACATTGTTTTCCAAAACACACTAAACTGTATTATACAGTTCAAATTTTAATTACTTAAGGGATCAATCTAGGCATTGTTCTTGGTCTTAAATTGAATAGCAAACACAAGACATGTCTATTATCACTATATTAATTTTCAAAAGTTGTTCTTTGACATTTTAAACCATAACAACAGATATTCGCATTTGATGTTTATAAGAATGACTTTATTAATAATTTTATTAGCAAGTATCATAAGCCATATTTATCAAAATAAGTTTATATAAAATCCAGCTTTCCAGAAATGGTAGTAGTTGAGTATATCAATGTACCGTGTAAATCATTCATGTGTATCAATGGGGAAAATTTACTGTTATTGTGCTTCACAGTGAAAACAAGAATAATCTTTCATTTTTAAAATTAGTTTAAGAAATGTTACATAACTTGGCACTTCAGTAGTGTATACACTAGCACTAGTTTATACACTATTTTTGCCACTGGGGAGTTTAAGTTAAAATGTCCCTCAGTCATATAGCTATGGGATACTTCTTCCATTTATAATTTCTGCACTAATAATTAACTAGTTTGGATCAAGGTTATTTTCATTTATACTATAAAACAAAAGCAAACCAGTCCAGCTTAAATTTTTATATTTAGAATATTGCTGATATGTAAGTCATTCAGATTAGTATCTACGTAGGGTCAGTCAAATCCAACCATAAGATACATAGAAATAGTATTACTTTGCCTTTATAACAGAACCCAAGTGTCTGTTTCAATTTATAAATTCAGCATATGAGTAATTTTGATTCCCCAAATTAGGAAAAAATGACAAAATAATGAGAAGGAGGAATTAGGCCTTAGTGCCAGATATCGTGGTTGTTAAGCTATAGTCTCCTTCTTTCCAGAATGTTTTATTATATTTCACTAATAGACCTGACTGTCTGTGTCAAAGTATAATTCTCATGCTGAAACTCTAGCATAAAGAGGCAAAAGAAAGTTGTCTCCATTAAATACATTAATCACTTTAACAAGATAATAAGGGAACAAAATTTAGGATTCAAGCTGAGTAAGAATATTCTTTCAATGAACACGTCTCTAAGATAACCAGAATTAGCAGTTAATTTATGCATCTGGGAAACTTCAGTTCCCACCAATAAAAATATTATGAGTGGCCAGTGACCTTTTAGAAAATTCTGGCATACTAAATAAATAATGTACATGTGGGACCTAGGAGCTGGGTAAGCCTTGCCTTTAGACAACTCTGTGACTACAAAAATAAAGCCAGCACTTTTGGAACTTACAAGGCTACACTTATCAGTGTCATAAAGAACACTGCACAGCTGAACTTTGCTCCCACTGGTTCAGTGGTTACTTATTTCTACCTAAGTACTCATCTTTTACTAGAAAAAAAAAAAAGACGATTTATATTTGAGAGCTACTTCATCTAAATTACAAAATGAGTAAGTGTTTTTAGTTCCAAATGACAGTAAAAGAAAAAAAAAAATGGATTGTTCCCTTCAGAGACTTGTTTGGGTGTTTTAGTTATGCATAAGTAATTCTAGCAAAGGAAGGGTAGAAAGGAGATGAAATTTAATTCACACTGCTTGCTACTTGCAAATAAAGGACTTTTTGAGAGGGGTCATGGATATTAAATGATTTAATTATATACTTATCCCTATTAATACAGGCAGTAGTTTCTTTGAATATGCCTAAATAGCTATATTCCTAAAATCTAACAAGTACTATTGAGGCAGGAAACTAAAGAAAAATAAAATTCAAAATAAAGAGAAATAAGTTTTCCTATATTAGAGTGATTTGTCCCAGAGGCAGCAACACACACATCCCACACCCAGGAAAACTCTTGATAATATATCTAATGTGCTCTGGAGACTCTCCCAGCACTTCCTCAACACAGGGAGAAGAAAAACAAATTTTCCTCTGTCTTATGGAATGAGTTTATAGATTTTTGTTCTCTGTAACTAGTGACTTCAAGCATTCTGTTTTATCTAAGAAGTACGATGAAGATCATGAGAAACCTGAGTAGGCTTTAACTACAGCTGCCTGGGCACTATAGTGAAGGTTATAGGATAAGCCTGTGCCCAGACAAACCTAGATAACAGATATCTGGGTTGCTTGGCAATGGTCATGAGCAATCCTGTCTTTGCCCTGCCTCTGTATCCCTGCTTTCATGCCACTGTAACTTTGCTTCAAGCTAGACAACCCCCTTTTGTGAAGTGTATATAAAAGTCAGATGCTGTCTTTGTTCCTGGCCCAGTCTTTTGGACGTTGAGTCAGCTGGACCTGAGTGCACTCAACAAATATTCTAGTTTCAACCTGAAGTCTCTCTTGTCCTCCTGAATCCTGCAACACCATGTCAATTACTTGGCATTCCTTGTCCCCAATACCACAGGCCACTCTTGACATCACTTGCTTGCCTGTATGAAGCTCCTCGTTTCAAACAGTGTACATATTCCTCTGTGGTTTATTATAGTAAGGCTAGAACATATGGAAGTAACCATGCCTCTAACTATGCTGGAAGAAGTCAAGCTTCATCTGCATCTAGCATATAATCCAAAAACAAATAAAAACGTCACCAGGCATGGTGGCTTATGCTTGTAATTCCAGAACTTTGGGAGCCTGAGGTGGGCAGATCATGATGTCAAGAGATCAAGACAATCCTGGCCAACATGGTGAAACCTCATTGCTACTAAAAATACAAACATTAGCGGGGTGTGGTGGCAGGCATCTGTGATCCGAGCTACTTGGGAGGCTGAGGCAGCAGAATAGCTTGTATACAAGAGGCGGAGGTTGCACCGAGCCAAGATCCAGCCACTGCACTCTAGCCTGGCGAGAGAGCCAGACTCTGTCTCAAAAACAAAACGAAACAAAACAAAACAAAATTAACAGGTTTTACATTAAAGTTAAACATTGCTAAAAATTACCATTATAACCTGTAATTAAAACTGCTAAACATGGATTTGCATAAAAGGTATATAAAAACAGTAAAACGTGGTTTTACTTAAAAATTATAAGGCATAACTATATATTTTTTCTTAAGAATATAAACGTTGTCTTAAAATTAAACTATGGGAACTCTTTAAGAAAATTGTGAAAACATTGTAAATGTTAATCCTGTAAAGAAAACTCTGTGTGCAAACACATTAACTAAACTCAAAAGGGTAGAACATCGGGAAAAAATGGTAAACATGATTATTTAACATATTTGGCCCATAAAATTGCTAAAATAATGTCTGACAGGTTAAAATTTAGGGAATAATATTATAACATATTCCAAAGCTGTATGGCATGTCTAAGGTTCTAGTGTCTAAATATGTGCTATTAATCACAATTAAAGGTGTTTTGCTTGGTTATTGTAAACCATAATGACCAAAATTTCTTTGTCAACTGTGTTTCTAACTGTATACAAATTTTGATGTTTACAGGCAATTGTTACTTTGTTTAAATTCTCTTCAAAAGATGGTTTATTACCAAGTTGTAAAACTTTAACAGTTGCTCTCAAAGGAAGGTTTCTTACAGCAACAACAACAACAACTACAAAACTACAGAAGACATGAAAAGCTAAAATGGTTATAAAGTGGCATGAAAGCAGGGATACAGAGGCAGGGCAAAGACCAGAATGCACATGACCACTGCCAAGCAATCCCAATGTCTGTTATCAATTTAATGAACTAAACTAACAAAAAATACAAACAAATTTTTATTCTTTTGCTTAGAACACTGCTAATCTTTATCTTGTTTCAAAGCCAAGAATACTTAAGTAAGCTACAGCCTTTAACAACAAAGTAAAATATATTTCTGTAAATGGAAATTAAAGTGGGTTTATTTCTCTCCCCCTAGTTCCTCTAGAATTTGAAAACTAGTTATAAACATTCTTAAACTACAACAATATAGTTGTTTGCATCAGTGCAATAAGAATCTATTTTCTTTTGTAAGAAAACACAATTGGAAAAGCTGGTTATTTTGCCAAGGCTTTGACAGGAATGGTGCGCTCTCCTTTAAGGAATCAAACTTATGAAGCCAATAAAGCGCTTGGAAAACTGGCCTCATATTTTGTGTACACAGTCTCTGTACAAGGTTTCTGATCTTTGGTAAGTAAAGAATGTCACTTTCTGACAGGCCAGGAAATACATGTTTTCTTAAAACCTCAAGAGGAGAGGAATTCACCCAACTCATAAGTATTTAATGGTACAAATCCATGGCTGGGCTTGGCCTTAAAAAGTCTCATCTCAAATTCATTCCAGAACACAAAATTCCATCAAAGCTGACTTAAAAGGCCTTGTAGCAAATAATTATTTTTTCTGCACTGTATACAACTAATTAAGCCAAATATAATAAAGAAAAGCAGTCCTACCATGATTTTTCTTTTAATAAAAATGGGAAATTGAAGAGACAAAACTATGTTTCAAAAACTATAGTGCACCTCCTCTTAAATTTTCCTCTGTCCAATGTTTCTTTTTTATTATTTTATACACTTGAAATTATATCCACTACAGAAATCAACTCCTAGATACTATGCACTCAAGTCAAACCCTAAAGAGCTGAGAAAGCAACCCCTAGCAGCCCAGAAAAACGTCCTAAATATAAATATAAAAAATAATAAATCTTAAGCTGAAAATCATAAAATGTAAGTAAGTAAGTGAAAATTACTCATCTTAGTCTCAACCTTACTTTACCAAGTACTTTTTGTCATTCCTATGTGTCCTTTAAGCCAGATACTAAAACTTTTTTTTTTTTTTTTTTTTTTTGAGATGGAGTGCCACTCTGTTGCCCAGGCTGGAGTGCATATTGTTGTTTTTTAGTGGAAGTTATTTACTACAGCAACCTTATGGGAATTGCTTTACTTACTCTACTATGTGTAGTAGTAATATATACTGTAGCACCCTAAGGATGAAATATCAAACAAAGAATCTCAATTACTGTAGCATTTTGTTTAATTATCATCATAGCAGATCTAACAGTTACTAATAAAACAATAACATATGGGTCTTTCCAAACATGTGCCTCTGCCTGTCATTGGGAAAGAAATGTTGCTTCTGTCTCAACCAATCAGGCCTAATATGAAACGCTGCTGAGAAGCCTAGGACCAATGTTCTTACCCTGCCTCAATAACCTTTTCCAAAACTTTTTAACCAACAGAATCATGGCCATTTCACAGACAACAACCCAAAAATATCTACAGATAGTGTTGCTCCTGCAGTTGATCCAAGATCAAAAAAAAACCTCCCCCACCACACCCCCATCAACAAGAAGTAGCCAGAAAGAACATGTTGCCTCTCATTCTTTTGTAACTAAAGGGTCTGGAATGACAGAGCAAGGTAACCATCATCTTGGATGAACACTGCCAACTGAAGATACAGCTTCCTTTCTAACCTCATGCATTTCAAAGAAATCACTTGTCTTCTAACAACAAGCAGCCAGACACAGTAGATAATAAAACACAGATAAGATAGCTGGGGCATAGAGGGAGGCGGGGGTAAAGGCTCTTGGATAACTGCCAAACTTCACCCTCATACAGTGGGTGCCAGTAAAACAGTAGCCCTTAATAAGCACATTGCTTTCCCTTAGGTGCACTGAGACAGGGAAACTAAAGGCAGTATCGGGGGGTATGTGTGCAGTTTCAGGAAGATGTATGGAAAAAGACACACCTCCGAAACAGGAATTAAATGAAATTAAATAATGTGTAAGCAAAAACTCAATTGTATGTAAGAAAACCCAGTTCTCCCCAAGGAAGAGAAAGAGCTGAAGTCCTTTAAAAATTAACTGCCTGTTTTTCTGTGGCTAGTGAGCCTTCTCTCTCCCTTTCCCAGGCATTGTGAAGACCCTGATTCTCTAGCTGTGCAGCTGCAAGGTCACTAGACAGATAAACTCAAGTCATAAAACATATTTTTCCTTGAAAAGTAAGAAATGAGGTAATACATGCCTCAACTTAATAACTGTCTTTGTTTCTTGCTTCTCTAATATGCCTCCCCAGCACAGATCTCCCCCAGCCCCACACAATGCTTAAAAGGTAACCGGACTCTTTGCGGTTCAGTCTTTTTGGATGTTAATTTGACTGGGCTGGTGCACCGAAATAATAAATAATAAGTATTCTCTTCAACCCCTCGGTCTCTCTGATTCCTAAATTACGCAGATAAGCACGACACTCCCAGATAAGCACAACAAACAGACATAGAAGCAGTCCAAGCTTCTGACGAACTCTCCTGCACTGAATCCTTAAAAAGCCTTAGTCTGTAAGAGAGTGTGGCTCAGACTCAACTAGGTCAGAATCCCCTATCAGATTTGTTTTCTAAAACAAATATCTCCTTGTTGACTTTCAAGCCACCCTTTGTGTTTATCTCCTCTTTAATTCTTGTAATTATGGTATTCACAGTATAAAATAATTTAGGGACATAAAGAAATCTGCATGTCATGAAAACTCCTAGTAGATCCACATATTTTCATTCATTAGACTATTTATTCATTAGTTATTTATTAAGCACCAGTTATTCAGGCACTGTATCTTAATAGTTCTAAGCATAAAATGGTGAACAAAGTAAGAATAACCTTTGATCTCTGTATTTTCTATATTATCAGAAAAAAATGAGGAAAATAACTTCAGATTTTCTTAAGCACTGTGAGAAAAATAACCAAAGTGCTGCGTTAGAAATAATTTCCTTGAGAGAGTGGAAGGTCATTTTCAAAGTCTTTCAACCAGAATCTTAGGAAATTCCTCTTTGGGGGTAACTCTACAGCCTAGAGCTAAAGGATGAGAAGAAACTGAGTGTGCAAAGATTCAGAAAAATATAACAAGAAAAAAGACCATAAAGGGAGGAGCATTGATTTAATATGTCTTCTTAGGGTACAATGAACCTGGGGGAGAGGGGTTGAGGTGACACTGGAAGATAGAGGAGGAGGGGAAGTCAGACCCTTCAAGTTTGGGTAGGAAGTTTGTAGCTTATTCTTAGTGAAAAAGAAACATTTTTGAATAGTTTCAAGAAATTTTTGACATAGCCCCACTTGGGTCTACATAAAAGTAAGTATGTATGAGAAAAAATTATTTGTGGACTAGTAAACCAGTACATTATTTGCTCTAATTAAACACTAGTTTGTAGAAGCCTGAGATTGTACTATGAAGATGGTAGCCTGTCTGACATGAGTTGTAGATATTTAACATTAGCTAAAGTGCAGAGAAGGCACAAATAAAGAAGGAACTTTGGGTAGACAGAGAAGAAATGAAATGAAAATTTTTGTGGACAAGTGAGGTCTGGGAAGAAGGAAACTATGGTGGAGAAGAAAGCAAAAAGTAGGCCAGGTGCAGTGGCTCATACCTGCAATCCCAGCACATTGTGAGGCTGAGGTGGGTGGAACACCTGAGGCTGGGAGTTCGAGAGCAGCCTGTCCAACATGGAGGAACCCCATCTACCCATCTCTACTAAAAATGCAAAATTAGCCGGGCATTGTGGTGAATGCTTGTAACCCAAAATAACTCTAGAGACTGAGGCAAGAGAATTGCTTGAACCCAGGAAGTAAAGGTAGTAGTGAGCTGAGATTGCCCTATTGTATTCCAGTCTGGGCAACAAGAGCAAAACACACAAAAAGAAAGAAAAAGTAAAAAATAGTAAAACATAAGAAGCATAGGTTTTCCCCATTCTTCTGAAATCCCACAGTCAGAGGTGTGGAGTTAAAGGGAAGTTTTGCCCACTTGTGATTTGATCTCTGAAAAAGAACTTCACTATGTGGTGTTTGTGGCAACATAGGTCACCTATGGCACAGAAAAAGTAAAAATGAAGATATGGCATTGTTAAGCAGACAGAGAATGCTGAGAGAAGGTTCAGAGATGCCCTTATGTCAGGGGGCAAGGATGGGACTCTGATGTGCTCATGTATCTCCTGGAAGAGATGGAAGAGAACACAGCTCTGTGCTAAGAGGCATTCCCAGGGCTACCCTGACAAAAGACAAGGTAGTCATGGTGCTGAAGTCATCACATAAACAGCCTCTTTGGGCATCTAATAGAGGGTTTATTTATTTATTTTCAAATTTTTAAAAATAAAAGAAGAGCACAACTAACTCTTGAATTATCCAATACAACCAGTCACAAATATATGCTGTTACTCAGAAGAGAGCACAGGAATCTCAGAAATGATCCAGAAATCCTACAGCGAAGATCTGGTTGAAACCAGGGGCCCAAAGATCATGCCAGGAGACCCCATCTCTTTTCCACTTTTGCAAGGGCAAGTGTTCCACTTGTGCCCCTCCCCACATTCTCATTTGCTACTTTGGGACTTATAAGTGGCACTCATAAGTGGCACTCTGTAAAACAAAGGTCTTTCCTGACCAAAAAAAAAGAAAGAAAAAAATTAAACAATAGAGTTAGATACTATTAATTAGCCACTTAAAATCTCCACCATAAATTCATCAGGGTCAGAGCTTGTGAGAAAGATTAGGTTGATAAGACATGACCAAAAACTTTCAAGTAGTGGAACATCACAGTTGTTCTATGTGTAAATTTGTAGCACTACCACAACACTTAGCTTTAATGTCCTTCCATCTCTTTCAGTTCATTCACTCTTCATATATAATTGGCACAGTTTTAAAAATATATATTTAAGATATGTGTAGTGCTTTCAATAAAAGAATCTAAAATGAAACATATTCTGATCCAGAGTGAAAAATTATATGTTTTGTGGTTAATGCTGTCTCAGCTGCCAACTGGCTCTGTAACCTCGAACCAGTCATTTAATTTCCCTAGTCATTCGTATTCTCCAGAAAATGAGGAGACTCGACTAAATCATTGCTGAGGCTGATTTTGATTTCTGATGTCTTTCATTGGAGTGCTAAAATAAGGACTGCTGAGGTGATTGTGGTTAGATTGGCATTAATCATAAAACAATGTTAATATGTGTACAAACATTTAATGATCCAGGCCATTTGCCTGGCAAAAAATTAGTCATTTTATATAGGTGATTTCTAATCATCTAAACAACCTCATGAGGAAATAGAAGTTCAGAGAGTTTGTAATTTGGTCCACGCTACACACTTGATAACTGGCATAGCCAGACTTCTAACTCATGTTTTCTCCAAAGTTTCTAAATTATATATGATAGTACTTATTTTCTATCTTTTTACATTGTTTGATGTGAAGATAACTGCTTCCAGTCATTGTGAAAATCTTATGCATCATCCAAGCTCCCCATTCTCTCTGAAGCTATTTTTATGGTATTGAAGTAAAGCAATCTATGTCCTGAACTCATGAAGAACTCACTTAGATCATTCATTTAGCACTTATATTCAAAGCTAACACATTTTCCAAACATCTGAAACACAAACTCATTTGTCATTCCCTGGAACTAAAAGCCCCAGTAATATAATGTTGTAAATGGAAAGATTTTTGAAGAAATTCCTTTAGCTTTTTTCAGTCCTTGACCTACGTGGGTTAGTGCCATAGTAAAACATCACGTTTGGTGATACCTGGTAACATTATCAAAAAACCAGAAATTATTGTCTCCTAGTTCTGGAGGCTGGAAGTCCAAGTGAAGATGTCATCAGCTTCAATTTTTTCTGAGGCCTTGTCCTTGGCTTGCAGACGGCCACCCCCCTTTGTGTGTTTACATGGTCTTTTCTCTGTGCTCATGCATTCCTGGTGTACCCTTGTATGTCAAAATGTCCTCCTCTTATAAGGACATCAGTGAGATTGGAATAAGGCCATATCCAACTGCTTTAGTTTAACATAATTACTGTTTTAAAGTCCTTATCAACAAATATAGTAACATTCTGATGTAATGGTGTTAGGACTTTAATACAAATGGGTGGAGGGCTTGGGAATTCAGCCCATAATACCATAAAGTCTGGAAAATTTTAAGCTGTAACATAGGCAGATACAGTTATAATGACCAGCAGAATACCATGCATGTTAATAAATAAGTATTGTTTATTTATGCTTCAAGATTCAACTGTGACAACATTTAGATAAAAAATACATTCTTGTTGATTCAATACGATTGATTTAATGAATGAATATAGTTGTTTACTATCATCAGTGGTCACATTTACACTATGTGAATAGCAAAAACTAAGGGTGAGAGATGTGTCTGAGATACAAGATATTAATTAACCCCATCTTTCTTATTTAAAAATTAGCTTTTTAATTAAGCAATTGAACTTAAGCAATGTTACAAGTGGATAAATCTTATTTAGCAAGATCTCTCCTTAGTAAATAAGCAGAAGTGAATATGTTCCCTCACTTTTTCTTCTCTATTAGCTTTAATCAGACCTAATTCATATACTTAAACATGGATTAGGTATTTATTACTATTAATTCCTACACTGACACTAGAGTCACTTTTGGACTGACCTTCTGGTTTCCGATTATCATAAAATACAATATATTGTATTTAGTTCAGATGCTGAAGTTTCTGCATTACAAATATTTATTTTAAATATTTATTGCAACCATTATGCTAATAATGGATTTTTAAATGTTTATTCATTGTATTTTTAGCATTACACATATTCTCATCAACCTTAAATCTGGGCCTTTCTTCTTTGCTCCTCTGCTCCAAGATCCCCTGTTTCCCTTTATTCACATGGTCATAGAAGGAAATAGAAGAAAAGAGAAAACAAAGTTTGTAGATTTTCTTGTTTTACACATTACAACCTTTGTTTCTTTTTTTTTTTTTTTTCTGGATTCTGTCTAATCAGATGCTATTTTTCCATTTGGTTCTAAAAATAAAATTGCCCACCACTCATCAATTACAACTAACAAAATTTATTGACTTGTTTTAACAAGAAATTCAAATTGAATAATGTACCCTTAGCTGCAGGCCAGCAACATATGAGGTCAAAGGGTGTAAGCAAAGGTCTTCAGATTCATATTTTTGGAATATTATGTATTCTTACTTACTAAATTTATCTTTACATCTGTTTATCTGAAATATTTGAGTAACATTATCAAATATGATTAAGGATATTATTATATCAAATGCAATTTCTTTTTTTTTTTTGAGATGGAGTCTCACTCTGTCGCCCAGGCTGGAGTGCAGTGGCACAATATTGCCTCACTGCAAGCTCTGCCTCCTAGGTTCTGCCATTCTCCTATCTCAGCCTCCTGAGTAGCTGGGACTACAGGTGCCCACCACCATGCCTGGCTAATTTTTTGTATTTTTAGTAGAGATGGGGTTTCATCCTGTTACCAGGTTGGTCTCGATCTCCCTACCTCATAATCTGCCTGCCTCAGCCTCTCAAAGTGCTGGGATTACAGACAGGAGCCACCTCGCCTGGACTTATATCAAATGTAATTTCTTACTGAGTTTTTGTAATATTAATTTATAGTAGCACTTAGCAAATGTGCCAAGTTTAAAAGGCTACAAAAGATGTAGGAGACTCATTTTACAGATGAAGAAACTAAAGGCCATATAGAAAAGGTAGAGTTTTAAACAGAGGAATTATTTTGAAGGAACTTTCATTTTTAGGCTCAGAAATTATTTGAGAAATGTGTTCTGAACAAGACCTTTGAAAACAAGTGGATGTAATGGAAGGTAAACATGCATACACCAAAAATATTAATAACTAATTAAATAACGGTGAATATTGGGGAACCAGTAGCAGATTTTGAAGGAAATATGAATTTCAGGTTTGTCTATTAGAAAATGAGGAGTCAGTTGAAAACTGGCATAAAGTTCAATGTGACAATTACATAGTTTGTGATAATGCTTGTTGACAAAATGAACTAATGATGAAAGAAGGGAGCTAAAAACACCTGTGAGGAAATAAAAACCAAAAATAATTTTGATCCATTTGTAAACTTACTTGGCTTTAGAGGAAGACTACAGTAATGCAAAGGAAGAGAATAATGTGAGTCCATAGAATGGGATAAAGAAAAATACAATTGTGTCATATATTTATACAAATGATTCAAATTCTAATAATAGGCTTATCTAAAATTAATCAGGCTGATTTTTTTAACAATAATAATATACAAAGTGGGAAAACCATTATCTAAGGCGACAAAGAGCTTTAAGGTATAAAACATCAGCAATTTGGAATTTTTTGTGGATGTAACATAAACATTACACCTTATAAGTGAACTCCATATTCATATTTCTTTGAAAAGTATTGCACAGTATTGTAAAATTAATAAAACATGTTGGCCTTAAGAAACAAACAACAACAAAACTAATGTAAGCCATGTTGAAAGATTTTCAATTTTTGTACTCTCTGTAGACAGCCAGTCTCCTACAGGGTCCTATGTTTTAGAACTGAGAGCTGGTCTGCATGTCAGCATATATTTGCAGTGCTGAAGGCTGTGAGAGGGAAGCAAAATCTCCTTGCTTTCACATATCCTTTGTAGCAAAGCCATTTGCCAACATAGAGAAACTCCCTTGTTTTTTTCCCAGTGGAAACACTTCTTAAAAACACTTAAGAAGCTTAGTGTTTTACAGTATGCATTTGCACATTGTTTGGAAGCTACGCACTCCACCTCACAGAACCTTGAGATAATGGGGAAGCTCAGAATCCAGTCATTTGAAATAGGAAAACAACTCGGATGTACTGCCCCTTTTATTTTTGTTTTCCTTAACAGATGAGGTCCCTAAGGTGTTTTTGACTCCAGAATTGTGAACAGCAAAGCAAAGCTACAACATCAGCAGGACTAAGGATATGCCTAATCTAAGAACTATCTTAACTGTGGTTAGGGAGATAATTTCTTTGGAATTATTGACTTAGCTAAACTGCCAAATCTCATGACTGCTTCCAGGTCATGAGATTTGGTGGTTTACCCGAGTACTATAAAAAGCCAACATTAATGTGGCTAAAGAGGTAAGTGGAGTCTATGAGGCAAGGAGGCAGGTCAACAGGTAGTGATAATTCAGTGAGATAAATTAATGCCATCAACAAACAACACAGTACACAATCGTTTTGTGTTAATCTCACTTACACAAACTGAGAGAAGCACTGAGCTTGTCCTGGTCAAATTTTTTAATTTAATGTGTTAAAAAAAATCTTATAACATAAACATAAATTAAGAAGTTTCCCTGAATAGAAGTCACTAGTCAAATTGGCCTCATATATCTCTTCTATAAACAAAACTCCAGAATATTTGGCAATGTGTAAAGAATTCTTGGTAAAAAATATGGCATGACCCAAAATTTCATACACCTATATTTTCAACCTCATGGAAAATTAGTGGAAAGACAACTTCACATATACCAGAGCTCGGAAAGTATATCCCATGCTACTGCATGAAAAAAAGTTAATATGAAAGCACATTATAGTTAAAACAGAGTTTAAAATAATGAATAGAAAGATTGGGTTATAAAAAGATGTGTTTCAGAAGAAATTATAGTTCACAAAACACACACACACTGCACATGGTTGTGTGTGCCTGTAATTAGAGCTACTCAGGAGGCTGAAATGGGAGCCCCAAGTATTTGAACCCAGGAGTTCAAGCCAGGAGTGAGTTATGACAATGCCAAAGCAATCCAGTGCGGACAACAGAGTGAGACACTGTCTCAAAAAAAAAAAAAAAAAAAAAAAAAGAAGAAAAAAATAATAACTGCCTGCAGTGAAGGATACCATGTCTATTATTTATATATTTATTTTTGAGTTGAAGTTTCACTCTGTCACCCAGGCTAGGGTGCATGGTGCAATCTCAGTTCACTTCAGACTCAGCCTCCCAGGTTCAAATGATTCTCATGTCTCGGCCTCCCAAGTAATGACTTCATACTAAAGATATTGCCATGAAGACTGGTTTCTTTATCATTTGAGAACTGAGCAATATTCACTTGTTTTATTTTGCACTTTATATTATCTAACTGGTCTGTTTATATTAAACATGTGCAAGTGTACATGTGTGTTGCATGACTATAAAATCAATATAAAATCCCTACTTACAAATATTCTTGTACATTCAGAAAGCAGGGATGCAGAAGAAGGTTATCTGAAAAAATATTTAATAGCATAATGTAAGAAATCACCTAAGTGTGTACACAAAAAAAGAACCGATAGAAAAAAGAGCACCCACAGTTGATACTATTAATACTAATATTAAATTAAAACTAGTTATATTAAATTGCATACAAATGTAATAAAAGTATATGGACACTCACAGTAATAAAAATGACTAAATTTTACTTAGTTTTACTTTCAAATATAGGTGCTAATGTGGTATTTTTCTTTAAATTATGTATAGTATAAACAAACAAGTTCAGATTTGTTACAGCAATAATGCTGAGATAAGTAAATTCTAACAGCTTAGAAAATAAAGCTGAGAAGGTTAAAATCCACCATCTCAATTCCTCATGTTGAGGGGAGAACTGAAAAGCCAGCTCCTGACTTAATGGAAATCAATATTTCTGCCAAAGTCTGGGTACAGCTATAAAGGTTCACAAAAATTATCATCTCTGAATGATTTCTGCTTTCTCACTCACTGAGAAACTTTATGTTCTAAACTTATAAACAGAGTATTTGCTGTTTCAAATGTTATCAGTGAAGAGAAAACTTAGCACTCTTGCCCAACTATGTCACTTTGCATAGAAGAAAAACCAATTTCCAGTCTAGGTACATAGCTTCAAATAACAAGCATTTGCGCTCAAAATTCCACACAAATGTCAACTTGTGATCTACAAGGAATAAAGACAGTGGGTTCTCTCACAATCTAAACATCATGTTTTGGCCTTTCATACACAGGCGTACTTTACCTTGAACCTATTGAAACTCTGGTCTGTTTAAATATCTACTCACCACATTTCCCATAAATCCTACAGTACCTCGTTTTATTACTTTACTTGCCCCACCAGCATGTCCTACCTTACTCTACCAAGTCAAGGCAATTGTATCAGACTATAGGTTTGTCCTATGTAGCCATAAACTAGCTGCATTAAGTCACAGAATTTATCTGTCTAGCTCTTTTCCCTATAGTAAATGTAATTGTCAAAAATGTCTAATATGTCTAGAATCCCCAGAAATAAATCACATTTTCAGATTTTGCCAAATTAATTCCTATATACAATACTCATTTGAGAGAAGTGCCATTTTTCAAGTGAGTGATATAAAAATGGTAACGGCTATACTAATTTGTATTCTATTTTTTAAAAATGTGGATTATTTTGACCAGGCGCAGTGACTCACACCTGTAATGCCAACACTTTGATAGGCCGAAGTGGGCGAATCACGAGGTCAGGAGAAAACACAAAAAATTAGCTGGGAGCGGTGGCGGCACCTGTAGTCCCAGCTACTCAGGAGGCTGAGGCAGGAGAATGGCGGGAACCCGGGAGGCGGAGCATGAAGTGAACCTAGATTGCACCATTGCACTCTAGCCTGGGTGACAAAGCAAAACTCTGTCTCAAAACAAAAATGTGGATTTTTTTTTTTTTTTTTTTTTTGCCAGGCAAGGTGGTTCACGCCTGTAATCCTAGCCCTTTGGGAAGCTGAGGCAGGTATATCTCAAATGAGACCAGCCTGGCCAGCATGGCAAAAGCCTATCTTTACTAAAAATACAAAAAACTTTGCCAGGTCTGGTGGCGTATGCCTGTAGTCCCAGCTACTCAGGAGGCAGGAGAATCACCTCCAGGAGGTGGAGGTTGCGGAGAGCCAAAATATTGCCATTGCACTCCAACGTGGGCCAGAGATCCGGAATCTGTTTCAAACAGTAAAATACAATAAAATAAATGTGGATTTTTTAAAAACATAATAAGCCAGTTTTTATGGTCTTTCTGAAATTTTTATCTGCATGTATTCTTTTGACCCAGAAAGTAATAGACAAGCTTATACAAATATTTCAACTATATTTGAATTTTATTTGCACAACTGTCTGAATAATTTTAATACCCCAGATTAAAGTTAGAAAATGTATATTTTACCCTTTGGTCTGGTTTTTTGATTCTTTTAAATCTGAGCATAATAACTTGCTAAAAAGATTTCTGTAAGGCCTGGTTTCTGCTAACATTAATTTATTGGCTGTATTTTACCTAAGTCCATCATGCAAACAGAATTTGCGTTGTGTCTTCAAAAATGACTTCTGAAAGCCTTCCATGGCCCTGTTACACCACTAACCATAATGGGATAACAGGGACCACATTTACCCTCCCAAGTTAAATAACTATAAAACTAGACAGAAATATGAACCAAAGATTTTTCTACATTCAATTCCAGGCAGCACCAAACAATAATTTCTCAGAAAATATGAACAAAGACAGTGTAACGAGAATCCTGTTTTTTGTCAGGCCATAACTATGTTACTTGATTGAGAAGACTAAAATCAGAGTTCAACTCTATCAAGAAAGCTAGAATCTGTAGAACAAAATGCCAGAAAATAAAAGAGGACTTAAACAAAAAGAAAACCCCAGAGAGGCAAAAGAGCTCAGGCAGGTCTGCTGGTTAATCTGCATATCCATGTGAGAAAATTATCTGAAGCTTAAAAGCAAGCCCTGGAGAAAAACTATTCCCTGTACATTCATCTATAATGTTGACTGGGCAGAATATTTTGACTTTGGTTCTGGGTAAGTAGCATAGAATGTCCCTCATTTCTTTAGCTATACTCAATACTAGAAACGTATGAGAGTACCTTAATGGCTTACGTTGTAGTTGTTTTAATAGCCTGTGGTGAGACTTTGCTGAGGTTTGGTGTGCTGAGCAGGCCTGTAGTCAGGCTCCTGGGTAGCATCAGAAGACAGCAGCTGTGGCAGCTGCATTGGACAAGTCACTCCTAGGGGTCCCAGGCAGCATGGAAGGGCCCCACTGTGATGGCTGTGGGCTAGGTGGGCCAGTTTTGGACCCCATGTGGTATATGTGGTATATGTGGGTGGTAGTATATGTGGTATATGTGGTATATGTGGGGCTAGGTGGGCCAGTTTTGGACCCCAGGTGGTATATGTGGTATATGTGGGTGGTAGTAGCAGCTTAGGTTCTGGGTTGTGGGTACTAACGTGACACTCACTGGTGTGTGGTTGTCTTGCTGCTGAGGGGTTGGGAGGAGTTGGTGCCTCAGTGGCAGTATCCTCAGGCAGGTATTTCCCATGCTCTATGGATCTCGCATTTTTGTTCCCAGTGTTTTCGAGCAGCCTCTCAAATATGCTGGAATGCCAATTCCCTGGGGTATAGGATGTTGCATGATTTCCGTTACCATGGAAATCATGCCACATCGCTGCATCCAGCTGACATTGTGACACTGAGGCCTCTGGGTAGACAACAGGGCATGTCAGCAAGCAAACAGGATATGGAGATGCAGGGGATATTGGACCCCTGGGCAGAAGACTGATGTAGGTTCTAGACAGTCTTTTCCCTATATCACCCTCAATATTGGGCCATGCACCAGCAGTGTGGGCCTCTGTGGGCATGGGGTCTTGCATGAGTTCCCTCTCTGGGACAATGTAGTTGTGTGGGCATCAGGCAGGTCTCTGTATTAGGCTTAGGACCTGTCCTCACAGGGCCAAGGGGATTCTCTGCATCTAGGATTGCAAATAGAGTCTTTCTTTCTCCCACAGTGGAGAATTCCTTTTGGTTTTAAGCTGTTTCCAGCTGGCTGCTTTGGTACCTCTCTATACTGCTGTGATCTCTGGTTTTCATGCCTCAGAGAGTCACAGTCACTTCCCTGCTGAATTCCAGCATTCTCCCAAAGATGTTTGATTAAATGCATAGTTATCTATTCGCTATTGTGGACCTTCTTTGTGCAGAAGGTGAGTCTTGAGTGACTCTAGCAGTCATCTTTATCCTTTTGTTGTTTTTGTTTTATTTATTTAATTTATTTATTTTATTGAGATTGAGTCTTGATCTGTCACCCAGGCTAGAGTGCAGTGGAGTGATTTCAGCCCACTGCCACCTCCGCCTTCTGGTTCAAGGGATTCTCCTCTCTCAGCCTCCCAAGCAGTTGGGATTACAGGTCCCCACCACCAAGCCTGGACAATTTTCTTTTTTTGTATTTTTAGTAAAGATGGGGTTTTGCATATTGCCCAGGCTGGCCTCAAACTCCTGACCTCAGGTGATCCACCTGCCTCAGCCTCCCAAAGTGCTGGAACTACAGGCATGACCCACTGTGCCTGGCATTTGTTTAAAAATATATATCAATTATTTTTCTCTCCTTTTATCATTGTCATCTCCTTATAGTACTCTATATATTATCATCCTGCTTCATAATGTTTCCCAAGTTCCTTATGCTGTCTTCATGATTCCTTATTTTTCGCTTTCACTTTTATCCTCCAATTTGATTATTTTCAAAGACTTGGCTTAATTCTGCTTATCTTTTATTCTGCTTGACCCAGTTTACTGTTCAGCCCCTCTATTTAATATTTGACTTGGCTTCTTGTGTTTTTACTTCTTTGATTTCTGCTTGATCCTTGAAATATTTTCTACCTCTTTGTTAAACTTATCAGATTTTAAATTCATTGCTCTCCTGACTTCTGGTAATACTTTAGTGCTTTTTGTTTTGATTTCCCTGTCAGGGACATTACATACTTTCATTTTATCAGAGTCCAACTACCTCAGAACATATTTTCCTCTCCACTGCACTCCCCCACTGCCCTGCCCTCCTGTACCCACTACCACTAGCCTCATTTTTCTTGAGTATAATTTGGTTTCTGCTAGTTGCTGAATACAACCATCTATCTCTGTTTTCCTTAACTCCTGCTATGTAGGAAATTTCATTTCCTTATCAATGCAATCAGAGATCCCAGGTGCTTCTGCATTCTGTGATTGTCCAACTCACTGTCTTTCTTCTTATGCCCCCCTGGATTGCAGGATGTGCAAAATAATACTATTCCTTTGACATAGTCAAGATAGTAGCCAGTCCCATGATATGCAGCTAAAAGGTTTTGGGATTAGATGTATATTACTTGTGGAGAAGCTTAGATTCAGAGTTTACGTCCAAACAGAGTTTATGTCCAAGAATAGTGTCCATGACTAACACCTGTATAGTCATTCATTATGCTCACTCTGAATCTGGACATATAGCCACTGAATATTTACAACTTTGGCAATCTTGTTCTCTGTGATATAGGAGAGTCAGAATACAGAGTCCCATTCACTTCCAGAAGTAGATAATTTAGGACAAGTCCCTTAGGTACAGGCTGTAAAAATCTGTGACACATGATGTATGCAGAACCTGCTTCCAGAGAGGTTCTACAGACCTTGATTTCTCACCAGAGCAAGCCAGGGAGAAGGTAGTGCAGAGTACCTGCTTTCTCATTCTGCATTGCTGAATTCAAACAGGTTTCTTCCAGGAAGAATCTGCAAGTCAGATTTCCTCCTGTGGCAAGGCAGAGAAGAAGGCAAGAAGGCCTGAGAGGAGTTCACTGCCATATTTATACTTTACCAAAAATCTGTCCAGGGAGAAGAGCAGGTGGGATTTGTTGCTAGAACAAGTCTGTGAAGCAAGCAGGCTATGTCTGGTGACAGAATGGCAGTGCTGTCTCTTCCATTCAGGATTTCAGAGATCTAACTGCCTGATTTTCTCTATCAAGTGATGGCACAAATTGCTATTAGAGCAAGCCAGGTAACTGAGTGTGGGAAGCACTTTTCTTCTCATTTAGGCTTGGAAGTGTTCTGACTCTCTGCCTCCTTCCAGGTAGAGACTGAAGGAAATTTTCCTGGAGCAAGTCAGGAAAATGTCTTACAGAGTGCTCTCTGTCTGTGTTTGGCTCATAGAGGTCTGTCTCCAGTCCATTTTGAGAGAATCATTTGCAGAAATCACTGAAGGAAGTGAAAGAAGGCATAGTGATTGCCATTCTTCTAATTTAGTCTTTTGGGAGAATTTGTTCTAGCCTCCTTCCAGGGAGAGATTTCAGAGATGTGTTACTAAAGCAAGCTAGGGAAGAAGGGACTAGAAGTGCTGAGACCTTTCTTCTTGCTCCTGATGACTTTAAACCTCTTTCCAGGGAGAGAACATAGACTTTCCCTAATCACTGAAGGAAGCCAAGGAAGAAGGCCCAGCCAATGGTGCCCTTCCCATTAGGCTCCACAAGGTTTACTCTTTGTTTGTTTTGAGTAGGGATTACAGCCTTGGTTACAACTCCCCTGGGCTGTAATTCTCTTCATCCTGGTACTCTTTTTTGAGAGAGAAATATATTCTTCATTGTGAAATGTTTCTTCCAAGCCTGGTGTGAAAGTCAGCTCTATTTAATATATATATATATATTTTTTTTTTTCAGTGAACATTAGTCCTTTACTCCTGATCTGAACCTTTCTTCTTCATGGCTGTCTTTCTTTATAGGACACCCATTTCCTTGTGTGTAGGTTGGGTATCTATTCTTCCTGACTCTCCTGCTAATAGAAATTATTTTCTGGTTCACTGGGCTTAAGTTAGGAAATCCTGACTTCCTGATATCCCTGAGTAGGGAATTATTTTCTTACTTCATAGGATAAAATGTTTTTTCTTTTGCTTTGTTTTCACAATAGGGATTATTCCCTAACTTTCTGAGCTTAAAGTGTCTTTTTTTGCTATCACTTCTTGGTAGGAATTACTACTTGACTCCTGGAGTGAAAATCTTGTCTATGTTTTCTCTCCTTATCTAATACAGATTATTCTCTGACTCTGTGCTGAATGTCATATCTTTTCATTGTTGTTGTTTTATTGGTGATTAATCCCAGACTTTACGGGATAGAAATATCTTTTTAGTGGATGTCTTATCTGAATAGAAATTATTCCCCGATTTCTGGGATAGTATTCTTTTTTCTGGCTATTTTACTTCAGTGGGAGGTATTCCATGCTTCCTGGGGTAGAAAATTCTTGTTCTTGATTGTTTTTCTGATTGAAGACTTTTCCCTGGTTTGGAAATTTCTGACCTTATTTGCTAAGCGGGAAAAAAAAAATTCCTGACTCTACTTCCTGTGTAGAAATTTCCCGACTCCTGGAACGAAAACCTGTTTTCCCTGTCTCTATTTCATAATAGAAATTGTTTTCCTGATTGGACGTCATGTCTTTCCAGACCTCTTCCTTGAGTAAAAATTATATTTTCCACTTTTTGCTTTGAAAGACCTTCCTCCTGGCTCTCGTATCAAGTGGAACACCTGAGCTGTTAAGTCACTTCTTATTAGCTCTCTTTTCTGACTCTCTGGCTAGATATCTCTTCTTTCTCATCCCTTTGCTAATGAGTAAAATTTTCTGACTACTTGATTGTCTCTCTCTCTCTCCTAAGTGAGAATAATCTCACGTGATTCTGAGCTCATAGTCACTTCTTCTTGGTTCCCTGTCCTAAATTGGTATTATTCTCTGAGTCTTTGGACTGAATTTCTTATTTTTCTTTGTTCTTTTCTCTGAGGTAAATATTAAATGAGCTCTGTGATGAAAGACTGTTTTTCTACTTCTTTTTTTGATTGAAGATTATTTCCTAGCTGCCTGGGATAGAAGTTCGTCATTCCTCACTCTTTTTCCTGATTTGAATTTTTTCTCTGACATTGGGCTCAATATTCTTCTTTCTGACTCTATTTCCTGATAGGAATTATACTCTGAGTTTGTTCCAAATCCTTCCTTCTCTCTCTTTAAAAACACAATAATGATTATTCTAACTTTCTTAAGTAGAAGTTCCCTCTTATGAGCTCTCTCTTTCCCGAGTGGCATTTATTCCTAATGTGCAGAAAGTATTTTCCTCCTGGTGTTTCCCTTACTAGGGATTACTGTCTGACTCCAGGAGATGGACAGTTTCTCATTTTGTTTTTCTTAACTTTTTTTCCTTTATTCCAATTTTAATTCCAAGATTATTCCAATTTTTCCAATTTTTTGAGGATTACTTCCTGATATGTTAGTTGGAAATCTCATCTTCCTGGCTCTTTTTCTTTATTGGATATTATTCCCTCTCTCCTAGGGTGACATTTTCTTTTCCCAGCTTGTAATTTTTCTTATGATTATTCCCTGATCCTTGGGGTTGCAAGTATCTCTTGCCTTGCTCTCTAATCTGACTGGAAATTGTATCCTGATTTCCAAGTCCGCAACTCTTTTTTTGTTGGCTATGCTTCATGTTTGAGATTACTCCTTTAGGTTCTGTGTTGTATACCCTTCCTTCTTCCCAAGAGGGGCTCATTCTCTGACATTTTTGGCCTGAATTTTCCTCTTGGATGTCTATTCTCAAGTAAGACTTTTTCCCTGTTTCTCTACGCTATCTACTCCCTGAGTGGGGTTTTACCTGACTCCACTGGCTGGGTGACCTTTTTTTCTAGCCTCTTTCCTGAGTGGAAATTATTTACTGATTCCCTATGTTGCAGATCTTTCTTCCTTAACAGGAATTTCCCCATCTTTCTGGCCTGTCAGAGCTATCTTAATGTATCTCTATCTCTAACTCTGTCTCTATATCTATCTTTCTATCTCACCAACTCTATCTCTAATCTCCACTGAAGTTCTTTGTCACCTCTCTGTTCTTCACTTGGATTCTTGCCTCTACCATGGAAGTCTTGTAGCCAACTAAAACCCACTTTCTCGAACCCTTGTAGACTTTAGGTTTTGCTTACTCTATATTCTTGTTTTGGCATGCATTTTTCGAGGATAATTTGGAACTTTAATGGTCTTTGAGAAACTTAACATCTACTACACTGGTGCCTCTTTGATGTCTTCCTTCTTACTACTCATGTTTCTTGTTTCTTCTTTCACCACCTTCAATCTTTCTTTTACATTCTTTGAATTCTTTGACATACCCTCCTTCATACCTCTCATCATCCATTCTTCTATTTACCCCTAAACAAGCCATTTTCATTTCTATTTCAGCCTTTCAACTCTCTATAGTCAACAGAAATGTAGGCTCAGAGGGGCTTAAATCAGAGGCTCTTGAGGGGCTTGTGTATCTTCCCCACCCTCCAAAAAATTGTTGGCCTGAAGTTGAAATGAAAAAATGGCTAATTAGAAGAGACTGACTATTTTATCTACCAAGCCTTTAGAGACATCCAGATTGCAACTAGATGTATTCTATGCCTAAAATATAGTCTTCTGGCTCCATAGATAAAATATTAGAGCAGAATAGTATCACAAAAGTCTACTTCACCAATACGGACAAAAGGTATTAGACCTCCTATTGAATAGGCAACCTTGTCTCATTTGCCAGAAAAACAATTTAGATACAATATAAAATGGATATAAACCAGTGAGTTTTATACTACTCTATTGCCTCATTAATGCCCAAATTTTAGGAGAGCTATAAAATCTGTTTGTCTCTATCTATATTTTTATGCATATATGCTATATGTGTGTGATATATTTCTACCTCTGGATATTACCAAGTTAATTTTTAATATCACTTAAAAGGGTGCTATTCAAATTGGCTTAGAGATAAATGAGCACTATTGTGAATTACATACTCCTAATAATCCTAGAAATACATATTCCAGTTCACATCACTCATGCAAATATTTAGTAACTAATATTACCTTAAAATTTTTTAATACAAACAGCTACATATTAGGGATTGTTGTTATTATTAAGTATAAAAAGACATCTATGGGCCAGGCATGGTGGCTCATGCATTTAATCCCAGCACTTTGGCAGGCCGAGGCAGGTGCATCATCTGGGGTCAGGAGTTTGACAGCTACATATTAGGGATTGTTGTTATTATTAAGTATAAAAAGATATCTATGGGCCAGGCATGGTGGCTCATGCATTTAATCCCAGCACTTTGGCAGGCCGAGGCAGGTGCATCATCTGGGATCAGGAGTTTAAGGTCAGCCTGGCCAACATTACGAAAACCCATCTCTACTAGAAATACAAAAATTAGCCATGAATAGTGGTATGCACCTGTAATCCCAGCTACTTGGAAGACCGATGCAGGAGAATTGCTTGAATCTGGGAGGCGGAGGCAGGGCTTGCAATGAGCTGAGATCATGCCACTGTCATCCATCCTGGGCAAGAGGGTGAGACTCAGTCTAAAAAAAAAAAAAGAGAGGGAATACATTTGTCATTTGTATCTTTCTTGGATTTACTAATTTACTACTTAAGCTGTGTTATGGTCACTGGATATTTAAGATTTTATAAACATTTATATGGCTATTGAGTCATTTCTGAAGTTCAGTAAGTATGTATTCCCTTTCAACGGAACCTAATTAGAGCCTGTTTTTTTTTTTTTTTATACAAAGCCTTGTCTGAAATGTCAAATACATGTAAGAATGATTTGCTTAAAATCAGAGATAAGTAGGCAGCTTTAAGAACTAAAGTTGATTGTGGAGAAAATACTTATACAGTCCTCTTGGAAAATACAGTCTGGTAATTTTTTAAGAGTTCCTAGCCCTTTAGGAGGTGAGGAAGGTCACTTCTGGGCAAGCTCTGGAACCTCACAATATTTGGAGACTTTGTGAGGAAAGGAATTCAACCAAATGTATAGGTTCTGAAAGGGAAGCCTGGTGGCAAGTTCCTGGCTTGGTTTCTAGTCTCAAAGCTTTAAAAAGTATACTCTCTCAAAGCTTTAAAAAGTATAATCTGAAACTAGTTATATAAAGTTCTAACAAACTAAACTGGAAAGGCCTCTGTAGCCAGGCATGGTGGCTCACACCTGTAATCCCAGCACATTCAGAGGCAGAGGTGGGAGAATCACTTAAGTCCAGAAGTTCAAGACTAGCCTAGGCAACATGGTAAAATCCCATCTCCAAAATCAAACAAAAAGACAAACAAATGAGATATAAAATTAGCCAAATATGATGGTGTGCGCCTATGGTCTCAGCTATTCAGGAGGCTGAGGTGGGAGGATCACTTGAGCCCATGAGGTTGAGACTGCAGTAAGCCAGACACTGTCTCTAATTTAAAAAATAATATATATGTGTATGTGTGTATATATATATAATTTACATATATATGTGTGTGTATGTGTATATATGTGTGTGTGTGTGTGTATATATATATGCCTTTGTGGTCAATGACAACTCTTATTGCATTGAATATACCTATTCAATATAGGTATACTCTTAGGTAAAAAATGAGGACAGAACTAGTCACACCAGACTTATTTTGTGAACAAGAGTCAAGAGAAATAACTGCAGAGAGAATTTTGTTTCAATGGAAAACTAAAACCGCCCATGTGAGTTGTCTTACATATTTTATTAGTTTACAATATCAATTCTCATTTTATCCAATATATAGCTACAACTCCCCAAACTAAAATTTCAACACTGTGTCCCTCTTTCATGATTTAGCATCACTGAAAACTGAAACTGCCCAGTTGTCCCCAAACCTTTAAGCTGAAGGTAGATGACTACATATGAACAATTTAAAAAATCATCTTCATGCCTTTCATACCTGATGCCAACACTGGAGGCATTAAAAACTGCAAGCCAAAGAATTCATCACTGCCATCCTCACTCCACCATCTAAAAAATACTTTAAGCTCAACATATAGAATTGTTAATTGACTGCCCTCTGGAATGAGAAAAGGGCCTTTGATGGAAAGTAATCAGGTCAGGAAGACAGTACCCTCATAAATGTTATTAGCACCTTCCTAAAGGACTACAGAGTTCCCAAGCCACTTCCACCATGTGGAGACTCAGCAAGAGGGGTGTTTAAAATCCAGGAAGTGGCTGGGTGTGGTGGCTGACACCTGTAATCCCGGCACTCTGGGAGGCCAATGCAGGTGGATCATGAGGTCAGGAGATCGAGACCATCCTGGCAAAAATGGTCAAGACTTGTCTCTACTAAAATACAAAAAATTAGCCAGGCATGGTGGTGCATGCCTGTAGCCCCAGCTACTTGGGAGGTTGAGGCAGGAGAATCACTGGAACCCTGGAAGCAGCGGCTGCAGTGAGCTGAGATTGTGCCACTGAACTCCAGCCTGGTGACAGAGCAAGACTCCATCTCAAAAATAAATAAATAAATAAATAAATAAATAAATAAAAGCTGGGTACAGTGCCTCACACCTATAATCCCAGTACTTTGGGAGGCCGAAGCAGGTGGATGACAAGGAGATTGAGGCTATCTGGGCTAACACGGTGAAATCCTGTCTCTACTAAAAATACAAAAAATTAGCAAGGCATGGTGGTGGGCACCTGTAGTCCCAGCTAATCGGGAGGCTGAGGCAGAAGAATGGCATGAACATGGGAGGCGGAGCTTGCAGTGAACTGAGATTGCGCCACTGCACTCCAACCTGGGCAACAGAGCGAGACTTCATCTCAACATAAATAAATAAATAAATAAATAAATAAATAAATTAATTAATTAAATAAATAAAATCCAGGAAGTGACCCCACATTTAAACACTGTATTTGCTGATGCCTTGACTTTGGGCTTCTTAACCTCTGGGATTACAAGAAATATTTATTAAAAATCACCAAGTCCACATATTTTCTTAAGCAATACCTGTGGACAAAGATGTTAAAAAATTATCCTATTATTCATTCAAAAGCATTATGTTCCTATGAAAAATGATGCAATAAGGCTTTAGCTCTTGTTATATGCAGGCTTTTCAGAATTTATTCTAACTTGTTGAAACAGAATTCTTATTCCAGAGTTGATCAATTGTATCTTACATGTTACTTTTCTGTTTCCCATACTTTTTAATCATTACAACAGACTGTCTCATGGAGATAGAGTTAAAATATCCTAGAGACAGAGTACCATAGACACTTTGTCCTTTTGTTTTGTTTTGTTTTTGACAGTGTCTTGCTTTGTCAGGCAGGTTGAAATGCAGTGGAGCAAAAAACAGGCTTACTGCAGCCTGGACCTCATGGGCTCAAGTGATCCTCCCACCTTAGCCCCCAAGGATCTGGGACTACACTGATACACTACCACATCCAACAATGTTTTGTCTGTTTTATCGACAAGATTTCTCCATGTTTCCAGGCTGGTCTCAAACTCCTGAGTTGAAGTGATATGCCCACCTCAGCCACCCAAAATGCTGGGATTAAAGACCTGAGCCATCACACCTGGACAGACACTGTTTCTTGTGTTGCTATTGTGAAGACACACAAGACTAGGGAGTTGCATCCTTTCACTTAATCCTCACAATCCTACATTATAGGTGAATGAAAACACAACTTCATAACATAAATAAATCACTTGAAAATCAAAGTTGGTATCTTCTCCCTTTAAAATTATTTGTAACCTTACCCTATACAAATTATGATCTTGTCAAAATTTTCTCATAAAAATATGTCCTTCTTACAAATTAGTATGTTAATATTAAGAATTATGGACTATAAAACTCTGGACCTTCCTATATTTCATTTCTTTAGGTTGTTTGATCAGGAAAATTAATTGGTTTATTTATTTGGTTCCAAATTTTTTCATTTTTATCATTAGATATTATCTTAAACCTTTACATAATCGCCTTTCTGAAGCTTTATTATGTTGTTTTATGTTTTATACCTTTCACTTTCCAAAAACCATGAGGTTTAAAGCATTCCTATTCATATCTTCACTTACATCTCATAGTCTGAGCCTGGTGGCTCATACCTGTAATCCTAGCACTTTGGGAGGCCAAGGAGGATGAATGAGGATTTTAAGACCAGTCTTGCCAACATGGAGAAATGCTGTCTGTACTAAAAATACAAAAAAAAAAAAAAAAAAAAAAAAAAGATAAAAAAATTAGCCAGCTCTGGTAGCATACACCCGTAAACCCAGTTACTCAGGATGCTGGGGCAGGAGAATAGCTTGAACCCAGAAGGTAGTGGTCACAGAGAGCCAAGATCCAGTCACTGCAGCCAAGCTTGGGCAACAAAGCTAGACTCTGCCAAAAAAAAAAAAAAAAAAAAAAAAAATCTGATAAAATCTCAAGCCTTCTAGATAATTTCTATTTATAAGAACTTGTTGCTAAACTATTACTTACAACAAACATTGTCAAATATTATAGGAAATAATTAACATGAGTCCCTCCCATGTAAAAACACTTATTTTCCACTATTTAAACGAGAACACTAATTTCATTAAGCTATGTACTTAGGAAATATCTGGTTCAGTTTTTTTCTAGGTGGAAAATGATGTTTTCATCACCATTATCCCCCTTCAGTCACAGAAAGGCTTCAGGTATGTTCTGGATGTCTTAAATTTTAGTATCAGCCATATCTAATTATTTCCTTTTACCTACATGATTCCTGTGAATGATAAACATTTTAAGGTGAGGCAGACAGTTTTTTAGTCTTTCTGAAGATTTCTCAAACTTTTAAAGCTTGTTAAGTTATTAAAGAGAAACACAGCCTAATTAGAAAATGTATGCAGCTTGCAAGGGAGACGTAACCTATGCCTACTTTTATATCTATTTATATTCAAAGCTATAAAAGAAAATTTCGACAAACACCACCATTCAATATCCCATTTAATTTGCTTTTAAGCACGTGTAGCAATAAAATCAGGCATTATGCATTACATGTATAATTTTATTCTGAAAATTTTAATACAGCTGTATCATCTAATAGTTTTCGAATAGCATTAACAATTATGAAATTACTTTGAAAAAAAATCCATTTTATCTTAATACCTCAAAAAATTCATGGAGGAAGTTAAGATCTACCTCTCTCCCAAAATCAACATTTTGTGTTAGTGTTACTCACATAATGATACAGAAATAACATTTTAATTTTTGATTTGCAAGCAAGGTTTGGTATGCAATAACTATTATCTTTCTGGGTTTTTTTTCTTTTATTCCTTTTATTTTGTGAGACAGTTTCACTTTGTCACCCAGGCTGGAGTACAGTGACAAGATCCGGGCTCACTGCACCATCTGCCCCCTGGGTTCAAGCAATTCTCCTGCCTCTGCCTCCTGAGTACAAAGGTAAGTATTAGTTTTAATATCTCCTTGAATATCTGCTTCAGGCTCCTTTTACACATTGGTTTCCCTCACCACTTTCTGTAGATGCCCCATAAATTGAGCTACCGTATCTTTCATGAGGAGAAAGGTGCACCCTATCCACAGAAGGTAGATTCCTTCATTCCTTTCGGCAACCGTGCTCATGACCACAGGAATATAAATCACCGCAGCTCCGTGAGTAACTCTCCTGACTTCTGCCGTATCTGTCTCATGTACTGTTATAATCATAGTGACTGCTCCCACCATAACTCATTCAAGGCTCTCTCGTGCAGGTGGTGCACCATGAGAAGTCACTGCAAGGTTGATAAAATATATAACTTATAAAGAACTATATTTAAACATTTTTAATGGTATCACTAATGCATGTATCAGTTAAAATACTATTTGGAAAATCTTCTTTCCTCTGTCTTCACTGATAGCATATTAATTATGCCTGAAATAGTCAAAAGGTTTTATTTAAAAGAAGTACAAGAATAGTATTTCCAAGCATAAGAAAGCTAATTTTAAAGTAAATGTCACATTTTCTGAAAATGAACTGAAGTTCTCACCTACATGTTCGCTATGCATTATACTGTTAACAATTCTCAGTGTTTAAACGTGTTATATTTTTCCTTTATGATTTTCCTTAAAATTGTATTAAAACAATGATCTGGCCTATTAATATAATACTATAGTCTACAAATCACACCTGGACACTTACCATAACTCTGATGTGCATCTCTGTAAGAACTTCCACTTGAACGTTCAGAATGATGTCTACCATGGCCCCTACGATAGCCATCACGGTCACTAAATTTAAAAAAGGTTTACTAATGTCAAACCTTAAGAAAGGAACAACTTAAGGAATCTATTTGACAAAACCAGTAATTATTATAGTACCTATATCCTCCAGAGGAATGTTCATCCCGACTAGAATAACCATAATCATGGTATCCATAACCTCTAGGTGGTGGACCATCATCCCTGGTGTCTCAGGAACTCGTATGAATTCTGCTTCTGTAAGTTAAAGCAACAAATTCTAAATTATCAACTTCTCGTATCCCAAACATAACTAACTTACAACTTAAACAAAATGAAGGGCCAAATACTTGAATAGATATTTTTCCACATAAAATATGCAAATGTTCAAAAAGCACATGGAACAAATAATCATAATTAGTTATTCAGACAATGCATTTCAAAACCAAAATGAGATACTATACTTCACACATAATGGAATGGAAATAAAATTTAAAAAGCAGGAAATATCAAATGTTTGAGAAGATGTAGATAATTTGGAACCCGGTGTTAGTTGGAATAGAAAATGATGCAGCTACTATGCAGAAATGCAGTGGTTCCTCAAGAAAAAAAAACAAAAAACAACTATCATAAGACCACGCAATTCCACTCATCTATACTGAGAATTGAATAAGTGTACGCAAACAAATATTTGTATATAGAAATACAGTGGTGGAAACAACCCAAATAAAATAATGGGTCAGCAGCTTGTGTAAGGAAAGAAGTGCTACAATGTAAACGATCCTTCAGGGCATCGTGCAAAGGAAAGGAGACAGTTATAAAAAGTCCTGTATTGTTTGAGCCCACCAACATGAAATACCCGGAACAGGTACCTTCAGAGGCAGAAAACAGATTGTTGTTAGCTACTGGCTGAGCAAAGACAGCAAAGGAAAGGAACTGCTTAACTGGTAGTGGAATTGTAGTTTGGAGTGATGAAAATGTTTTGGAACTAGATGGAGGTAGCTGTTGCACCACATAGAATGTATTAAATGTCACTTATTTACCTTAAAATGTTTAATTTTGTTATGTAAATTTCATAACCATAACAAAATTGACCATTTTTCCAGTTTTCCCTTACCTATCCTTAGTTGCATAAACCTTATCTCCTGGTGACACAAGGTCATTTCTCTCTGGGAAGAACCTGGCTCTCTGTGTGAAAGACCTCTGCATTCTCTCATCCACCTGACATGGGACATTTAATGTTAAAATGATTAAATATTAAGTAAAGAACACAAAATCTGAAACACAATTTTTTCTTCTCTAAAACAACTTTTAAAAATTATTTCTTGTATGACTCCTTTCTTCTTTCTCTAAATTACTAGACACTCATGAAAACTTAAGTAAATCCTCTGGCTTTTCTTAATCCCATGGCTCCCACAAAGTCATTTTTTCTAACGAAACTGAAGGTAGACTTTAATTCTTACGTAAAAGTTCATTTTTAATTGTTAATATCTAGTTAGTTATTATTTTTCTTTTCATATGAATTACTGATGACTACTAATGACACAAGGAAAACATGTAAAACCATTAAACTCTTCACTGAATATAATGTTTACATACAATGTCCTTTCTCAACTGAAGAAAGGACATGTTGTTCAATCATGTTGTTCAATCCATCTCTCACACATAAACATTGCTATCTCTGAATGACTGCATGTTAAATTTTACATAAAAGTGCTCTTTTATCTCTAAGTAATTGGCTCTATCTTAAATGTTGACAAATTAAAATGTACTAGTGCAGCTCTTCTAATGGTGGCCAATATTTATTTGTACTGCAGTTAGCAATATTCTTAAAGGGGTCATTACAATAATGTACCTCTTTCAAACATAGAAAACATCGTCCTTCAACATACTTTTCACATGCTACTTCCTAGAGGTCAGTCTTTCACCTATGATGTTTTCACTGGCTAGTCTTCTAATGGAAATGTGATGCTTGTGTATTCTGAAATCAATAAATACTTAACTTCACCAATACTCTACGTGTGAAATGTAAAATTGAAAATAGCAGTTTTCAATTTCCTCCATATTATGATGGAGGACTAGGTGAGAATTTTAATTTGTTCTGTTTAAATTTCTTTGCCAAGAACTGCCACTCCACTTTATTGTCTTGTTTTCTTCTGCTCAGTCTGAAATCTCATACTTCTCAAAAACATTACTTCTATTCAATCCTACTGTTGACCTCATGCTGCTTAGAACTAAATTCTCTCCTCATAAAATTCCCAATCCTACAGTAAGAATCTTGTGATAAGGTTTCAACATCCTTGTACAATCTTAGTAATTGTATTAATAAATATTATTTAAGCCCAGTTAAAATAGCTCATTTTTAGTCATACAAAAACAACTGTCTATCAGGTAGCATTTACCTTGGCCCCCCGCATCCCACTATTGCTTCTCGCCGCAGTAGAAGGGGCAGGGTTTTTTGTTTTTTTGAGATGGAGTCTTACTCTGTCATCCAGGTTGGAGTGCAGTGGCACAATCTGCGCTCACTGCAAGCTCCACCTCCCATGTTCAGGACATTCTCCTGCCTCAGTCTCCCAAGTAACTGGAATTACAGGTGCTTGCCACCACGCCCATGTAAATTTATTTTATTTTATTTTATTTTTATTTTTAGTAGAGATGGGCTTCACCATGTTAGGCAGGATGGTCTCCATCTCCGGACCTTGTGATCCTCCTGCCTTGGCCTCCCAAAGTACTGGAATTACAGGCATGAACCACCCTGCCTGGCCCAGAAGGAGCAGATTTTTTAGGAAAAGGACATCCGCTTCTTGATGGATTTTTTTTAACTGGAAATGGTCCCCTAGAAGAAGTCATGTTGAGATCCAAGAGTGTATCCACCATCTTCTGTTTTTTTTTTTTTTTTTTTTTTTTAATTTTTTTATGGCCAGGTGCAGTGGCTCATGCCTGTAATCCCAGCACTTTGGGAGGCTGAGGCGGGTGGATCATGAGGTCAGGAGATCAAGACCATTCTGACTAACACGGTGAAATGCCATCTCTACTAAAAACACAAAAAATTAGCCAGGGTGGTGGCAGGCACCTGTACTCCCAGCTACTCATCAGCCAACCTTTCTTAAACTGTTCATTTCCCTCTGAAACTTGTAAGTACTTCCTTTATTTTCCTTCTTAACTTTTGTGTCCGTATTACACTTATATTTGTTCTTACACAATAAGATATGTTAGATGAAGTAATTTAGAAATAACATCTACAGAAATCACCTGTTCTTGTGCTTGAAAACTATGGGGAAAAAGAAATTATCATGGATTACTACACGTAAGTCAAAATTATTTCCATACCTAACACAAAACCATGAGCCAAAAGCAACTTTCAGTTTCTACAAAAATTTAAAATATGAAAGTATAACCGTGAATAAAAATATACTTTCTGCTGTGTACCATGAACTGTGCTAGATGTAAGAGAAATAAAAGCAACTAGGAAAACTTAAATATGTACTAAAAATAATTTAATAATCAATAGATTAATACATGGTACAGAGAGGACAAATACCCCCAATATACAATGAGGAAGAAAATGTAAAATCTAAGCTGTTTTTGAAGCATAAGTTGCTGTTTTTGAGACACACGTAGTGAAGAATAACTCTTAAGAAGTCCAAAAAAGCATATTGGTAAAGCACAAAGAGTAATGGCAACTAAAAACAGATTGGGATAATGTTATAAAACAAAAAGGCTCCAAAGTATCCAGAATGCTATGATTTTGATGGTAATATAAAGGAATTCAGTAGGTAATGGAATCACACAAAGGTTTAAAGCTGTAATAAACACACAATTACTAGAATTTAAGATTCAATAAGACAGAGACCATTGGTTAGATCAAATAAGTCCTCAAACACACTGGGAAAATGAGTAATTAGGTATTAATGTTACATAAATCACTCTGGTGATAGGATAAAAATATTTTAAGGAGAAAAGGAGCAAGGATGCGTCAAAAATGTGAGTTAGTAGTTCTGTTACTCAACTTCAATGTACTCATATTATTTTCTACTTTCAAGTACTTAACAGTTCCTTAAATGTAAAGGTCTTGTTTAAATATACTTTCTCAAGAATGTATTTTCAGAAAATGCAAAATAATCTTTCCTTCTTGTGAGTCTGTCTAGATGTCTCACTATAGAAAATTTCCATTTTGTAAGTCTGCCTAGCTTTCTATCCATAGTTTGTCTATGCTATTGAAGTATTTCCATGAATTGGAAGTAATTCCATTAATAGCATTTAATAAATACTGACTGATTTCTTTCATTTTTGTGAGGGTTCCTTCAAAGTTTTAAAGCTGCCTAAAAGCTCTGAAAATCTATACTTTAAATACTAACATACAAATAGGATTACCATATATTGATTTATGTAACATTTATTCCAATATCCTTCCAACTACACTTGCACTTACATGGCAAAAAGAAGAGGATGGCTAAACCATTTGAGCTCATATGACATTATGCCATCTTTAAAAGTTCAGTGATACTAAAAAGACCCTGAAATGCTCTTAAGTGAAGAACAGTTACGATATTATTAATAAGGGCCTGTTACATTTCCAATCATATCTTCAGCAGCATTTTTAGCATCTGCAGTGTCCTCAAAATAAATACAAAGCATCTGAACTTGCTGGTTTCCTAATCATTTATCAGAAGAACTAAAATACATGAAAACACTTTACATTTATATAATGGACTCACCACAGTACTAACAAACCAAAAAAAAAAAAAATGCATTTCACATCATTATCATGATTCTTAATACTAAGTCACCTGCATATTCAGCCTATTTTATTCCAATTTGTTCCCCAGCTCCACAACACATTTACTTTTGGTTCATTTTCCTTTCTTGGCAGTAGGTGACCTTTACCACACAGCCTTCACCTGCTGCCATGAGAATTTTCCCAATATCGAAGAGAAACTTGAAAGTAATACTTTAAAAACAAATACATATTTTTATTTATGTACTCAGTAAATATACTGGGCATATATTTACTTTGAAAAATCTATATATAACACACACACACACACACACACACACACATATATATAACAGTTGCCTTCCAATATGGGACCATATTTCCCAAATACCACTTTAAGCATCTTTTCATTGGTTTCTAAACGGAGGCCACCAAAGAAAAGCCTGCCAGGTTGATCTACTTCCACCATTTTGCTGTAAATGGCAAAAAAACAATAAAAATTTAAAAATCGATATTTAGATAACAATAAATAAGACAAAAGATAATTTTCTTTTACATACTGTGTTGAAAACTCAAGTGACTGTTGGCTGTATGAATGTCTTCTTTTGAGAAATGTCTGTTCATGTCCTTTGCCCACTTTTTGATGGGGTTGTTTGTTTTTTTCTTGTAAATTTGTTTGAGTTCTTTGTAGGTTCTGGATATTAGCCCTTTGTCAGATGTGTAGATTGCAAAAATTTTCTCCCATTCTGTAGGTTGCCTGTTCACTCTGATGGTAGTGTCTTTTGCTGTGCAGAAGCTCTTTAGTTTAATGAGATCCCATTTGTCAATTTTGGCTTTTGCTGCCGTTGCTTTTGGTGTTTTAGACATGAAATCTTTGCCCATGCCTATGTCCTGAATGGTACTACCTAGGTTTTCCTCTAGGATTTTTATGGTATTAGGTCTAACATTTAAGTCTCTAATCCATCTTGAATTAATTTTCGTATAAGGAGTAAGGAAAGGATCCAGTTTCAGCTTTCTACTTATGGCTAGCCAATTTTCCCAGCACCATTTATTAAATAGGGAATCCTTTCCCCATTTCTTGTTTCTCTCAGGTTTGTCAAAGATCAGATGGCTGTAGATGTGTGGATTTATTTCTGAGGACTCTGTTCTGTTCCATTGGTCTATTTATGCACATGTACCCTACAACTTAAAGTATAATAATAATAAATAAATTAAAAAAAAAAAAAAAGAATTTACAAAGAATTTACAAGTTGTCTGTAAAGTGAAGAGGGGAAAATTTCAATAAATGATAGCCACTGGAAAAAAAAAAAAAAAAAAAAAAAAAAAGAAAACTCAAGTGAAATTCTCTGACAGAGGCTGGCATCTTTTTAGTATTTCTGACTTTAAATAGGTAAAATGTGTAACATACAGAGCGAAAGGGGCAGTGACTTCAAGGACAAATGCTACATTTTAAAAAGTACCTGACAAAAAACTTGTTTGCAAAAATGAGATGAGAAAAACTATTGTAATTTTCTTAAGCTGCAATACGCAGAATGCCCCATTTAAATAATTATATTTGAAAACTATATATACGGTACAATGTGATGTTTAAATTGTGGTTACAAATCTATTGGCATAATTAGTTTCTTTCTTACCAAAACCCACTGTAGCACTGAGAGGTGACAACATGCTAGCTGCCCTCAATTTCGGGCCACCCCGGCCTCTGCGTCCACTCTGGCGGCGCTTGAAGAGCCCTTCAGCCCACCACTGCACTGTGGGAGCTCCTCTCTGGGCTAGTCAAGGCCCTAGACGGTTCCCTCCGCTTGCGACGAGGTGTGGAAGGAGAGGCTCCGGTGTGAAACCGGGTTGCGCCGCCCGGCTCTCTCAGGCCAGCTCGAGTTCCGGGTGGGCGTGGGCTCTTCGGGCTTCCAGAGCTGCTAGGCGGCGCCGCCGCCAGCCCCAGCAGTGAGGGTCTTAGCACCCATGCCAGCAGCTGCAGAGGGTGCGCCCGGTACCCCAGCGGTGCCAGCCCACCAGCACTGTGCTGTAATTCTCGCAGGGCCTCAGCTGCCTCCCCGCGGCGCAGGACTCAGGATCTGTAGCCCGCCAAGCCCAAGCCTCTTCCCAGCCTTGGGCTCCTGTGCCACTGGAGCCTCCCTGACGAGCACCGCCCCCTGCTCTGCGGCACCCGGTAGCATCCACCACACTAGGGCTGAGGAGTGCGGGTGCACCGTGCTGGACTGGTGGGCAGCTCTGCCTGTGGCCCCTGTGCGAGATCCACCAGGTGAAGCCAGCTGGCCTCTTGGGTTTAGTGGGGACTTGGAGAAACATTCTGTCCAGGTAAAGGATTGTAAACGCACCAATCAGCACTCTGTGTCTAGCTCAGGGATTGTAAACACACCAATCATCACTCTGTCAAAATGGACCAATCAGCTCTCTGTAAAAGGGGCAAATCAGTTCTCTGTAAAATAGACCAATTAGTTATCCACAAAATAGACCAATCAGTTCTCTGTAAAATGGACCAATCAGCAGGATGTGGGTGGTGTCAAATAAGGGAATAAAAGAAGACTGCCGGAAACACCGGGCTGGCAACCAGCTCAGGTGCCTTTGCTCATGGTAGGGGATCTGTTTTGCTCTTTAGGGCAAATCTTGCTGCTGCTGATTCTTTGAGTTCATGTGTCTTTATGAGCTGTAACACTCATCGGGAAGGTCTGCAGCTTCACTCCTGAAGTCAGCAAAACCACAAACCCACCAGAAGGAAGAAACTTCGGACACATCTGAACATCTGAAGGAACAAACTCTGGGCACACCATCTTTAAGAATTGTTAACACTCACAGCGCAGGTCCGCAGCTTCATTCTTGAGGTCAGGGAGAACAAGAATCCACCAATTCTGGGCACAGCATTTTAGTCTCACATTCTTTTTGTCACAGTCTTAGCAGAAAAAAACATTAATTTAACCATGGCTCTGTCTACATTATGGGTACGCCTTTTACATTTTGAACAGATAATAGTTCCCTTTGTATCTATTGATAGTTACTTGAGGGAATGTGTTTATTAATGTTATATATAATTGAGTAGTATATTATACTTAATTGATAACTAATACACATAATTAGTAAGTTAGCTGGTGAGACTACACCACAGGAAAAATACATATGTAACTAATACATTATAGCTGATGCCGTAAGATGTATGAGAAAATGCTCCAGTATTTTTTTAAAAGAGGATACACATAATGTCATTTTCTAAATAATAAGGATTAGCCTCTTTGATAAAATATCTACATATAGTTTATAAAAAGTTCTTTTTTAGATGTCCCATAAAATTTGTATAATTTTTATTGGGCCTAATTTGCAAAGCAGGAAACTTGTTGCAAGACTTTCAAAGTTACACAGTTGTAGGAGTCTATTACTAAAAAGAAAGGTTTAAACTAACAAATCTTACCTCCATACATACTTAAAGAAAACTGTCTCTTATAAAGACATTGTAAAAAGCAAGATTGAAAATGATTTTTTTATGTATTATGTATACTACCAAGAAATATTTTCTAGGCAGAGATAAAACGTGCAGATGAATGGAGTTGTTAAAATCTGTGTGATGGAAAGAAAAGCAAAAACAGATACATAGAAAGATATTTGCTGTGAGAATGTGCAGAAACATGCAGTGTTACAAGTAAAAATCAACTTGGTGGAGTAACCTGCATTTTTTTATGATCAGTGAAATAGGGCTAAATACACAAAGATCAGGGAATGTCAGTAATGGACACAGGAAGGGAGGGCCAGATCGTGAAACATTTTTCTTGCTGTGCAAATAGGCAATTGCTTTTTTAGGGCAGCAGTTAAAAATCATTTGACCAAAAGTTTAATGTTTGCAAGACACTATAATGTATGTGGTGATTTGTACAATATAAAGTTAGGCAAACCAAGAAAAATCTAACCACCACTGAATAGCTGTGTGAATTTAGACTGCTTAATCTTTGAAATTTACCCAGTCAACAAAGAATATAATAATGGTACCTACTAGATATTGTCATCATAAGATTAATAATTTACTGAGCACAGTGCGTGCAATATAGTTTACGTCTCGAAAAATGTATAGAATTGTTGTAATTACAGTTATATTCTGTGCGACCTAGAGCTTTACTTGCAATCCTGCTTTCTTTAGTGACTGGTCAAAACTATACAAAATATACTTTAAAAAATTGTGTTGCTTTGGATGTTTTGCATCAAGTAAAACACCCAATAGTTTAATTATATTTTTGTATACTTAGACGTGCCTAAACAAGGAAGACAAAGAAATGAAGAAACACAAATGCGTGAGTACACACACATACTCACATACACACACACATTGGAAGAATAACAGAGTATTTTAACAAGAGAAAGAAACATAAAATAATTATAAGAAATTTTTGCATGATTATAGTGATGTGGAAAATAAGATGACAGATAATTTCAAAAAACACATGATTTATCAAGAATTGTTTGGAAAGAAAAATCGTATGTGTAGGCCCAGCTTGGTGGCTCATGCCTATAATTCCAGCACATTGGGAGGCCAAGGGCGGCCAGATGACTTGAGGCCAGGAGTTCCAGGCCAGTCTGGGCAAAATGATGAAACCCTGTCTGTACCAAAAGTACATACAATTAGCTAGGAGTCATGGCATGGGCCTGCAGTCCCAAGCTACTGGTGGTGAACTGGGAGAATCCCTTTAACCCAGTAGATGGAGTTTGCACTAAGCCGAGATCACACCACTGCACTCTGGACTAGGTAACACAGCATGACCCTGTCTCAAAACAAAAGAAGTAAACACACGAAAAACCAAATTTGTATGTAATGAATCCTAGGGAATAAACACGAAAAATCTGCTTGGAAGTCACTATTTTGCTGACAAATTCTTCCTTCTTACTTTCCCTTTCTTTCTCTTTTTCCCTTCCCTTCTCTTCTCTTTCTTTTCCTTTCTCCCTTCCTTCCTTCTTTTCTTCTTTTGTTTGTTCTTTTTGTTGTTGTTGTTGTTTTCAGACAGGATCTCTGTCCCCAGGCTGCAGTGCTGCCATCGTAGCTCACTGCAGCCTCCAATTCCAAGTCTCATGTATCCTCTTCCTTTGCTTTCCTGATAGTTAAGACTTTAAGAGAATGAGCACATGACAGGATGATAAATATCATATATTATTGGGGAGTTGTGAATGTGATAACAAACATAAAATTGCAAATATTGAAAACACAATAACAGCAAATTTAGAAGATGTTTGGTAGACTTTGTTTTAACAAAAGTAAACATACTGTTTCAATCTCATCCATCAGTCTTGCTTCTTGGAATTTTTCCAAATAAATTAACAACATGTTTGCATCAAAATCTGTTCTATAGCAGTTAAGTGGATAAACTGTGGTTTATGGAATATTTATGGAATACTGTGCAGCAATGAAAAAAAATCAGCTTTCAAGTCATGAAAAAAAAATGGAAGGAACTTAAATGTATATTTACAAGTGAAATAAGCCAATCAGAAAATGCTACACATATTATTTCAAATATATGACAATCTAGAAAAAAATTATTGAAGAATTAAAATGATTAGTGATCACAATGATTTACAAGGGAGAGTGGAATAAATAGGCACAACTCAGGTGATTATTAGAGTACACAATAGTGAAACTATTCTGTTTCATAGTACAATTGTGGATTCATTTTATTACATGTTTGCCAAAACCCATAGAATGTGCAACACTAAAAGTGAACCCTAATGTAAATTGCAGATATTGAAAGATAATGTGTTGGTGTAGGTTTATGAATTGTAACAAACATACCAGTCTCATCAGAAATGTTGACAGCGGGGAAGGCTGTACATGTCTGCACCAGATGTAAGGGAGCTTTCTGTACTTTCTGCTCAATTTTGTTGTAAGGCTAAAACTACTCTACTAAGATTTATTGATTTAAAAGCCTCAGTAATTAAGATCTATGTTTCAGTGCAATAGTCATAAATAATTATTAATAAAAAATTAATGTTGAACAAAATATTTTATGGAAAGATAAGATCAGTATCAATATTAATGCTATGCTAAGGAATATTGAAGCAGGAAGCAAAATAAAGAATCAATAATATGCTATGTTTAAAAATATAATTATGATTATTGCATTATTTTGGATTATGAAAACATCGCATTAAAGCATTCTCTGTGTTGATTATTCAATTCTTTTGGTGACCTTTAACTTTTGCATTTAAAGTAATTGCATTCACTTCATCTGCTTAACTTGTAGTTTACTATATCTTGGAATAGTATAGTAGACACAATGCAGGACAGGCAAGCCCCAAACAGAGCTAAGCCCCCTGCTTTCTTGGCTTTGTCCAGGAAAGAATTCAATGTCAAACCAGGGGTAGAAAAAAAATAGCTTAGCTGATGAGATAGCATTACTGCTCTTGCAGTGTTACAGCTCTGTGACTCATCTTTCAGAACAGCGCTATGCCATAGCAAGAGAAGAACAGCTCAGGGATATTTTGCAGCCATATTTATATTTGCTTTTAAATGCTTGGATTGATAAATGCAGAAATTTATAGGGAAGGGGTGGTAATCATTGGATCATTGCCATAGAAGGGTGGTAACACCTGGGTGTTGTGATAGCAATGGTAAATTGATAGGGCACACTGGTGGGCATGTCTGATTGAAAACTGCTTCTGCCTCGACCCTGTTTTAGGTAGTCCTCAATTTGGATCATGTGTGAGCCCTACCCCTGGAGTTGAATCCCACCTTCAACCTTATTCTCCACTCAGATATTCAATAATTTCCCTTAGTCTTAAAGGGGCAATTTTAAGGGTGTGCAGGAGGGAGGAGGTCCATGCACTGTAACTGCTTCCTGCTGAGTCATGAGCATTGGCCTTGCCTAGCACTGGACAAGTAAATTTTTCTGGATGCATGAGCTAAAGAGGTGAAAGAACACTGTAATTCTCCGGGTCACTACATAAGCACTGTTGTCACCTGGAAATATAGTAATGTACAAGATACAAACCTTACTATGAGGCTAAACAAACAAGTAAATAAATTAGTAACAAGAAGACAGCTGTCAAGAGTCCTAAGATTTTTAAAAGGTGGAAAAACAGAGAAATACCCTTTTGTCACAGAAAATCAGGAAAATGACAATGATACCCTTCCTTTTCTAGAAAATGAAGGAGCTCAATTGTGTTTTTCTCAGTCTTCCCTAGTAGGAATACCCTCTATTCCCACTGGCAGCATCATATTGCCACTTCTGAATGAGTGACTGTTGATTCTTTTAACAAAATTTTAGATTTAGGTTACAGTGTCCATTTGTGCCTACAACTTAATCCTGGACAATTGTATCCAACTAGGTATGCCCTGAAGTTTAAAAGAACTGGATAGTCAACAACACCTGATAGAAGCCCTTCTATTTTGGTTGTAATTGATTCTCAGGGGATCCTTCTTTCAAAATGTTTGCAAAGATTAAGTTTCATGATTGAATAGGAGGTCTGTTAATTGCCTTGTGGGCCTCGAGGTGGGGGTGGGGGGCAATACTTTTTGGCCATAGGCTTGGAGGAGTTTTCTAACCTGGCCTAAGTTGACAATATGTGTCAACTTATGAGTCAACTATTTATGTCTTTATTAAGCAGGAGCCCCAACCTAAAAATTGCCTCACATAACTCCTCTCAAATGGATTGTTTTGGAGAATTTTAAAGGGTCATTCCTATGTGTATAAAGACTATGGCTAAGGGAGGAACCTGGGTCTCTGATTCTCCTGACGTGACTTGGCTAATGTCTTTTCGAAACATGATTAGATTTTTCTATTTTACCTGAGGATTCAGTACTCCATGGGGAGGGAAGGTGATAAGTAATGCCTAAGATTGAATGCAAGCTACTGGGTCACTTTAACTGTGAAGGTAATTCCATTATCTCTCTGCAGACTTTCAGGTAATTGAAACTTTTCAGTTGACCTTATTAGGCAAAAATTTGGACACTCATAATGCCTTCTCTGTCCTCTGTGGGAAAGCCTCAATTCATTTGGTGAAGATATCTATAAAAACTGGCAAATATTTACTTCACCTGTATGGTTGTATCTGATAAAAATCTATTTGCCTGCTGGTCATCGTGGCTCACACTTTGAGAGGCCAAGGTGGGTGGATAACGACATGAGAAGATCAAGATCATCCTGGCCAACATGGTAAACTCCCATCTCTACGTGATGGCACACGCTTGTAATACAAGCTACTTGGGAGGCTGAGGCAGGAGAATCGCTTAAACCCGGAAGGTGGAGGTTGCCGTGAGCAGAGATCATGCCACTGCACTCCAGCCTAGCGATAGAGTGAGACTCCTTGTCAAAAACAAACGAACAAAATTTCTATTTGCCAGACTTTCCAGGGTATGCTCCTCAATGTTGTAAAGGTTTGAGTACAGGAAGGGGTATGGAGAAGCTTCATGGATTGTTACAGTCACAAAGTTCACAGGCTCTGGTTATCCTCCTTATAGTCTAGAATAGTTTCTTTAATTAAATGATTTGAGAAAATAACTTGTATATTGAGACCTGTCCCAAATGTGAGGAGTCATATAAAGACTTAACTATCTTTCATTGCATTGCCTCAGGGAGAAAGAGTTTTGTTGTTTTCCATTAACCATCCTGAGGGATTCTTTTGTAACCCTTTTTGTTCTGCCCATTAAATTTCTTCATGGGTACAGTGTGGTGTACCAGACATGGGTGCAGTACCTGGCATTAACCAGTGGCCTGTAACAATGGTACCTCTTTAGATGTGGCCATAGCTGTTTTCTAGAGAATTTCCTTTGATAATAGAAGGACCTTTTTTTTAGTGCCTACTGCAGTGAATCACGGCTACCTTCTTCAAGAGCTGGACAGCTAGTTACATGCAAATACTACATCATTTAATGCCAATTGAGAATCTGAAGGTTTTGGTATACTTGGAAGTCCTGAACCAATCCTCCACTGATACTGAGGGAGGATTATGTATACTTCAATATCACACAGTTCACAATGGAAATAAAACCTCTGTTATCACTCAAGTAATTTGCTGTCTTGTGACTTTCTCTTACAGGTAGGTAATCTCAACTTTGACATCTTAATACTACATCTAGAAGATTTTCTGAGTTTTCTTATTAATGTAAATGGTTTGTATACTCTTTGAAGTTGTCCACGTAAATAATCATTTCACTTACAGATGAGGAATATTTTACTTCTTTCCAATTCTTATATATTAAAAGATTATTAGTAGTATTATTTATCATATATTATAAATTAAAAATCTCGAAGACAGTGTTGAAGAGAAATGGTAATACTGATCCTTCTAGTCTCTCTCCTGATTTTGGAGGAAGTATTCTCAGATAAGGAATACTTCCTTTATTTGTACTTTCATGTCTTCTTATAAATAGCTATTATGTTTATTTGATGCTTATTCTGTATTCATTGATGTAATTCTATTTTTTCCTGCTGTAATATGTTAGTATGATGCATTAAATTAATAAATATTCTTAAGTTTAGCCACTACTTTCTCTTTGAAATAAATTTAGTGTAGATATTTGGTTATGATGTATAACCCTACATTTGTTTGCTCATTGATATGGTTTGGCTCTGTTTTCACCCCAATCTCATGCTGAATTATAACCCTCATGTTTTGGAGGGGGTCCTGATTGGAAGTGATTGAATCATGGGAGCAGACTTTCTCTTTATATTCTCATGATAGCAAATAAGTTCTCGTGAGATTGAGTTTTTTGAAAATGTGTATCACTTCCGCCTTTACACTCTCTTTCCTGTCACCATGTGAAGACACACTTGCTTTACCTTGACCTTCTTGCATAATTATAAGTTTTCTGAGGCCTCCTATTCATGCCTCCTACATAGTCTGAGAAACTATAAGACAATTAAGTCTCCTTTCTTTATAAATTACCCAGAGTCAGGTATTTCTTTACAGCTGTGTGAAAACAAAATAATACATTTATATTTTGCTCATGTTTTCACATTGTTGTTCTGAAGTAAAATTAATCTTTTTGTTTTTAATTCTTATGCTCTTTGTTTGAATGTAGTAACAAGACTTTATTCATTTGAAAATTAATTAGGGTTTTGTGTTTTTCTTCTCTTTTTCACCTCTCTGAAACATTTCTTTCTCTGATTGTGTAGTAGAATCCAAGTATAAAAACAGTTTATTCTAATACTTTTTATAGGGATAATTTAAATGTGGACATATTTTTTTCAAAATGATATAGCAAGTGCAGTTTCCTAGTTCTTCCTAGTTCCTAGTTGGGGTAGCTGACTTTTTTTGTAGAGGCTTTCCTGTTTCACTGAAGAATTAAAATTTCTTTGCATAAAGATGTTTCCAATACTGCTGTATTTCTAAATTTCTGCTGCCTAGCTAAACATGTCCTCTGTTTGTGTGTTAATATTATGTGTTCTTTCTTTCCTCAATGAATCTGGTAAGAGATCTGTAAGTTTTGTAATCTTCTCAAAGAACTAATTCTTTTTCTATTTGATAAATTTCTGCTCTTCGTTCATTATTTTCTTATTTATGCCTTTTTCTTTTGGTGTACTTGTTTCTTCTTTTCCTAACTATAACAAATGATTCACATAACATTGCTAGCTTTTCTTATTTCTTCAAGAAACACAAAATGTTAACCTTTTATTTTATCACTAACTTTTCTTTTAGCAGGGTTCCAAAAGTACTGATACTTAATATTTTAAACTATTATTTAGTTCTGAATTTCAAATTTTATTTTTTATGTGTTATTAACAAGTCTGTATTATATATTTCCAATTTACAGGATTAAAAATATATATTTTCCATACTTGTTTGTACTGGAGTCAAAGAATGTGTTCTTGATAATATATGAATGTTTGAAATGTATTGAGACTTGCCTTGTGGCATAGTATGTCTTTAAATGTTTCTGAATTTTTAGAACAATGTGCGTTGCTAGATACTATATCCTATAACTGCCTATCAGACAAAGGTTTTGAATAGCTTCTTACCTAGTTTAACCTCTGCTGAACCAATAATCTTGGAGTGTTGTATTAAAATGTTTCATTATAATGTAATTAATTTATTATGATTTAATCAATTTTGCTGTCTATACTTTAGAAGTGTAGATTAAATTTATATTATCCTCCTAGTCTACTGAAAGTTTTGTTGTTATCTAAATGACCTACCTTTTCCTTTAGTATTAATTGTTGCTTTAAATCTGAAAATATGCAGTGTTTACTAGGGGCATAGAATTTACCCAGTATATCCTTTGACATACTTTGAATAAATTTATTTAAACTTTTTATTATTCAAATATTTAGATATATGTCTACAGACTTTTTAAAAAATTTTGTATGCTTTAATGTAATATTTTAAATTCAAATTCTTGATAATATATGAATGTTTGAAATGTATTAAGACTTGTCTTGTGGCATAGTATGTCTTTAAATGTTTTTTATGCGTTATTAACAAGTCTGTATTATATATTTCCAATTTACAGGATTAAAAATATGTATATTTCTATACTTGTTTGTACTAGAATCAGAGAATATGTTCTTAAATTCTTATTTCATTAAATTATATAAAATATATTATTATTATCCATTGTTGCTGATAACTACATGCCATTGTTTTACTAGGTTTCTTCAAGAATGACCTCTCTTTCTTTCCTAGGAATTTCTTATAGAGAAAGTCTGTTCTAGAAAATCTTTCAGCGTTTCTTAAGTCATTTTATTTGTTAATGAATTTTTCTTTTTTTTCTGGGAATAGAAATCTTTTCTTGATTTTAGTTTACTCATTCAAGTCTTTCAAGGAATTAAACTGTTTCTGACTTGTTCTCTAAATGCGCTATTAAGTTTTTACTTTCCAAGTATTGTGTTTATTGCATCTAAAATTTCTATTTTCTATCTAAATTTTCAGACCTATCTTATCTTTTATGATAATCTTTTAATATTAATTTTTTTTAAAGAGCATTAAGCTGCTTATGTTATATTCAATATCTGCTTAGAAAAGGATCTGCAGTATTTCGGGAGCAAGATGGCTGAATAGGAACAGCTCCAGTCTCCAACTCCCAGCGCGAGTGACACAGAAGACCGCTGATTTCTGCATTTTCAACTGAGGTACTGGGTTCATCTCACCAGGGAGTGCCGGACAATCGGTGCTGGTCAGCTGCTGCAGCCCGACCAGTGAGAGCTGAAGCAGGGCGAGGCATCGCCTCACCTGGGAAGCGCAAGGGGGAAGGGAATCCCTTTTCCTAGCCAGGGGAACTGAGACACACAACACCTGGAAAATCGGGTAACTCCCACCCCAATACTGCGCTTTAAGCAAACAGGCACACCAGGAGATCATATCCCACACCTGGCCGGGAGGGTCCCACACCCACGGAGCCTCCCTCATTGCTAGCACAGCAGTCTGTGATCTACCAGCAAGGCAGCGGCGAGGCTGGGGGAGGGGCGCTCACCATTGCTGAGGCTTAAGTAGGTAAACAAAGCCACTGGGAAGCTCGAACTGGGTGGAGCTAACAGCAGCTCAAGGAAACCTGCCTGTCTCTGTAGACTCCACCTGTGGGGACAGGGCACAACTAAACAACAACAAAAGCAGCAGAAAGCTCTGCAGACGCAAACGACTCTGTCTGACAGCTTTGAGGAGAGCAGTGGATCTCCCAACATGGTGGTTGAGATCTGAGAACGGACAGACTGCCTGCTCAAGTGGGTCTCTAACCTCTGAGTAGCCTAACTGGGAGACATCCCCCACTAGTGGCAGTCTGACACCCCACACCTCACAGGGTGGAGTACACCCCTGAGAGGAAGCTTCCAAAGCAAGAATCAGACAGGTACACTCACTGTTCAGCAATATTCTATCTTCTGCAGCCTCTGCTGCTGATACCCAGGCAAACAGGGTCTGGAGTGGACCTCAAGCAATCTCCAACAGACCTACAGCTGAGGGTCCTGACTGTTAGAAGGAAAACTATCAAACAGGAAGGACACCAACACCAAAATCCCATCAGTATGTCACCATCATCAAAGACCAGAGGCAGATAAAACCACAAAGATGGGGAAAAAGCAGGGCAGAAAAGCTGGAAATTCAAAAAATAAGAGCGCATCTCCCCCGGCAAAGGAGCCCAGCTCATCGCCAGCAATGGATCAAAGCTGGACGGAGAATGACTTTGACGAGCTGAGAGAAGAAGGCATCAGTCCATCAAACTTCTCAGAGCTAAAGGAGGAATTGTGTACCCAGCGCAAAGAAACTAAAAATCTTGAAAAAAAAATGGAAGAATTGATAGCTAGAGTAATTAATGCAGAGAAGGTCGTAAACGAAATGAAGAGATGAAAACCATGACACGAGAAATACATGACAAATGCACAAGCTTCAGTAACTGACTCGATCAACTGGAAGAAAGTGTCAGCGATTGGGGATCAAATGAATGAAATGAAGCGAGAAGAGAAACCTAAAGAAAAAAGAAGAAAAAGAAATGAACAAAGCCTGCAAGAAGTATGGGTTTATGTAAAAAGACCAAATCTACGTCTGATTGGGGTGCCTGAAAGTGAGGGGGAATATGGAACCAAGTTGGAAAACACTCTTCAGGATATCGTCCAGGAGAACTTCCCCAACCTAGTAGGGCAGGCCAACATTCAAATTCAGGAAATACAGAGAATGCCACAAAGATACTCCTCGAGAAGAGCAACTCCAAGACACATAATTGCCAGATTCATCAAAGTTGAAATGAAGGAAAAAAAGTTAAGGGCAGCCAGAGAGAAAGGTCGGTTTACCCACAAAGGGAAGCCCATCAGACTAATAGCAGATCTCTCAGCAGAAACTCCACCAGCCAGAAGAGAGTGGGGGCCAATATTCAACATTCTTAAAGAAAAGAATTTTCAACCCAGAATTTCATATCCAGCCAAACTAAGTTTCATAAGTGAAGGAGAAATAAAATCCTTTACAGATAAGGAAATGCTTAGAGATTTTGTCACCACTAGGCCTGCCTTACCAGAGACCCTGAAGGAAGCACTAAACATGGAAAGGAACCAACCATTGCAAAAACAAGCCAAAATGCCAGCCATGGCAAAAACAAGCCAAAATGGCATGCAATTGCATGCCAGCCATTGCAGAAACAAGCCAAAATGTAAAGACCATCAAGGCTAGAAAGAAACTGCATCAACTAATGAGCAAAATAACCAGTTAATATCATAATGGCAGGATCAAGATCACACATAACAATATTAACCTTAAATGTAAATGGACTAAATGCTGCAATTAAAAGACACAGACTGGCAAACTGGATAAAGAGTCAAGACCCATCCGTCTGCTGTATTCAGGAGACCCATCTCACATGCAGAGACATACATAGGCTCAAAATAAAGGGATGGAGGAAGATTTACCAAGCAAATGGAGAATAAAAAAAAAGGAGGGGTTGCAATACTAGTCTCTGATAAAACAGACTTTAAACCATCAAAGATCAAAAGAGACAAAGAAGGCCATTACATAACGGTAAAGGGATCAATTCAACAGGAAGAGCTAACTATCCTAAATATATATGGACCCAATACAGGAGCACGCAGATTCATAAAGCAAGTCCTTAGAGACTTACAAAGAGACTTAGACTCCCATACAATAATAATGGGAGACTTCAACACTCCACTGTCAACATTAGACAGATCAACGAGACAGAAAGTTAACAAGGATATCCAGGAATTGAACTCATCTCTGCAGCAAGCAGACCTAATAGACATCTATAGAATTCTCCACCCCAAATCAACAGACTATACATTCTTCTCAGCAAAACATCACACTTACTCCAAAATTGACACATAATTGGAAGTAAAGCACTCCTCAGCAAATGTAAAAGAACAGAAATTATAACGAACAGTCTCTCAGACCACAGTGCAATCAAACTAGAACTCAGGACTAAGAAACTCAATCAAAACTGCTTAACTGCATGGAAACTGAACAACCTGCTCATGAATGACTACTGGGTACATAACAAAATGAAGGCAGAAATAAAGATGTTCTTTGAAACCAATGAGAACAGAGATACAACATACCAGAATCTCTGGGACACATTTAAAGCTTTGTGTAGAGGGAAATTTATAGCACTAAATGCCCACAAGAGAAACTAGGAAAGAGCCAAAATTGACACTCTAACATCACAATTAAAAGAACTAGAGAAGCAAGAGCAAACACATTCGAAACCTAGCAGAAGGCAAGAAATAACTAAGATTAGAGCAGAACTGAAGGAGATAGAGACACAAAAAACCCTCCAAAAAATCAGTGAATCCAGGAGTTGGTTTTTTGAAAAGATCAACAAAATTGACAGACCGCTAGCAAGACTAATAAAGAAGAAAACAGAGAAGAATCAAATAGATGCAATAAAAAATGATAAAGAGGATATCACCACCGACCCCGCAGAAATACAAACTACCATCAGAGAATACTATAAACATCTCTACGCAAATAAACTGGAAAATCTAGAAGAAATGAATAATTTTCTGGACACTTACACTCTTCCAAGACTAAACCAGGAAGAAGTTGAATCCCTGAATAGACCAATAGCAGGATCTGAAAGTGAGGGAATAATTAATAGCCTACCAACCAAAAAAAGTCCAGGACCAGATGGATTCACAGCTGAATTCTACCAGACATACAAGGAGGAGCTGGTACCATTCCTTCTGAAACTATTCCAATCAATAAAAAAAGAGGGAATCCTCCCTAACTCATTTTATGAGGCCAACATCATCCTGATACCAAAGCCTGGCAGAGACACGACAAAAAAAGAGAATTTTAGACCAATATCCCTGATGAACATCGATGCAAAAATCCTCAATAAAATACTGGCAAACCGGATTCAGCAGCACATCAAAAAGCTTATCCACCATGATCAAGTGGGCTTCATCCCTGGGATGCAATGCTGGTTCAACATTCGCAAATCAATAAACATAATCCAGCATATAAACAGAACCAAAGACAAGAACCACATGATTATCTCAATAGATGCAGAAAAGGCTTTTGACAAAATTAAACAGCCCTTCATGCTAAAAACACTCAATAAATTCGGTAGTGATGGACGTACCTCGCTATTTATACCTACAAAATAATACTGAGCAAAAACTATTTGAAAATGGCACAAGAAGGGATGCCCTCTCTACAGCCAATATCATACTGAATGGGCAAAAACTGATTACAAGGGATTGTAGAAGACCTCCTTCAAGGAGAAACTACTTAAAACACTGCTCCCAATCAAATGGAAGAAACATACCACGCTCTCAACGGATAGGAAGAATCAATATTGTGAAAATGACCATACTGCCCAAGGTTAATTTAACTTCAGTGACTTCCCTTGCATTACGAGTTTTTCTTTATCAGAAGTAACCAAAAAACAGCGTGGTACTGGTACCAAAACAGATATATAGACCAATGGAACAGAACAGAGCCCTCAGAAATAATACACCACATCTACAGCCATCTGATCTTTGACAAACCTGAGAGAAACAAGAAATAGGGAAAGGATTCCCTATTTAATAAATGGTGCTGGGAAAATTGGCTAGCCATAAGTAGAAAGCTGAAACTGGATCCTTTCCTTACTCCTTATATGAAAATTAATTCAAGATGGATTAGAGACTTAAATGTTAGACCTAACACCATAAAAACCCTAGAGGAAAACCTAGGTAATACCATTCAGGACATAGGCATGGGCAAAGACTTCATGTCTAAAACACCAAAAGCAATGGCAACAAAAGCCAAAATTGACAAATGGGATCTAATTAAACTAAAGAGCTTCTGCACAGCAAAAGAAACTACCATCAGAGTGAACAGGCAACCTACAGAATGGGAGAAAATTTTTGCAATCTACTCATCTGACAAAGGGCTAATATCCAGAACCTACAAAGAACTCAAACAAATTTACAAGAAAAAAACAAACAACCCCATCAAAAAGTGGGCAAAGGATATGAACAGACACTTCTCAAAAGAAGACATTCATACAGCCAACAGACACATGAAAAAATGCTCATCATCACTGGCCATCAGAGAAATGCAAATCAAAACCACCATGAGATACCATCTCATATCAGTTAGAATGGCAATCATTAAAAAGTCAGGAAACAACAGGTGCTGGAGAGGATGTGGAGAAATACGAACAGTTTTACACTGTTGGTGTGACTGTAAACTCGTTCAACCATTATGGAAAACAGTATGGCAATTCCTCAAGAATCTAGAACTAGATGTACCATATGACCCAGCCATCCCATTACTGGGTATATACCCAAAGGATTATAAATCATGCTGCTATAAAGACACATGCACACGTATGTTTATTGCGGCACTATTCACAATAGCAAAGACTTGGAATCAACCCAAATGTCCATCAGTGACAGATTGGATTAAGAAAATGTGGCACATATACACCATGGAATACTATGCAGCCATAAAAAATGATGAGTTTGTGTCCTTTCTAGCAAACTATCACAAGAACAGAAAACCAAATACCGCGAGTTAATTTTTGCGAAGGGTGTAAAGTCTGTGATTTTTTTCTTTGCTTGTAAATGTCCAATTTTTCTAGCACTATTTGTTGAAAAGACTACCTTTTACCCATTTGCTTCCTTGTCAAAGATCAGTTGACTATATCTATGTGGGTCTATTTCTAGTTCTCTGTTCTGTGTTGTCTTGATTATGGAAGCTTTATAGTAAGTCCCAAAGTTGAGTAATGTCAGTCCTCTGACTTTGTTCTTCAATATTGCATTATATATTCAGAGTCTGTGGCCTCTTCATGTAAATTTTAGAATCAGTGTGTCAATATCCACAAAATAACATTTGGGAGTTTGATTAGGATTGCATTAAATCTCCAGATCGAGTTGGGAAATACTGACATCTTGATAATATTGAGTCTTCCTATCCATGAACATGGAATGTCTCTCAATTTAATTCTTTGATTTCTTTCATCAGAGTTTTGTAGTTTTCCTCATATAAATCTTATACTTTTTAACGATTATATTGGAGTATTTCATTTATTTGGGTGCTAATATAAATGATATTGTGCTTTTAATTTCAAATTCTGCTTGTTCACTGCTGGCAAATAGGAAAGCAATTGACTTTTGTATATTAACCTTGTATGCTGCCACCTTGCTGTAATTGCTTATTAGCCACCACCTGCTTTTGTAAATAAAATTGTATTGGAGTATGAAAAAAATAGAAAAGAAAAGAAAAGAAAAGGATCTGCAGTATTTCTTCAATGGTTCTTGTTGTTTGTGCTTATGTTTTCATGTTGGTTTCTTTAATGAGTTTTTAGTTTTTTTGTTTATGTGAATAATCTAAACTTTAGGAAAATTCTTTAAGGGCTGAGTTTAGGTTTTTTAAAGGGATATTCATTGTGCAGCAGTCAGTTGCTATACAAAAGACTTTTTTATACCCAATTCTTACACTGAGTTTTTGCAAAGTGACAGAGAGGATATACATTCTGCTACTAAATCTACATAATAACAGATTTTGGCTACAAAATTAAAGAATAAGAATCACATCTATTCTCTTTATAACTGAATACCAATGTTAAGATGAATATCTTTCTCTCTCTCTGTGGAAATGCACCAATCCCCAACACAAATACCATTACATAAAGTTAATAATACTTAAGTGCTAATGAGAGGTCAATAAATCTTGTAACACATAATAAAGGAAAAAGGAAATAAAGATATTTTCTTAGTATGAGTGTATAAACACACAAAAATATTTTTAATAAAAGAAGGAAATACATATGACAGTTACAATCCTCATTTTTGCAGTGGGTCAAGTGGTTGTAGCTGATATTGATGACCACCTTCTTCTACTACCCATTCTATATTCCCTTTGGCTTCAGCAAGCACCTGAGCATATTTTGAGATTGGCCAGAGTGAGACAATATCACTAAGCATGTTAATTAATTAATTAATTCATTTATTTATTTAAATCAATCATTTAACCAAAATGACTTAGAAATTTAAAAAGCAAAAACCTTTTATAATTCCTTACACATTTTGCAAAGAACAGATTTGTGCTTTAAGAGTACTTTGCTGCACTTTTATTTCAAGGCTCAGTTTACAAAAAACCCATATAATACCTTTTAAAGTTTAATTAATGTTCACAAAGAGAATTCCTTTGGCAAGATTTATTTTTACAATCCTTCCACAACTTGTTTGAACGTTTAGCTTTATCTTATCTAATTCAGAACAAATGGTTTACTGTATGCAAGAATTTATATATTCATGCCTTCTTATAATTTGTTTATTAAAAACACATTTTTATTAAAAACACATTTTATGTAAATGATTTACTCATATGTAAATCTACTTCCAGTACTTTTAAGTACATGTCATAATGGTAACTTCTAGCAATTTTAACTTTAATGTAAAACCAGGTAAATTGTTTTAATTATGTTCTAGGTGCAGTCAAGGGTTTGACTCCTTTCACCATAATTAAGGGTATGGTTAATTCTATTTGTCCTCAGGCCTTATTAATAGTGAAGCAAAGTTGAACTGTTCCCCAAAACCAAAAATGCTGTTTATAACCTTAAAACATTTAGCAAATCTAGTATCTGAGCTGCATAATTTAGTCCACTCACTGATACATTGATGACATTTGTGTTTTACTGATAATCTTTAAGGAAGTTTTTAAATCTGTTTTCTCAAAGATTAAAAGTCGTATGAACAAAAAGTTACACTTTTTTTTCTTCCCTTCAATAAATGTTTTATCCAAGTTCTTATTACTCTTTGGGTAAATTTATTAGAGCTCTTTATACAGACATCATACACACAACACATATATAACTACACAGACAGGCAGAAGAAAATCCAGTATTTATGATATTTTTGTTTGTTTGTTTGCTTTTGTTTTTTGTTGTTGTTGTTGTGTTTTGTTTTGTTTTTTTGAGACAGAGGCTCACTCTGTCGCCCAGGCTGGAGTGCAGTGGCCTGATCTTGGCTCACTGCAACCTCCGCCTCCTGAGTTCACGCCATTCTCCTGTCTTAGCCTCCCAAGTAGCTGGAACTACTACAGGCGTCCGCTTCAACACCCAGCCAATTTTTTTGTATTTTTAGTAGAGATGGGGTATCACCGTGTTAGCCGGGATGGCCTCGATCTCCTGAGCTCGTGATCCATCGCCTCGCGAAGTGCTGGGATTACAGGCGTGAACCACCACGCCTAGCTGTCATAAGGTTTTTTATTTGCCAGTTTCCAGATTGAATTACTGTCCTCTCACCCATGCATTAGAGTGGCAAGACAAAATGAAGAAATAGAATTCAGTTGGCTGAGAAGAAACCTTTTACCAGCAAAACAAGATCAAAGAAGAGAAAAACATAAAGATCTTTTAAATATACCTATAATTTGGATATCCACTTTTAATTAAGTTGAAGACTAAGAATATCGTTTTAAATTTTTGATTACCTGAGTCTAGCAGCACCAAGCAGCCAGTATTTCCGGCTTTCAAATATTAACAAAAGTAACCAAGTGCCGGCGGCGGGGGGGGGGGGGGGGGGGGGGGGGGCGGGGAGGAGGAGGGGGGCGGGGGGGGGGGGGGCGGGGAGGAGGGCGGGGGGGGGGGGCGGGGGGGCCGGCGGGGGGGCGGCCGGGGTGGGGGTGGGGGCGGCAGGGGGCGGGGAAGGAAAGCAGTTTGTTAAGGGCAAGAGAATCGGCAAATCGCAAAAGTTACATGCTGATGTAAAACCAGAAGAGACTCTTCCCTTCAGCCAGGATTAAACCTGGGCCACCATTGTAAAATGGCAGAGGCCAAAAAAAAAACATATCCACATTGTTACAGGTCGTGTTCCTAAACACTAAAACAAGATGGATGCCTGCAGCAAAATTGCCTAACAACCACAGAGAATGACATATATAGCACACCAGATTGGCCACAGCTCTAGACCAACCTGAGAAACACCTATTCACAATCAAAACTCTACAATGAATATAAGCAGTGATCATTGGGGCACAGCCTAGCAAAGCATTTTGGAAGAAGAAGAAAGAAGAAAGAAGAAAGAAGAAGGGGAAGGGGAAGAAGAAGAAGAGAAGAGAAGAAGGAGGAGGAGGAGGAGGAAGAGGAGGAAGAAGGAAGAAGAAGAAGAGGAGAAGAAGGAGAAGACGAAAAGAAGAAGAAGAAGAAGAAGAAGAAGAAGAAGAAGAAGAAGAAGAAGAAGAAGAAGAAGAAGAAGCAGCCTTCTGTTTATAAGTAAATTGCTGACAGCATGAAGAAAAGAAAAAAAAAGTCTTAAGTGTAGGACAGGAAAGAAAAATTCATTCTTATGCAAATGGGTTCCTTCAGCAAGGAGAAAAACTTAATTGCTGTTCGGTGAGGCTGGATCCTTTGGTGGTTGAAGGTGTGGACACCATGAATGCCTGGTATTTTTCAGCCTAGAGGGGATGGAAATGAGGTGCCACCATTCAACTATCCATCCCACATGTGCTTGGCACTGTTTGGGTAGGTACCGTAGTGCAGAGTTTCCTCTATCCTCGGGAGAAGTGCAAGAGTGAAAAGCTTTACAAACAAAATAGAAAAATATTTTTTGGTTTACATCTTACCTTACCTCAAGTCCCACATCTAGACACCAAAACGTTATAGAACTTTTCCTTAGTTAAGCTAAAACAAGGATCTTCTCACTTGATTTTGAAGGAAGAGACTAATGAATACACTGAAGGATTAGGAGTAAAGTTTATTGGGCCAAAAGGAACAAGAAAACAATAACAAGAACAAAAATGTCAGCAAAATGAGAGGAACTCCTGTTACCAGGCCCCAAGCTCACAGATTAAGGAACACCAGGTCACCACATAGCAATTTAACAGTCCTGGCTCCTTTGCTGCCAAAAGGTGTGAATTTCATTGACTCCACCTACTTTTCCCATTGCACAGCTAGGCATTATTCAGGGAGAAACTGTCAAAAAAGGGATGGCTTCATTTGAAACCAGAAGTCCAATTTTTCAGCCTTCAGGCTGAAATAAAGTAAGCCTTATTTTTATAGTTGTTGTAAATTTTTTTTCTTGAATTTCTTTTTCAGATGGCTTATTCTTGGCAAGAAAATATGCTCCAACTAATTTTTTATGTTAATTTGCTATTCTGCAACTTAACTGAATTCCTTTCAAATTCTCAAGACATTTAGTGTAGTATTTAAGTTTTACTATATAAAGAGTTATGCGATCTGCAAACAGAAAATTTGACTTTCTCCTTTTCTATTTGGATGTCTTTCATTTGTTTCTCTTGCATAAATAGTCTTGCGAAGACCTCCAGTACTCTGTTGAATAAAAGTGGTAAAAGTAGACATCACTGTCCTCTTCTAGGTCTTAAGTAACAAAAAGTCATCTTTTTATGTTCAGTGTGACATCAGCTATTGATTTATCATATTTTGCCTAAACTGTGTTGTGGTACATACCATCTGCACCTAACTTGTTCAATTGTTTTAATCACAAAGGCATGTTAAGTTTTTTGAAACAATTTTTCTACATCTAAAATAAAAAATAAAAGCGCCTAGCAGTAAACTTAATTAAAAAGATAAAGAATCTCTACACTATAAATTATAAAACATTAAGAAACTAAAAAACACGAAAAACTTGAGAAATATTTTTTGTTGGTGAGTTATACAAAATATTGTTAAAATGGCTATGCTACTCAAAGTAATCAGATTCAATGCAAACTCAATAAAAATATCAATGACATTTTTTCACAGAAATGGAAGAAAAAAGGCGTAAAATGTATAGTGAACAAAAGAAACTCCCCAAATGGACAAAGTTATGTAGTAAAAAAGAACAAAGCTGAAAACATCAAATTACCTCACTTCAAAATATACTGCAAAGCTATAACAAGCAAAGACCATGATACTGGCGTAGAAAACAGACACATAGACCAAAGTATCCATTCATTCTAGTAATAAAGTAATAAATCTAGAGCCAAATAATTTTTAAATTAAGACATACATTTAAGAAAAGTCAGCCGCATCAATAAATGGTGCCAGTAAAATTGTTTAAATACAGAGTAATACAATTAGATGCCTACCTGTTGCCTTATTTTAAAAACTTAATTAAAAATAAATAGAAGATTAAAATATAAAACTCAAACTTATAAAAGTATTTCAATAAAACATACAATAATTCTTTATCAGATAGGACAGAAAAAATTTTAAATAACACCCCAGAAGCATAGTCAACAAAAGCAAAAGCAGTCAAATAAAATTACCAGAATCTGAAAAAAAAAATAGTAAAAATTAATTCACAGAGTGAAGAGACAACTTATACTGTGGGAGAATATATCTGCAAAATATACACAGGACAAGAGATAAACATATAGAATGTAGACCAATTTTAAGAGCAATAATAACACACTAGTAATAGGCAAGAGTCTTTAAGTGACATCTCCCCAAAGAAGACATACAAATGGCCAATTACATGCAAAGATGCTCAACATTATTAATTATTAGAAAACTGCAAATCAAAGCCAAAATAAGATACCAAATCATTCCAGTTAAAATGAGTATAATTGGAAATGATATGTTTCTGGCCCTTTCAACAGGAGGCATTGTGACGTATCTCAGGGCCTATCATTTGGGTAATACGACTTCCTCTTCTGCCTGAACACTGCCCGCAAGGTGCATTGTGCCATAGAGTTTGCTGTAGCCCCACAGTTACGCAACTTTTCTGCCAGAAACTTGTCCTAGAAGGAGAATACTGGTAACTTTCTGCTCAGCATTTAGGTGACTAGGCTGTCATGCCTGTTTCATTACCACAGAGTAAATTTTGACATATACCTAGGCACACCTCACAGGCGTGAGACTGACTGTCATATGTGGACCCCACAGATGAGAGTAATTTTGACTGTTGTAACTTGCTTTAGAAACACGCATGACTTCTTAGATCTCTTTCTGGTAAAGAGGTCACAGAAGAATATAACAGGCTCAGATATTTTATAAAGCCCATGGCTTATACAAAGAGTGTCATAACAGAACCCAACAGAAAGGTGAAATTGTGAGTCTTATATGCACACCCAGCTGACAGTACAGACTGTCACATCTCACATACATGAAGCCAACTGTCACTCATGAAAACAGGACATGTGTGATATTGTAAATCTCATTGCAGGAATTTTCTGCTGGTGATATAAATATTTGCTGAACGTCTGTGTGATTTGACTCTCCAGACTGGTTCCAGCCCATATGTGGGATTGTGATCCCTACCTGGACCAACATATAAATGATGTGACTGTCCTGCCTTGGCCCTTCTCTCAGTAAGGATTGAGACATATCACTGCATCAAAAACCAAGGTGATGTTACATTCTTGCCTGAGCCTTGGCCACAGACATCGCTGTGATATATCACTTTGTTCACCAATTAGATGACATAACTCTTCTGTCTAGAATGGGTCCTGAACAGATGGGGTGGTACTGACATATTTCTAGGCCAGGCAAACAGGTAATGATTCTTTTTCACCAGGACTGTGGGTCAAGGAGAGCATAGTAATATATCTCTGTGACTATCACCTAGATTATGTGACTCGAGGCTTGGGCCTCACCCGCATAGAGCATTGTACATAAAAGTTACACCTGCAGCAAGATGATGTAACTCTTTTGCCTTGGTGTTTTCATAAGGAAGCCTTGTGTCATATCTCAGAACCCAGCACCCAGGTGATATGGCTCTTCTGCCTGGTTTCTCCCCAAGTGTTAGATTGTGACATATACCAGAAAAGCACATAGATGATATGACTCTCCCTTTCTGCCCGACTCCTGCCTACTGGGGACATTGGGACATATATCTGAGCACATGACCTAAGTGACAAAATTCTCTTCCCTTACCTGGGTCTTTAAAATATTGGGATTGTGACATGTTGCTGAGCCTAGAGTTTAACCTATGTGACTCTACTTTTTTTTTCTGAACCATGCCTGCAAAGGGAAATTTTGACCTGTTGCACCAAGATGATGTTACAGTTTTGTCAGAGTTCTAAATAAAGAGGAAATTATTGCATATGGGTGGCCTCAGCACCCTGAAGATGCTACTATCCTACCTGTGCCCAAGCCTCAGAGAGTGTTTTGACATAACTTCCACTCATTGTGTGTGTGTTTCGGCTCTCTCAACCCGTGGCTAAATTTTTCCACATGTGGAATTGTGTCAGATTGCTGGGTCCAGATAATGTGACCCTTCTTCCTAGATTCTGCCTAGAGAGGGCATTATGACATTGCTTGCCACATCACTTAAGTGATGTTACTCTTTTTCCTAATTTTTCACACACAAATGGGATTATGACATAAAGCTTGCTTCAGTTCACAGGCATGATGATCAAACTTATATTGGGATTTAGTCAATAGAAGAGATTTTGCCTCTCATCATTAAGCTTAGGGGAATAGCTAAAATGGGTTTTATATCTGTACAATGCTTACAGAAGTTTACAACATGAATTCATATTGTATAAACTCTACAAACTCATATTGTGTGGTACAGAGAGGTTCATAACAAGAAACAGCAAAAAGTTAAGTTTGTGACTCTCAATTACATAGCCAGGTGAAAGTAAACGTTGTCACCAACCCACATTTATGAAGCCCACTGTTAAGGTACTGAGTCTAACAAAGGAAAACATTATGAAGAGGGAATTGCGACACTCATATGTGGATCTAGTCAATGGTGCAATCATGACTCATTTTTGGTCCCAGCTCACAGGAATAAAAATGGGTCTCATTCCTGAACTCAGCCTATATGAGAAATGTTGACTATCATACCTGTGTCTAGGGCAATATATAACATTGGGAGTCCATATAAGCATGTGGGCCTCAGAGTAGTTTGTAACTCTCATACATGCTATATAAATCCCTCAGATGTTGTAAAGGGTGTCATATAATGGCCCAGCACACACATGACATTGTGACTCATACACATACCAAGCTAACAGTTAAAGTTGCCACCAATAAAGATGAATAGATTGTATCATATCACTGGACCTAGTATCCAGATGTTAAAACTTTTGCTTAAATTGTTTCTCACGTGTGTGTTGTGACGTATCACGTTAGAATCATAATAATGTGACTCTTTTGCCCTGGCCTGGCATCAAGACATATCACTACGTATCTCTGAGCCTAATGGTAGGTGATTTGTCTTTCTTTTTTTCTGATTTGTCCTCAAGAAACATTGTGACATCATTGAACATAGCAGCTAGGAAATGTGTCTCCTCTCCTGCCTAGGTCCTTCCTACTAAAGGAATTTTGACATACGGCAAAACCTAGGTAATGCAACTCTCCTCTTTATTCTGCACACAGTTAAAATTGTGATGTATACCTGGGATCATCACACATGACATATATCTGGGATCATCTCACATCCACAGTTATAACCATCATACCTGGACCCAGAAAGGAGAGATATTTGGACTCTCACAGGCAGGCTTATTGCCATAAGTAAAATAATGGGTCTCCTATTTACATAAATTTCACAGAGGATTATGACATTCAGGCATACCATTTAAAGCCTCAGTGGTGCAACAGTGTCATAACAGGGAATAACAATCAGACATGATTGTTAATCATGGATGCACACCCAGATAACTTGATCATCATTCTCACACAAGAACATGGCCTACAAATAAGGTACTGAATTTTACACAAAAGATCACTTGAAGGTTGAAATTTTTCCTGTCATACACAGTTTAACCCCATGGGTGGTTTGGTGATGCAGTATTCAGCCCAACTGTGAGGCTATGACTTTCCTACTGGAAGACAATCTTTGAGTGGAATTGGGCAATTTATGCATGGATCCTGCCCATTGTTGAGTCTGTGACTCTTCTGCTTTGACCCAATGCACAGGAGGTGTTGACTCACATGCACAAAGCCAGGGCTTGTATAGGGCTGTGAAACTTATTTCTAAACATTTCCTGTGTGTGATTAGGACATAAAAGTTAGCCCAGCTCCTGAATAATTTTACTGTCCTTTTTAGGCCATGACCACAGATAAAATTGCGACATATGTGGACCATACACCTAAGCAAAGGTGCCTGGGTCTGTCTACCAAGGGCACTTTAACATATCACTGGGACCAGCAGCAAGGTGATGTGAATTCTTTGTCTTTTTCCTGCCTATAAAAGGCACTGTAGCTAACATTTAGGTCTATCATATAAGTGATGTGACTCCCTTCTACTGCCTTGGCCCTGCTATTACAGGGCATTGTGACACATAACTGGGTACTGCACCCACGTGATGTGACTCTCTGTTTTGGGTTCTGCCAACAGGAAGCTTTGTAACCTATCACTTGGTTCACACCTAGCTAATGTTTATTCTCTCTTGCCTTGCCATGACCAGATGGGAGATTGTGACATATTGCTAAACCCAGCACTGAAGTGAGGTCATTTTCATACCTTGGTTCTGCACATAGTGAACATTGTGATTTATATCTAGGCCAATTGCTTAGGTAAAGTGAGTGTCCTCACAATCCTAAGATTTGATACAGGGGAATTTTGATATATCTCTAAAACCAGCATCTAGGTGATGTGAGTCTTCTTCCCATGTCCTGCCCACAAGAAAGATTGTGATATCTCATGGGACAAGCACCCACCCAGATGATGTGACCTTTCTGCTTGCTCTCTGCCCACAGGTAATATTGTGCCATATACCTAAGACCACTTAAGAGGAGTAATCATGACTGCTAAACCTAGATCCAGGTCATAGGCAAGATGGAGACTCCCATTCCTGGAACTTTCCACCAGTGTTATTGTGACATATACCTTTGCCCAGCTCCTGAGTGATTTAATACTCCAGCCTAGTTGTAGCCCACAAATGAGATTTGGATGTATACTTCAACTGATCACCTTGATAATTTGACTCTCCTGTTTTAACAATATCTTCCAGAAGGATTGTAACATATTTCTGGACCCATCGTCTGGTTACCTGACACTCCTCTCTTACCTGGACCCTGCTTCCAGTAGGGATTGTAGCATTCTTTTTTTTTTTCTTGCTCTGTCACCCAGGCTGGAGAGCAGTGGCATGATCTCTGCTCACTGCAAGCTCTATCTCCCTGGTTAATGCCATTCTCCTGCCTCAGCCTCCCAAGTAGCTGGGACTACAGACACCTACCACCATGCCTGGCTAATTTTTCTGTATTTTTTTTTAGTTTTTAGTACAGATGGGGTTTCATCATGTTAACCAGGATAGTGTCGACCTCCTGACTTCATGATCTGCTAGCCTCAGCCTCCCAAAGTGATGGGATTACAGGCGTGAGCCACCGTGCCCAGCAGGGATTGTAGCATTTCTAAGCACTACATCCAAATTATGTGACTCTCTTGCCTGATTCTTTCAAGAATAAACCTTGTAACATATCTCTGGGTCTAATCATTTAGGTGATATGAGTCTCCTCTTCTACCTGTATACTGCCACAAGGGGTATTGTGTTATACATCTTGATGTAACCCCCCAGTTATGCAAATTTTCTGCCCAGAACATGCCTACAAGGAGAATATTGGAAAGTTTCTGGCTCACACCTTAGGTGACTTGGCTGTCGTGCCTTTTCATTACCACAGAATAAATTACCACTTGATATATACTCAAGGACAGCTCACAGGCATGATAATGACTCTCTTATGTGGGTCCCTCAAATAGAAGTAATTTTGACTCTCATAACTTGCTTTAGAGACATGAGTGGTTAAAATCCCTATCTGGTAAAAAAAAAAGGCCAAAGAAAATTCTAACAGTCTCACATATTTTATAAAGCCTTTGGCTTGTACAGAGAGTGTCATAACAGAACCCAGCAGAAAGGTGAAATTGTGAGTCTCAAATGCACACCCAGTTGACAGTAAGGACTATCACCATCTCACATATATGAAGCTAACTGTCACTCACGAAAACAGGACATGTGTGATATTGCAAATCTCATCCCGGGAATTATCTGTTAGTGTTATTGTGATGTAAATCTTCACCAAACACCTGTGTGATTTAATTCTCCATAATGGATCCAGCCCACATATGTTACTGTGGTATCTACCTGGGCCTATCTCTACATGATATGACTCTCCAGCCTGGGTCCTGCTCTCACTAAGAATTGTGACATATTACTAGATCCAGCACCTAGGTTATGTTTCATTTTTGCCTTAGCCATGCCCACAGAAATTATTGTGACATATTACTATGTCAGCCACTTAGGTGATACAACTCTCCTCATTAGAATGGGCCCTGTACACAGTGGGGGATTGTGACATATGGTTGGGACAGGCACACAGGTGACAGTACTCTTTTGTTAGAGCCATGTCCTAAGGAAAGCATTGTGACAAATCTCTGGGCCAATCACTTAGGTGATGTTGCTCTCCTACTTGGGTCCCGCTTTCCGGATAGTGACATATTGCTCCACTAGTCATATAAGTGATGGCATTCTTTTGTCAGGATCATACCTCAAGGAAAACGTTGCAACATATCCCTGTGCCTGTCACCTAGGTAATGTAACTCCCTGCTTCAGCATGGCCCACAAAGGTCATTGTGACATAAAGGTAGAACCTACACCTATTTGCTGTAACTCTGTTGTGTGAGTCTTATCCTAAGGGAACCTCATGACATATCTCAGGAACCAGGATCAAGGTGATGTGACTCTTCTGCCTGGCTTCACCTCACATGTTAGATTTTTTCATATACATAGGGAAGCACCTAGGTGATATGACCCTTCTCTTCTGACTGAGCCTTTACAATGGGGTGATGTGACATATTGGTGAGCTCAATACTTACGTTATATGACTCTTCTTTTTTTTCCTAAAACATGCCCATGAAAAGGAATTTTGACTTATTGCAGCACCCATATGATGTTCCTCTTCTGCCTGAGTCCTACATAAAGAGAGAATTATGGCATATTGCTTTGCCCCCCACCCTAATGCTGTACCTTTCTTGCCTGTGTCAGAGCAACAGAAAGTATTTTTATGTATCTTGAGCACACCCAGTAGGAGTTTTTGCTCTCATCATTTGTCTGTTTTTTTTTTTTCCCCCACATTTTGGATTGTGTCATATTGCTGGGCCCAGCACTCAGTTAATTTAACCCTCATTTCTAGAACCCTACCTAGAGAAGACATTGTGACATGTTGCTTGGCATAGGACCTACATTGTGCTACCCTCCTGGCAAGCTTTATTTTCCTACAAATGGGATTATAAAATTTACATTGATTCAATTCAGAGGCATGATGATCAAACTTAAATTGGGATTCCACCAATGTATATATTTGCCTATCATGTTTACACTTAGGGCAACATTTAAAGTTGTGAGTTGCATATTTGTAGAAAGTTCATAGCAGCTTACAATACTAACTCATATTCAAAAATACTGCCTGGGCCCAGCAAAAGGTTAAGATCATGACTTGTTTACACGTGCAAGTGAGTGCAAAAGTTTTCAACATCCCATATTTACAAAGTCAGCTGTTGAAGTCCTGAGTATAAGTAAATAAAGTACAAAGTTGAAGTTTTGACTTTCATATGTGGATCTTGCTATAGGGGAGATGGTGACTATTTTCTGGTCCCAGATCACAGGCATAATAATGGCTCTCCTGTCTGAACCCAGCCTGTTAGAGAGATGTGGGCAATCATAACTGGATTTAAGGCAGCATGTAAGATTGTGAGTGAATATAAGCATGTGGGCCTCAGAGTGGTTTGTAACTTTCATGTATGCTGCATAAAGTATCTGGATATTATAGAGTATGTCATATAATGATGCAGGACACATGTAAGCTTGTGACTGTAATATACATGCCAAGCTAAAAGTTAAAGACGTCACCTAAAAGATGAGGAAATTATGTCATATTACTACATTACTAGGCCTAGTACTCTGGTGTTGAGATTTCTGGCTTAAATTCTTTACCATGGGTGCATGGTGAAATGTATATACACAATGTGTGAGTGTGTATGTGTGTCTGTGTTAAAGGTATCATGGACAAGATGATATATGATGTGTATATGTGTGTGTGTGTATATATATATATATTGCATGTCTGTGTGTGTGTCTGTGTCTGTGTATATAAGATTGTTGAGTTAGAATCATCATAAGGTAACTCTTCTGCTTGGAGCCAGACAACAAGGGATATTATCACATATCTCTGGAACTATCAGCTAGGTGTTGTGTCTCTTCTGCCAGGGCCCTGCCCACGGGGGACACTGTGACATATCACTAGATATAGCACATAGGTAATGTGACTCTGCTGTCTACATTGATACTGCTCACTGAAGAATTTGTGACATAACATGAGTGCAAAACCTAGGTGATGTGACTCTTCTTTTTTTCTGGACTCTACCAAGAGAGGGAATTATAACATATTATAACATATTGCTGTGCCCAGCAACTAGGGGGGTGTGACAATCTACTATTTTTTCAACCTTGTATACAGTGGGCATTATGACATATTATTTGAGATTGTACCGAGGTAATATGACTCTTCTGCCTAAGTCCTGTTTAAAAAAGAGATTACAGGTATCCCTGGCTCAGCACCCAGATGATGTGACTCTGCAGTTTTGTCTCTATCTATAGGTGAAATTGTGACATATACTGGAATCAGCTCATATACACAATAATAACTCTCTTTACTAGACCTAATCAGAGAAGATATTTCAACTCTCCTAGCCAGTCTTACAGTAATGGGTAATGTTCTAGATCTCCCACCTGTAAGAATTCACAGAAAAGTATGCTACACAGACATATCACATAAAGACTGGGTGGTACAAAGTGTGTTGTAACAATCACCAGCAACCAGGTCCTATTGTGACTCTTGGAAGCATACCTAGCTGAAATGATTGCCATTCTCACACATGAACAGAGCCTACGGATAAGGGACAATATCTTAGTGGGATCTGGCCAGCAGCCTGCAATGCAATGAGTCTCTCTCTTTGCAGTCAGGTGGATTATTGGTAGGTTGAGAAATAGTAGACACACGCAAGATAGTGAAAGCTGGGTCCAGGAGGTCACCATGTTCTGGTCCCATGGTGCTAACAATGCACTGTATATGCCAGCATTTACTATTAAGTTTAGTGAGGGCGGGGGTAGATTAGTGAGGGATTTAGGGTCATTTGATTATGAGGTGAGATGGTCACATGGGGATGAAGTAATAATTCTTTAACATAACATCTATATGCAGAAGTACAGTATACAGAAGTAAGAATTTACAGTATAGTGTGTGCATCAGTAATTTCTAACAGAGCCTTAAAACAGAAACACAGTCTTTCTGTAACCTATGATTAGCAACATATTAATCAGCAGTAACAGTTACAGCAAAAGCTGGCTACAAACAATTCATGGAAACAGGATGTGAAGATAGACAACCAGTTAGACCAGAAATTCTGAGAAGGGAGTATGCCTTTAAAGAGGCCTAGAAGAGCCACGGCAAGATGAGGGCATTTATAACCCTATCTTATCCAAATGGACAGGTGCCTGCTATGTGTCTGTTTATAGTCTCTCCACAAGGGTCGCATTCCCAGAGCTATGAACATCTGTTTTTCTGGGATAGGAATCTTGGGGATGCAAAACCTCCCTGACTGCATGTCCATTCACAGGCTCTCTGCAGGCGGAAGCACATCACATGCTGCTGGCTCATTCTGGCAGTCCAACCTGCATTGTCTTTACACAATCCTGCATGCAATTTTGTATTTACAGTAATCAGGAGCATTTCATCTTTTATTCTGTAGCAATAGTTTCAGGGGGTCTCCCTACAACATCTCACACCCATAAGCATTATTCCTCACATACTTGAATCTGATCCAAAGGAGGTCTGGTGATGGTTGAATCATAAATCTGCAGACCTGTGGTGCTTTGACTCTCCTACTGGAACACAGTCTTCAAGTAGATTGGGGCTGTTGTACATAGATCTTACCCATTGTTGAGATTGTGACTTCAACTCAATTCATAGGAGGTGTTGACTTTCATACCCAAAGCCAGCACATGTGTGGAACTGTGAAACTTACTTCTGAACATTTTCAAGTATGTGACTGAGAAGCATGATTTTCCCCAGAATCTGAGTGTTTTGACTCTCCTCTCTAGGCCCAGAGCACTGTTGAAATTGGGACACACATGTACCAAGCACCTAAGCAGTGTATAACACCTTTTTGGCAATGTGACAAAGGGCAGTTTTATATATAACTGGGACAAGTACCCAGCTCATATAAAACTTTGGACTGAACCATGCCAACAAAGAGCATTGAGGCCTTTATCTAGGCACATCACATAAGTGATGTGACTTCCTGCTACTGCCTTGACCCTGCACTTACTGTACATTGTGACACATAACTGGGTACTGCACCTAGATGATGTGAATCAATTTTTGAAGGAGTTCTGCCAATATGAAGTTTGGTAAATTATCACTTGTTTCAGCACCAAGGTGATGTTTCTTCTCTCAAACCTGGGCCCTGAACACCAGAGAGATTGTGACATGTTGCTGAACCCAGCACCAAGGTGAGGTCACTCTCCTGCCTTGGTCCTTCACATAGAGGACCTATGACATATATCCAGGCCAATTGCCTAGGTGATATTCATCTTCTTCTTGTGCCTAAGCTCTGCCTACAGCGGGGGATGAGACTTAGATATGTCACTGAAAGCAGCATCCAGGTGATGTGACCCTTTTTCCAGAGTTCTTCCCACCGGGACGATTGTGACATTTCACTGTACCCACTCAGGTAATAGTTTTCTTTCTTCTCCCTGTCCACAGGTGATATTTTGCCATATACCTGAGACCAGATCAATGGCCTATTAATGACTCTTGTACCTGGAACCAGGACATGTGTAGGATTGTGACTCTCATAACTGAACCTTGCTACAAGTTTGGTTGTGACATACACTTTTGCCCAGGACCTGAGTGATTTAATGATCCTGCCTAGTCATAGTCCACAGACGACATGTGTATATATACGTTGACCAAGAACCTTGGTGATTTGAATCTCATGTCTTAACAGTGTCATCAGAGGAGATCATACCATATCTCTGGATATAGAAGCACTGGGAAATATCTCTGAACCCATGACCTAAGTGTTGTGACTCTTGTTTTCTGCCTGGGTTTTCACTATGGGAGGATTTTGACATATGGCTGATCCCAACACTCAGGATATGTGACTCTCCTCTTTTTCCTGAACTGTGCCCACAAAAAAGGTATTGTGACCTATTGCAGGGCCCATAACCCAGACGGTATTACCCTTCTGCCGAAGTTCTATATAGAGAGGAAATTATGGCATATTGCCTATTGATGGGCCCAGAACTCTTGCCATGTGTCTCTCCTGCCTGTGCTGGAGCCACTGAAGGTATTTTGATGTATCGTGGGCCTATTATGTAGGTGTTTTGGCTCACATAACTTGGCTGGGTTTTTTCCACATGTGAAATAGTGTATTTCTGGGTACAGTATACAGTTAATATGATCCAATTTTCTATTCCCTGCCTACATAAGGAAATATGTCATATTGGTTTGCATAGCACCTAAGTTGTGTTACCCTCCTGTGTAATTTTTTGCCCCCAGTGGGAGTATGACATATATGTTGCTTCAGTTCACAGGCATGATGATTATACTTATACTGGGATTCTTCCAATAGGAGATATTTTTCTCTCATTGTTAAGCTTAAAACAATAGGTAAGATCCTGTATTATATATTGATACCAACCTCAAGAATCTTACAACACTAACTTATATTGTATAAACTCTTTGTGGTAGATAGTTTCATAACAAGGGCCAGCAAAATTTTCAGACTTAGACTCTTGGTTACACAGTCAGCTGAAAAGTAGTCACCATCCCACATTCACAATGCCTACTATAGAGGTCCTGATTCTAACAAGGGAATACAGCACAAAGCAGGAACTTTGACTTTTACATGTGGATCAGACCACAGGTGGGATGGCTGCTCATTTCCGAACCCAGATCACAGACGTAATAATAAGTCTTCTCCCTTAATTTTACCTATAGGAGAGATATTGTTTATCAAAAATGAGTTTAGGCCAATATGTGTGATTGTGAGTCCGTTCAAGTATAAAAACTTCAGAGAGGTTTGCCACTCTCAAAGAGGTTTTATAAATCTCTCAGATGTGGAGAGTGTCGTACATTGGCCCATAACACACATGAGATTCTGACTCTAATATTCATGCTCAGCTAAAAATTAAAGGTATCATCATACAAGATGAGGAGATTGTGTCATATCACTAGGCCTAGTAAGCAGGCTTTGAGAGTTTTTGGCTCAAAGTCTTTCCCTTAGGTGCATTGTTACAAATGGCTGTGTCAGAATTACAACAATGTGACTCTTCTGCTTGGACCCAGACAACAGGGGATATTATCACATATCTCTGAGACCATCATCGAGGTGATGTGTCTTTCCTGCCAGTGCCCTGCCCACAGGGGACACTGTGACTTATCCCTAAATATAGCCATCTAGGTAATATGACTCTCCTCTCCTGCCTGGATCCTGCCCACTACGAAAATGGTGACATACCACTGAGTGCAAAACCTAGGTGATGTGACTCTCCTTTTTGTCCAGGACACTGTCAAGAAAAGGAATTATAACCTATTCCTGAGTGCAGCTCTAGCGGGTGTGACAATCCACCATTTTTACACCTTGTATACAGTGGGCATTATGACATATTATTTGAGACTGTACCCTTTTGACTGGGTCCTGCCTACAGAGGAAATTACAGTGTATCCCTGTCTCAGGACCCAGAAGATATAACTTTTCTCATTGTTCCTGTCCAAAGCTGAAATTGTCACATATACCTTGATTAAGATCATATGCAAAATAATGACTCTTACTAGACGCAGCCAGGGAAGATATTCTGACTCTCATAGCCAGACTTATGAACATGAATAAAATCTTAAGTCTCCCACCTGTAAGAACTCACAGAAAAGTATGCTAATCAGATATACCATGGAAAGCCTGAGTGATACATAGAGTGTCATAACAGGCACCAGCAACCAGGTGCTATAGTAAGTTTTGGATGCACACACAGATGACACAATTGTCATCCTCTCACATGAACAGAGTCTATGAAAGAGGTACTAAATCTCACACAGATAGGGAGTTGAAGTTTGAAATTGTTACTCTCATCCATGAAACTGACCCACAGGTGGTTTTTTGATGTTTGAATAATGACTCAGCAGACTTGTGTTGTTTTGACTCTCCTACTGGAATATAATCTTCAAGCGGGAATGGGGCTTTTATACATGGACCTTGCCCATTGATAACAGTGTGACTCCTGTAGTTCGGCCCAACTCATGGGAGGTGGTCACACTTATATCCAAAGGCAGAACTTGTGTGGGACTGTGAAAAATATATCTGAACATTTTCAAGTGTGTGATTGAAAACTATGACTTTGTCCAGCATCTGAGTGTTTGACTCTCCTTTCTAGGTGCACAGACAGTGGAAATTGTGACATACATGCACCAAGCACCTAAGCAATATATAACACATTGTTTGGCAATGCAATATAGGAAAATTTACAAATCATGGAGACCAGCACCCAAGTTTTGTGACATTTCTCTTATATCACTGCCTACAAAGAGAATATTGGAATATTTCTGGCTGCAGATTTAGGTGATGTGGTTGTCTTGCTGGTCTGATAACTACAGAGGGGATGGTGACATACACATAAACACAGCTAACAGGAATGATACTGACTCGCCTATGTGCACCCAGTCAACAGGGGAAATTTTAAAACCCTTATAACTACATGAGTGATGTCCAGGGTCTAATTCTGGTAAAAATGTCACAGAAGATTTCAACACACACATATTTTATAAGACCCTTAGATTATATGGAGAGTATCATAATAGGGGCTAGCACAGAGAGGAAGTTCTGAATCTTGAATGCATACCCAGTAAAGACTTTGACCATCACAGATGGATAAAGGCAACTGTCCTACATGAAAACAGGACATGTGTGGTATTGTAAGCCTAATCCCTAGAATTTTATTTCATTGTGACAGTGATATAAATCTTTGCCAAGCATCTGTGTGATTTCATTCTTCAGACTGGTTCCAGTCTACATATGAGATTTGGATATCTACCTGGGCCAAACTTGAAAGGATGAGAGTTTTCTGCCAGCTCCCTTCTCTCAGTAAGAATTGTGACATCACTGGATCCACCATCAAGGTGTTGTTACATTTTGCCTATACTGTGCCTGAAGGTATCATTGTGACAAATCACTTTGTACATCAGTTAGAAGTTGTAACTCTCCTCTCTGGAATGAGTCCTGCACACATGGCAAAATAGTGACATATTCCTAGGACAGGCACACAGGTGATGATACTATTTTGCCAGGGTTATGCCCCAAAGAGGGCATTTTGACATATCACAGGTCCTATCATGCAGGTGATATGACTCTTCTGCTCAGGAACTGCCTACTTAAATAGTGACATATTGCCAAGTCAGGCACAAAGGTGATGGTAGTCTTTTGTCAGGGTCATGCTTTCAGGAAGGCATTGTGACATATCTCTTGGCCTATCACTTAGGTGATGTGATTGGCCCTGGTCCTTGGTCCTCCTTGTCCCTGCCCACATGGAGAATTGTGAAAGAACCATGGAACATACACCTAGGTGATATAACTAACTTCACTAAGTTCTTTTCTGAGGGGGACTGACTTGTGACTATCTCAGGACACAGGAACAGAAGATATGGCTGTTCACCATGGTTTCTGCCACATGTTAATTATGACATATATCTAAAGAAGCATCTAGGTGATATGACTTTTTCTGCCCGAGCCTTGTCTACTGGTGACTTTCAGTCATATCTCTGAGCCCATGATGTAAGTGATGTGACTCTCTTCTTCTGTCTGGGGCTAAACAGTAGGAACATTTTGACATACTAATGAGTCCAGCACTTAGGTAATGTGACTCTCGTCTTCTTGCTGTACAATGCCCATGAACAGGGCTTTTGCAGTATTTCAGAACCCAGCACCTGGATGATGCTACTTTTCTGCATAAGTCATGCATAAACAGGGAATTGTGACACATTGCTTGATCCAGCACCCTAATAACATGATTATTCTGCTTGTAACTGAATTACAGAAAGTATTTTGGGATATCTTTGGCCAATTTTGGAGGTGCTTTGGCTCTCATCACTTTGCTGGGTTTCTTCCACCTGTAGTTGCATTATAATGCTGGCTCCAGCCCTCAGTTAATATGACCCTCTTTCACAGGCCTTGCCTAGAGATGACATTGTGACATATTGCTTAGCCCAGCACCTAAGTGATATTAACCTTCTGCCTAGATATCAGTCCACAAATAAGATTATGACACATAACTTCCTCCAGTTGAAAGCCATGATGATCAAGCTTATATTGGGGTTTTTCCAATAGGAGATATTTTGTCACTCACCACTAGGTTTTGGTCAATAATTAAGGTTCTTTATTGCATATTTGTACAAATCTCACAGAAGTTTACAACACTAACTCATACCATACAAACTTCTTGGTTGGTATAGAGAGTTTTATAACAGAGCCCACCAAAAAATTAGGATTGTGACCCTTGATTGCACAGGTGAAAGTAAAAGTTGTTACCATCCTACATTAACAAAGCCCATTGTTGATGTCCGGAGTCTAATGAGTGAATAAAGCACAAAGTTGGAATTGTGACTTTCATAGGTCAATCTGGCCACAGGTGGAATCATGACTCATTTCTTGACTCAGCTCACAGGAATAATAGTGGCCTCATTCTTTAAGCCAGCCTATGGGAGAGATGTTGACTGTCATATGTGGGTTTAGGGGAATCTGTAAGATTGTAAGCCTATATAACTATACCGGCCTCAGAGAGATTTGCAATTCTCATGCATGTTGTATACAGTTCTCAGATGTTGTAGATAGTGTCATACAATGGCCAGCACACATGTGAGATTGTGACTCTCATATACACAACTAGCTAACAGTTAATGTTGTCACCCTTAAAGATGAGGAAATTGAGTCATATCCCTTGGCCTTGTACTCTGGTGTTAAGACTTTTGATTTAAATTCTTTTCCATAAGGGCATTGTTACATATCACTGGGTTAGAATCATGACAATATGATTCTTCTGCATGGGCCCTGCAAACAGTGTATACTTTCATGTATCTCTGGGCCTCTTGGCTAGTTTATACGGCTCTCCTGCCACTGCCCTGCTCACAGGGGACATTGTGACATATTGCTAGATATAGCATCTAGGAAATGTGACTCTCCTCTAATGACTGGATCCTGCTCACTGAAGAAGGTGTGACCACTGAGTCGAAAACATAGGAGACATGAGTCTCCTCTTTGTCCTAGATTCTGCCAAGAGTGGGAATTACTACATATTGCAGAGCCCAGCACCCAGGGGATGTGATTCTTTCTTTTTTTGCTTCAAACCTGTCCTTATGGGGATGGGGACATATTGCTTGATGCTGTACCCAGGTGATGTGGCTCTCCTGCTTGGTGTCTGCTCACATGTTAGAATGTGATATATAAGCAAGAAACTCCCTAGGTGATGTGACTCATTGTTTCTGTCTGGACTTTGCCTACTGGGGACAGTCAGATATATCTCTGTGCCCATGACCTAAGTGAAGTGACTCTCTTTTTCTCCCTGGTCTTTACAATGGGGGTATTGTGACATATTGCTGAGTTCATCACTCAGGTTATTTTCTCTACTTTTTTTCTGGAGCCATGCCCACAGAGTTTTTTACCTATTGCAGGGCCCAGCCTTGAGATAATGTTACTCCTTTATCTGGGCCCAGAAAATGACAGAATTATGGCATATTGCTGAGACCAGCACCCTGAAAATGTCATTTCAGAGCAGGCCATTATTTCATGTATCATGCCTGTCCCATAGCTATGGAGTTACCTTTTTTTAAACATATGCTGGGCTTATTATGCAGGTGTTTTGACTCTCATTCCTTGGCTGGGATTTTGCACATGTGGGATGGCTTCAGATTGCTGAATCCAGCACCCAGTTAATGTGACTCTAATTCTATATCCTGCCTAGAGAGGACATTGTGACATGTTACTTGGCACAGCAGCTAAACAATGTTACTTGCCAGTCTAGTTGTTTGCCCACAAATGGGGCTATGGCATATACTTTACTTCAGTTTACAGGCATGATCTGGCCACAGTTGGGATGGTGACTCATTTCTGGATCCAGCTCACAGGCATCCCTAATCTCAGCCTACAGAGATGTTGACCATTATACCTGAGTTAGGGCAGTATGTATGATTGTGAAGCCATATGAGCATATAGTCCTCGGAGTGTTTCAAAACTCTCATGCATGCTGTGTAAAGCCTTCAAATGTGTAGAGTGCCATATAACAGCCCAGGAAACATGTGAGACTGCGACTCTCATATGCACACTCAGGTCACAGTTAATGGTGTCACCTTCAAAGACTAAAAATTTTGGCATATTTTTAGGCTTAGTACTGAGGTGATGAGACTTCTTGCTTAAATACCTTAACATGGGTGCATTGTGACATATTGCTGACTTAGAATAACTCACAATAATATGATACTTCTGCTTGGACCCTGCCAACCTGGGATTTTATCACATATCTCTGGGTCTATAAGCTGGGTAACATGTCTCTCCTGCCTGTGCTTTGCCCCTAGAGGACATTGTGAAATATTGTTTGGCAAAATATTTATATCATGTGACTCTCCTCCTGGCCAAGGCCCTGCTCACCAAAACACTTGTGATATACTGTTGATTGCAAAACTTAGGTGATAAGGCTCTCCTTCATATTCCAGACTCTGCCAATAGATACATTATTATATATTGCAGAGCCCAACACCTAGGTGGAGTAACTCTCCTCTTATGCTTCTTCCCTGTCTATAGCAGGCTTGGTGACATACTATGTGAGGCTGTATCCAGATTGTGTGATTTTCTGACTAGGCCCAGCCTACAAATGAGATTATACTGTATCACTGGCTTAGCATCCAGATGACGTGACTCTTCTGCCTACAGGTGAAACTGTGACATATACATGGGTTAAGCACACATATACAATAATAACTGTCATAACTGGACCAACCCCAGCAGAAATATTTTAACATTCTGGGATAAGTACACATGCACAACAATTTTCATACCTGGATCCAGCCAGTAGAGATATTTTGACTGCCATAGCCATTCTCAGGTCCATGGGTAAAGTCCTGGGATTTTTACTTGTATAAAGTTTACAAAGAATTACACTACTCAGGTATATCATATAAACATTTAATGGTACAAAGAGTGTCATAAAAGAGATCAACAATGAAGTAAGAATATGACTCTTGTATGCACACCTAAAAAGCAGTCAAAGGTTGAAATAATTACTCTCATGCCTGCATCTTAATCACAAGTAGCTTGGTGATATTGAAACCATGATTCAGCACACTGTGGTGCTGTGAGTCCCTGAGTAAATCACAATGTTCAGGAGGGATTCAGGCTGTTATACATGGATCTGGCTCATTGTTGAAATTGTGACACCTCTGTGTTGACTCAACTTTCATACACAAAACCAGGACTTGTGTAGGATGTGAAACTTATTTCCAAATGTTTCTCAGAGTGTGATTAGGACAGGTAAATTTCCCCAGCGCATGAATAATTTGAATCTCTTTTTTATGTCCACACCACAGATGAAATTGTGCCATATATGGAAGAAGCACCTAAGCAATATGTAACACATTCCTTGGCTCTGCCTACAAATGGCATTTTTGTATATTACTGGGACCATCACCCTGGTGAGGTGAATTATCTGCCTAAAACCTACCTACAATGAGAATTGTGTCTCATATCAAGGTGCATCACATAAGTGATGTGACTCCTTTCTACTGACTTGGTGCTGCACTTACAGTGCATTGTAACACATAACTTGGTACTGTACCTGGGTGATGTGATTCTGTTTTTGGGTTCTGCCAACAGGAAGCATTGTAACATACCATTTGGCTAAGCACCTAGGTGATGTTTCTTTGCTTTTGTCTGTGCCCTGAGCACAGGAAGATTGGGACATATTCCTGATTTCAGCACCAATGTGAGATCACTCTTCAGCCTTGGTACTGAACATTAGAGCCATTTTGATATATAGCAAGGCCAGTTGTTAGGTGAACTGAGTCTCCTCTCTTGCCAAATTCATGCCCACAGAAGAAGTGTTGGTATGTCACTGAACTGAGCATTCCAGTGATGTAACTTTTCTGCCAGGATCCTGCCCACAAGATGGATTGTGACATCTCATTGAACCCTCACCCACAGAGGTGATGTGACTTTCCTGCCTTCTCTCTTGCCACAAATAATATTGTGCCATGTATCTGAGACCATAAGAAAAGCCTAACAGCAAAATTCATATGTTTGAACTCAGAACTTACACAGGATGGTGGGTCATATTATCAAACCTTTTCACAAATGTAATTGTGACATATATTTTTGCCCAACTCCTGAGTGATTTAATCATTCTGCCTAGATATAGTCCAAAAATGAGATTTTTACAAACACTTGGGCCAAGAACCTTGGTGAATTGATTGTGCTATTTTAATATGTGAATGGTCACATATTTCTTGACCCATCATCTAGTTTACGTGACTCTCCTCTTTGGCCTGTACCCTGCTTCCTTTAGTAATTTTAGCGTTTCTAAACACAGCGTCCTAATGACATGATTCTCCTTCCTGGGCCCTGCCAACATGAGACATTGTGACATATTTTGGGGTCTTGCTGTTAGGTGGTACGACTCTCCTATCCTGCCTGGACAGTTCCCACAAGGGACATTGTGCAGAAAGCTGAATTTAGCACACAAGTTATAGGACATTTCTGTCTGGAACCTGCCTACAATAAGGTATTAGAATAGTTCTTGTCCAGCATTTAGGTGATGTGGCTCTTCTGCCTGTTTCATAACCACAGAGGGAATTGTAACATATACCTAGGCAAGGACCCCAGGCATGATAATGACTGTCTTATGTGGACTCACCCAATAAAGGATACATTGAGTCTTATAACTAGGTTTAGGGGCATGTGTGATGTCCCGGATCACCTTTTTGTTCAACGGTCATAAAAGAGGATAACACTCACACATATTTACAAAGTCTTTGGGTTACACACACAGAATCTAACTGGGGCTAAACACACAGGTGAAATTGTAAACCTTGTAAGAACAGTTAGCTGACAGTAATGACTGTCATCATCTAACATGTATGAAGCCAACTGTCACACATGAAAACAAGACATGTGTGGTATTGTAAATCTCATCTCTGGAATTTTCTACAGAGTGATTGTGATGCAAATCTTTTCCAAGCATCTGTGTAATTTGACTCACCAGAATTGTATCAGCCCATATATAAGACTGTGATATTTACCTAGGCCAAATGGAGGTGACGTGACTCTCCTCCCTGGGCCCTTTTCTCAGTAAGGATTGTGACATGTCACTGGATCTAGAATCCAGGTGATGTTACATTCTTGCCTGCCCCATGCCCACCAAAATTGCTGTTACATAATTTTGTGTCCACCTCTTAGGGGATGTAACTCTTCTCTCTGTCATTGGCCCTGCACAAAGGAAGAATAGTGACATATTGCTCAACCAGGCACATAGATTAGAGTATTTTTAGGCCAGAGTCATGCCCAAAGTAGGGCATTGTGACATATCTCTGGGCTTATCACAGAGTTTATGTGGCTTTCTTGCTTGGGCCTTGCCAAAGTAGAGAGTGACATATTTCCAGGCCAGGTACCATGATATTCTTTTGCTAGGGTTATGCTTTATAGAGGACATTGTGACATACATCTGGGCCTATCACCTTGGTGAAGTGACTCCCTGCTTTGGCAGTACTCACATGGAGCATTGTGGTGTAAGCAGAGAACCTGCCCCTAGATGATGCAGCTCTTTTTGCTGGGTGCTATGTTAAGAGAGTCTTGTGAAATATCTCAGGATCCAGCACCCAAGTGATGTGGCTCATTTGCCTGCTTTCTGCCCACATGTTACATTATGGCATTCCTAGGAAAGCACCTAGGTGATACGACTCTCCTAATCTCCCTGAACCCTGCCTGCCATGGACATTGGGATGCAGGGTTTCAGTCAGTCTGGTGGGAAAAGTTTTGAGAGAAAGTTCTCTTAAAAGAACACAGAATCTCTTGAAAGGCCTGGAGGTTAGCACAAAGTGTTTGACTGAAGGCAGTCTTCTTTTTTTTTCTTTTCTTTTTTTTTTTTTTTGAGCTATAGCAATGGTATTTAACAAGGGAATGTAGAGAAGTCTATTTAAATAGCTTGTTTACTCATGTGGTCCTACATCTAAACTTTGGCCATTCGCGGGTACATGATTGCTCTGAACTAGGGGGGTTGGCAATGGTAATTACCTTCCAGTGGTGTTTATCTGAGACTTTTGTCATTTAATGTGTGCTGAATAAATGCCACAAGAGCCAGTGACTTGAGGTCACAGCTGACGGCACTCTCCTTGGAGCCTGAAAGTGGCCTGGACTCTCAGTCAGACTGATAAGCATAATATGTGCATCAGTGTACATTATTCATTTATTGTTGTGTCAAGGTTTCCTGGATGGACCTCACACTGGGACATATCTCTGAGCCCATGATCTAAGTGGTATGACTCTCTTTTTTTGCCCAGGCCTTCACAATAGGAGGATTTTGAAACATTGCTGAGCCCAGCACTCAAGATGCATAACTCTCCTCTTTTTTCGGACAATGCCCACAAAAATGGAATTTGACATATTGCAGGATGCATCATCAGATGATGCTACTCTTTTGCCTGGGTTCTGCATAAGGAGGAAATTATGACATATTGTATATTACTGGGCCCAGCACCCTTGTGATGTGAATCTGCTGCCTGTGCTGGAGCCACTGTAGGTATATTGACATATCTTGGGCCCATTATTAGGTGTTTCATCTCTCATTACCAGGCTGAGTTTTTTTCCACGTGTGACACGGTGTCATATTGCTAGGTCCAGCACCCAGTTTATATGACCCAATTTTCTATACCCTGCCTAGACGGGGCATTGTGACATATTGGTTTGCACAGCACCTGTGTGATGTTACCCTCCTGCCTTGATTTTTGTCCACGAAGGTAATTATTACATATACTTTGCTTCAGTTCAAAGACATGATAATCAAACTTATATTAGGATTGAGTCAATAGGGGATATTTTGTCTCTCATACTTAGGCTTAGGGCAATAGGGAAGCTTTGGGTTGCATATTTGTACCATGCTTACAGAAGCTTACACCACTATCTTATATTGTATAAACACTTTCGTAGTAGAGAGTTTCATAACAGAAGCCAGCAAAAAGTTCAGATTGGGATTCTCAGTTACACACCAAGGAGAAATTAAAACTTGTCATTATCCCACACATACAAATCCCACTGTTGAGATTCTGAGTGTACAAGCAAATACAGTAGAAAGTTGGAATTGGGAGGGGCGGAGCAAGATGGCTGAAAAGGAACAGCTCCAATCTCCAACTCCCAGTGCAAACGACACAGAAGACAGGTGATTTCTGCATTTTCAACTGAGACTCCACTTCTGGGGACAGGGCAGAGCTAAACAACAACAACAACAACAACAACAACAAAGCAGCTGAAACCTCTGCAGATGAAAACGACTCTGTCTGACAGCTTTGAAGAGAGCAGTGGATCTCCCAACATGGAGGATGAGATCTGAGAATGGACAGACTGCCTGCTCAAGTGGGTCCCTGACCCCTGAGTAGCCTAACTGGTAGACATCCTCCACTAGGGGCAGACCGACACCCCACACCTCACACGGTGGGATACACCCCTGAGAGGAAGCTTCCAAAGCAAGAATCAGACAGGTACACTCGCTGTTCAGCAATATTCTATCTTCTGCAGCCTCTGCTGCTGATACCCAGGCAAACAGGGTCTGGAGTGGACCTCAAGCAATCTCCAACAGACCTATAGCTGAGGGTCCTGACTGTTAGAAGGAAAACTAACAAACAGGAAGGACACTCACACCAAAAACCCATCAGTACATCACCATCATCAAAGACCAGAGGCAGATAAAACCACAAAGATGGGGAAAAAGCAGGGCAGAAAAGCTGGAAATTCAAAAAATAAGAGTGCATCTCTCCCTGCAAAGGAACGCAGCTCATCGCCAACAACGGATCAAAGCTGGAAGGAGAATAACTTTGACGAGAGAGAAGAAGGCTCCAGTCCATCAAACTTCTCAGAGCTAAAGGAGGAATTACATACCTAGTGCAAAGAAACTAAAAATCTTGAAAAAAGAGTGGAAGAATTGATAACTAGAATAATTAATACAGAGAAGGCCATAAACGAACTGACAGAGATGAAAACCATGACATGAGAAATATGTGACAAATGCACAAGCTTCAGTAACCGACTCGATCAACTGGAAGAAAGAGCAACAGCGATTGAGGATCAAATGAATAAAATGAAGTGAGAAGAGAAATCTAAAGAAAAAAGAAGAAAAAGAAATGAACAAAGCCTGCAAGAAGTATGGGATTATGTGAAAAGACCAAATCTGCGTCTGATTGGGGTGCCTGAAAGTGAGGGGGAAAATGGAACCAAGTTGCAAAACACTCTTCAGGATATCATCCAGGAGAACTTCCCCAACCTAGTAGGGCAGGCCAACATTCAAATTCAGGAAATACAGAGAATGCCACAAAGATACTCCTCGAGAAGAGCAACTCCAAGACACATAATTGCCAGATTCACCAAAGTTGAAATGAAGGAAAAAATCTTAAGGGTAGCCAGAGAGAAAGGTTGGGTTACCCACAAAGGGAAGCCCATCAGACTAACAGCAGATCTCTCGGCAGAAACTCTACTAGCCAGAAGAGAGTGGGGGCCAATATTCAACATTCTTAAAGAAAAGAATTTTCAACCCAGAATTACATATCCAGCCAAACTAAGTTTAATAAATGAAGGAGAAATAAAATCCTTTACAGATAAGCAAATGCTTAGAGATTTTGTCACCACGAGGCCTGCCTTACAAGAAACCCTAAAGGAAGCACTAAACATGGAAAGGAACAACCGGTACCAGACATTGCAAAAACATGCCAAAATGTAAAGACTATCGAGGCTAGGAAGAAACTGCATCAACTAACGAGCAAAATAACCAGTTAATATCATAATGGCAGGATCAAGTTTACACATAGCAATATTAACCTTAAATGTAAATGGACTAAATGCTCCAATTAAAAGACACAGACTGGCAAACTGGATAAAGAGTCAAGACCCATCAGTCTGCTGAATTCAGGAGACCCATCTCACATGCAGAGACATACATAGGCTCAAAATAAAGGGGTGGAGGAAGATCTACCAAGCAAATGGAGAACAAAGAGAAGCAGCGGTTGCAATCCTAGTCTCTGATAAAACAGACTTTAAACCATCAAAGATCAAAAGAGACAAAGAAGGCCATTACATAATGGTAAAGGGATCAATTCAACAGGAAGAGCTAACTATCCTAAATATATATGCACCCAATACAGGAGCAGACAGATTCATAAACAAGTCCTTAGAGACTTACAAAGAGACTTAGACTCCCATACAATAATAATGGGAGATTTCAACACCCCACTGTTAACATTAGACAGATCGAGACAGAAAGTTAACGAGGATATCCAGGAATTGAACTCATCTCTGCAGCAAGCAGACCTAATAGACATCTACAGAACTCTCCACCCCAAATCAACAGAATTTACATTCTTCTGAGCACCACATCACACTTATTCCAAAATTCACCACGTTATTAGAAGGAAAGAACTCCTCAACAAATGTACAAGAACAGAAATTATAACAAACTGTCTCTCAGACCACAGTACAATCAAACTAGAACTCAGGACTAAGAAACTCAATCAAAACCTCTCAACTACATGGAAACTGAATAACCTGCTCCTGAATGACTACTGGGTACATAACGAAATGAAGGCAGAAATAAAGATGTTCTTTGAAACCAATGAGAACAGAGATACAACATACCAGAATCTCTGGGACACATTTAAAGCAGTGTGTAGAGAGAAATTTATAGCACTAATTGCCCACAAGAGAAAGCTGGAAAGATCTAAAATTGACACTCTAACATCACAATTAAAAGAACTAGAGAAGCAAGAGCAAACATATTCAAAAGCTAGCAGAAGGCAAGAAATAACTAAGATTAGAGCAGAACTGAAGGAGATAGAGACACAAAAAACCCTCCAAAAAATCAATGAATCCAGGAGTTGGTTTTTTGAAGAGATCAACAAAATTGATAGACTGCTAGCAGGAGTAATAAAGAAGAAAAGAGAGAAGAATCAAATAGACGCAATAAAAAATGATAAAGGGGATATCACCACCGACCCCATAGAAATACAAACTACCATCAGAGAATACTATAAACACCTCTACACATATAAACTAGAAAATCTAGAAGAAATGGATAATTTACTGGACACTTACACTCTCCCAAGACTAAACCAGGAAGAAGCTGAATTCCTGAATAGACCAATAGCAGGCTTTGAAATTGAGGCAATAATTAATAGCCTACCAACCAAAAAATGTCCAATCAATAGAAAAAGAGGGAATCCTCCCTAACTCATTTTATGAGGCCAACATCATCCTGATACCAAAGCCTGGCAGAGACACTACGAGAAAAGAGAACTTTAGACCAATATCCCTAATGAACATCGATGCAAAAATCCTCAATAAAATACTGGCAAACCAAATCCAGCAGCACATCAAAAAGCTTATCCACCATGATCAAGTGGGCTTCATCCCTGGGATGCAAGGCTGGTTCAACATACGCAATCAATAAATGTAATCCAGCATATAAACAGAACCAAAGACAAAAACCACATGATGATCTCAACAGATGCAGAAAAGGCCTTTGACAAAATTCAACAGCCCTTCATGCTAAAAACGCTCAATAAATTCGGTAGTGATGGAACGTATCTCAAAATAATAAGAGCTATTTATGACAAACCCACAGCCAATATCATACTGAATGGGCAAAAACTGGAAAAATTCCCTTTGAAAACTGGCACAAGACAGGGATGCCCTCTCTCACCACTCCAACATAGTGTTGGAAATTCTGGCTACGGCAATCAGCCAAGAGAAAGAAATCAAAGGTATTCAGTTAGGAAAAGAAGAAGTCAGATTGTCCCTGTTTGCAGATGACATGATTGTATATTTAGAAAACCCCATCGTCTCACTCCAAAATCTCCTTAAGCTGATAAGCAACTTCAGCACAGTCTCAGGATACAAAATTAATGTGAAAAAATCACAAGCATTCTTATACACCAGTAACAGACAAACAGAGAGCCAAATCATGAATGAACTTCCATTCACAATTGCTTCAAAGAGAATAAAATACCTGGGAATCCAACTTACAAGGGATGTAAAAGACCTCTTCAAGGAGAACTACAAACCACTGCTCAGTGAAATAAAAGAGGACACAAACAAATGGAAGAACATACCATGCTCATGGATAGGAAGAATCAATATTATGAAATTGGCCATACTGCCCAAGATAATTTATAGATTCAATACCATCCCCATCAAGCTACCAATGAGTTTCTTCACAGAATTGGAAAAAACTGCTTAAAGTTCATATGGAACCAAAAAACAGCCTGCATTGCCAAGACAATCCTAAGTCAAAAGAACAAAGCTGGAGGCATCACACTACCTGACTTCAAACTATACAACAAGGCTACAGTAATCAAAGCAGCATGGTACTGGTACCAAAACAAAGATATAGACCAATGGAACAGAACAGAGTCCTCAGAAATAATACCACACATCTACAGCCATCTAATCTTTGACAAACCTCAGTAAAACAAGAAATGGGGAAAGGATTCCCTATTTAATAAATAGTGCTGGGAAAATTGGCTAGCTATAGTTAGAAAGCTAAAACTGGATCCATTCTTTACTCCTTATACGAAAATTAATTCAAGATGGATTAGAGACTTAAATGTTAGACCTAATACCATAAAAACCCCAGAAGAAAACCTAGGTAATACCATTCAGGACATAGGCATGGACAAAGACTTCATGTCTAAAACACCAAAAGCAACGGCAACAAAAGCCAAAATTGACAAATGGGATCTAATCAAACTAAAGAGCTTCTGCACAGCAAAAGAAACTACCATCAGAGTGAACAGGCAACAGAATGGGAGAAAATTTTTGCAATCTACTCATCTGGCAAAGGGCTAAAGAACTCAAACAAATGTACAAGAAAAAAACAAACAACCCCATCAAAAAGTGGGCAAAGGATATGAATAGACATTTCTCAAAGGAAGACATTCATACAGCCAACAGACACATGAAAAAATGCTCATCATCACTGGCCATCAGAGAAATGCAAATCAAAACCACCATGAGATGCCATCTCACACCAGTTAGAATGGCAATCATTAAAAAGTCAGGAAACAACAGGTGCTGGAGAGGATGCGGACAAATAGGAACACTTTTACACTGTTGTTGGGACTGTAAACTAGTTCAACCATTATGGAAAACAGTATGGCAATTCCTCAAGGATCTAGAACTATAAGTACCACATGACCCAGCCATCCCATTACTGGGTATATACCCAAAGGATTATAAATCATGCTGCTATAAAGACACATGCACACATATGTTCATTGCGGCACTATTCACAATAGCAAAGACTTGGAATCAACCCAAATGTCCATCAGTGACAGACTGGATTAAGAAAATGTGGCACATATACACCATGGAATACTATGCAGCCATAAAAAAGGATGAGTTTGTGTCCTTTGTAGGGACATGGATGCAGCTGGAAACCATCATTCTTAGCAAACTATCACAAGAACAGAAAACCAAACACCGCATGTTCTCACTCATAGGTGGGAACTGAACAATGAGATCACCTGGACTCGGGAAGGGGAACATCACACACCGGGGCCTATCATGGGGGGGGGGGGGGAGGGGGAGGGATTGCATTGGGAGTTATACCTGATGTAAATGATGAGTTGATGGGTGCTGACGAGTTGATGGGTGCAGCACACAAACATGGCACAAGTATACATATGTAACAAACCTGCATGTTATGCACATGTACCCTAGAACTTAATGTAATAATAATTAAAAGTATAATAATAATTTTTTAAAAATTTAGTTTAAAATATTAAAAAAAAAAAAAGAAAGTTGGAATTTTTACTTTTATATATGGATCTGGCCAAAGGTTGGATAGTGACTCATTTCTGGACCAAGTCCCCAGGCATAATAGGTCTTCTCTCTTAACCTTGCCTATTGGAGAGATGTTGATTTAAAAACCTGGGTTTAGGGCAATAATATAAGATTGTCCATACGAGCAGGGAGACTTCAGAGAGGTTTGCAAAAACCACCCTCATGAAGGTTTTATAAATTCCTCAGATAAAACCACCCTCATGAAGGTTTTATAAATTCCTCAGATGTTATGGAGAGACCTATACATTTGTCCAGCATACACATGAGACTGTGACACTAATATACATGCTCAGCTAAAAGTTATCTGTCACCCGCACAGATCAGGAGATTGTGCCACATCACTGGGCCTAGTACCCAGGTTTTGAGACTTTGCGGCTCATATTCCTTTCCAAGGGGGAATTGTTACATATTGCTGGGTCAAAATCATAATGATATGACTCTTTCACCTAGACCCTGTCAACAGAGGATATTATCACATATGTCTGAGCCTATTAGCTAGGTGATATGTCTCCCCTGACAGTGCCCTGCCAACAGGAATCATTGACTTATTGCTAGATATAGAATCTATGTAATGTGACTCTCCTCTCCTGCCTGGATCCTGCCCACTGAAGTAATTGTGACATAGTGCTGAATGCAAAATCTAGCTGAGTCATATTACCAAACATTTAGGTGATATGACTCTCCTCTTCTGCCCTAACATGGCCCACAAGGGACATTATGCCACAGAGCTGAATCTAGCACACAAGCTATGTCACATTTCACAAAATATTCTGCCTACAAAGAAAATACTGGAATATTTCTGGCTCAACATTCAGGTTATTTGGCTGTCAAGACTGTTTCATTACCCCAAAGTAAACTTTGACGTAAACCTGTGCACTGTTCATAGGCATGGTAAAGACTCTCATATATGGACCCCACAAATAGGACTAATTTAGATTGTCATAATTTTTTTTTTTTTTCTTAGAAACAGGAGTGATTATATCTCTTTCAGCTCATGAAAAAGTCACAAAAGGTTATAACAACCTCCAATATTTTATAAAGACCTTGGTTTGTACAGAGTATCATAAGGGAACCCAGCAGAAAGGTAACATTGTAGTCTTACATGCACACCCAGCAGTCAGTAACGACTGTCACTGTCTCACATATATAAACCCAATAGTGACTCATAAAAACAGGACACGTGTGGAATTGTAAATCTCATCTCAGGAATTTTCTGCCAGTGTGATTGTGATGTAAATTTTGCTAAGAACTTGTATGATTTGACTCTGCACACTGGCTTCAACCCCCATATGTTGTTGTGTTATCTACCTGGGCAAACCTCTAGGTGATGTGACTCCCCTGCCTGGCCTTTGCTCTCAGTAAAAATTGTGACATATCTTGAAATCCAGCAATCACGTCATGTGACATTTATTTCTGAGCCATGCCCATATAAACCACTGTGGCCTAACACTGTGTCAACCACTTGGGTGACATAATTCTCCTTATTACAATGCACACAGTGGAGGATAGTGACGTACGACAACAAGTGATGGTTGTCTTTTTCTAGGGTCTTGTCCTAAAGAGGACATTATGACAAATTTCTGGGCCTGGCACCTATGTTATGTTGATCTCCTGCTTGGGTTCTTCTTTCCTGGATAGTGACATATTGCTAGGCTACACATGCAGGTAGTGGTACTCTTTCAGCAGGGCCGTGCCTCAAGGAGGACTTTGTGACATATCTCTGGGCCTGTCATCTAGGTGATGTGACTCTTGGCTTGAGTGCTGACCACCTGGAATATTGTAACATAAGGGTAGAACCTGCACCTATTTGGTGTAACTCTCTTGCCTGCATCAAGGACCCAGCATCAAGGTGATGTGGCTTTTCTGCTTGGGTTCACCTCACATGTTAGATTGTGTCATATACCTAGGGAATCACCTAGGTGACATGCCTCTACTGTTCTACCTGACCCTTGCCTACTTTTGACATTTGGCCAATTATCTGAGCCCAGGTCCTTAGTGATGTGACTCTTTTCTCCTGCTTTAACGTTTAAAGTGTGGCGATGTGACATGTTGCTAAGCCCAATACTTAGCAATATGATTCTACTTTTTGCACCGAACTATGCACATGAAAAGGAATTTGGACAGATTGCAGGGCCCAGCTCCCAGATGATGTTCCTCTTCTGTTTGGGTCCTGCATAAAGAAAGAATTATCATATATTGCTGGGCCCCCACCCTGACGATATAACCTTACTGCCTCTGCCAGAGCAACAGAAAGTATTTTTACTTATTTTAGGACTATTCTGTAAGCATTTGCACTCTCGTTATTTTTCTGTGTTTTATTTTTTTCCACATTTGGCATTGAGTCATATTGCTGGGTCCAGCACCCAGTTAATGTAACCCTCATTTCTAGACCCTGCCTAAAAATGACATTGTGACATATTGCCTGGCACAGCAACATATTGCTTGCCACAGCATCTTCTTTGTGCTATCCTCCTGCCAAGTTTTTTTCCCTACAAATGGGATTATGAAATTATGAAATTTACATTGCTTCATTTCACAGGCAAGATGATCAAACTTAAATTGAGATTCTACTAACAGTGATATTTCACTCCTCATCCCTACGTTTCGAGCAATAGGTAAGGTTATGAGTTGTGTATTTGTACAAAGCTCACATAAGCTTTCAACACTAACTCATATTCTACAAGCTCCTTTGGGTAATACACAGAGTTTTATAACAGGGCCCAGAGAAAGGATAAGACTATGACTCTTGATTACATGGGCAGGCAAGAGCAAAAGTTGTCACCACATTTACAAAACCCAGTGTGGAAATCCTGATTTTTACAAGTAAATAAAGTACAAAGATGGAGCTGTATTTCATATGTGGATCTTGCTGTAGGTGAGATGGTGAATCATTTCTGGACCTAGATTACAGGCATAAAAATCGGTCTCCTGTCTGAACCCAGCCTATAAGAGAGATATTGACTATCATAACTGGGTTTAGGGCAATATGTAAGATTGTGAGTCAATAAGAGCATGTAGGCCTCAGAGAGATTTGCAACTCTCATGCATATTGCATAAAGCGTCCAGATGTTGTAGAGTGTGTTATAAAATGACTCAAAACACACATGAGATTGTGACCCTTATATACACACTGAGCTAACTGTTAAAGGTGTTACACTAAATGAAGAGAAGAATGTGTCACTATTCCTAGTACCCTGGTGTTGAAAGTTTTTGGCTTAAATTCTTTCCCATGGGTGCGATGTAAAATATTACTGAGTTAGAATCATAATAATGTGACCAGGTATGGTGGCTTATGCCTGTAATCCCAGCACTTTGGGAGGCTGAGGCAGGAGGATCAGGAGGTCTGGAGATTGAGACCATCCTGGCTAACATGGTGAAATCCCATCTCTACTAAAAATACAAAAAGCCAGGCATGGTGGCAGGCACCTCAGGTCCCAGGTACTCAGGAGGCTGAGGCAGGAGAATCACAAGAACCTGGGAGGCAGAGCTTGCAGTGAGCCTAGATCATGCCACTGCACTCCAGCCTGGGTGAAAGAAGGAGACTCCATCTCAAAAAAAAAAAAAAAAAAAAAGAAAGAAAGAAAGAAAGAAGAAAGGAAAGAAAGAAAAAGGAAAAAATAATCATAAAAATGTAACTTTTCATTTCTCCTCCCAGTTTTCTGACCACAGAGGACACTCTACAGATCAGTAAATACAGCATGTAGGTAGTGTGACTCTCCTCTCTTGCACAGATCCTGCCCACTGAAGAAACTGTGACATACCACTGAGTGCAAAACCGAGGTGATGTGACTCTCCTCTTTCTCCTGGACTCTGCCAAGAGCAGTAATTATCACATATTACTGCACCCAGCATTTAGGGAATGTGACTATGCACTATTTTTTCTACTCTGTATACAGTGAGCATGATGACATATTTGGGATTGTACCCAAGTGATAATGACTTTTCTGACATGGTCCTCCCTACAAAGGAGATTATAATGTATCCCTGGTTCAGCACCCTGATGATATAACACTTCTCTCTGTCTCTGTCTAAAGGTGAAAGTGTGACATATACCTGGATTCAGCTCATACGCAAAATAATAACTCTCATACTTAGACCCAGCCAGGGAAGATATTTCAACTCTCATAGCCAGTCATACGGCCTTGGGGAATGTCCCAGATTTCCACCTCTAAGAATTCACAGAAAAGTGTGCTACTCGGTAATATAGTATAAAGCCTGAGTGGTACAAGGACTGTCATAACTGGCACCAGCAAACCAGGTGCTATTGTGATTCTTGGATCCACATCCATCTGACACAATTGTCATTCTTACACATGAACAGAGCCTATGAATGAGGTGCTAAATCTCTCACACCTGAGCAGTTGATATTGTTACTCTCATACATGAGTCTGCTCCACATGTGGTTTGATGACGTTTGAACCATGATTCAGTAGAACTGTGGTGCTTTGAGTCTCTTACTGGAACACAATTGTTAACTGGGATTGGGTCTCTTATACATGGATCTTTCCCGTTGTTGAGATTGTAATGCCTCTACTTCATAGGGGGTCTTGACTTTCATACCTCAATGCAGGAATTGTGTGAGACTGTGAAGTTTATTTCTAAACATTTTCAAGTTTGTGACTGAGAAGTCTGACTTTGTCCAACATCTGAGTGTTTTGACTCCCCTGTCTGGGCGCAGAACACAGTTGAAATTGTGATATATGTGCACCAAGCACCTCTGGCAATGTGACAAAGGGTACTTATTCATATCGCTGGGACCAGCACCCAGTTGATGTGAACTCTTGGCCTTGCCTGTGAAGAGCATTGTGGCTTATATCTAGGTCCATCACATAAGTTATGTGATTTTCTTCTACTGTCTTGGCCCTGCACTTACGGTGCTTTGTGACACATCACTGGGTACTGCACTCAGGGGATGTGACTCTATTTTGGGGAGGGCTTTGCCAATGGGAAGCTTTGTGACATATCACTTGTCTCAGCATCTATGTGAGGTTTCTTCTCTTTTACTTGGGCCCTGGCCACCAGAGAGATTGTGAAATATCGACGAACCCAGCACCAAGTCTGGTCCCTCTCCTGCATGGTCCTGCCCACAGTGGAAATTGTGACATACATCCAGGCCAATTGTCTAGGTGAAGTTTGTCTCCTATACTGCCTGGGCCCTGCCCAAGCACTGCTCACAGTGGGGATTCAGATATCTCACTGAAACCAACATTTATGTAATGTGACTCTTCTTGCAGAATACAACCCACAAAAAGGACTGTGACATTTCCCTGGACCAGATCCCACTCAGGTGATGTGCCTTTCCTTTCTTCTCCCTGCCCACAGGTGATGTTGTGCCATATACCTGAGACTAGATGAAAGGTCTAACAATGACTTTTGTACCTGGAGCCAGGACACGTGCAGGACGGTGACTCTCAACCCTAAACTTTCCACAGGTTTTATTATGACATATACCTTTGCCCAGCTCCTGAGTGATTTAATAATCCTGCCTAGTTATAGCCCACTGATGACATTTTGACCTATACCTGAGACAAGAACCTTGGTGATTTATTGGGGGAACCAGCCCCTAATATTTCAACATAGGTTCTTTTCTATTTTCCCTAACTGTCAGCTGGTCTGAGAAATAAAGGGAAATAGTATAAAAAAGAGAAATTTTAAGGCTGGGTGTCTGGGGGAGACATCACATGTTGGCAGGTTCCGTGATGCCCCCTGAGCCACAAAACCAGCGAGTTTGTAGTTAGCAATTTTCAAAGGGGAGGGAGTATATGAAAAGGGTGTCGGTCACAGAGCACATGCTTCACATTTTAAGGGAGAGAACGAGCTGAACCTCCTATGCAAAGTAGAATGATGATCCTTGCTCTCCCAATAAATAAAATAAGTAGCCTCCAGAAATTCCCTTCCACCAGAGGAGAAATTGTTTTTTAAATAGTCCTTTGGTGCCCAGGCTATTATTACTAAACCATATGAATCATTTTTTAATATTACCGGCTATGAGTTAACACAATTTTCCCAAATTAAAATGTTAGATGGGCCCTCAAAATTTTTAGGACATAGTTTTCTGCAGGTTTATATTGAAAGTATGGGGTATCTCCCATTACTCCCCCTTTCATTTGTTTTAGAGAAGAAAGGGAGAGGCCAGAGACGAAATGTCCTGGTTCCTCTGTAGTTGATCTCTCCAGAAGATAAGCAGCCCACACTTGGTTAATTGAGGGACCATCCCTAAGATATCATTTTTATAAAAAATAAACAATTTGGTTTTTGGATAATGATTGTCAAGAATGCCAGTAAAATCAGCCAAGTGAATATGTCACAGTACAGAATGTTGAAATGCAGCTAGAACTTCGAGCTGATTTAAGGAACTACAATTAAATTCAGATGAAATCAAGAAATTTTAAGTATTCTACACCAAGCTTGTTCAATTAAGAGGACAAGTTTGTCCAGATAAGCAGACAAAGTTTTTGACACAGAATGAGGAAGAAAATACCACTCTATTATATCATCGAACTATTAGCCCAGTAGGGTAGTGCAATGAAGCAAAAACCAGAAGCTGAAAAGGCTGAGATGGCTGCACTCTAGATAACTGGTATTATTTTTTCAGATTCCGAAAGATAAAGAACAAGTAAATGAATCTGTTTGAGTTATGGTGGGTAATGCGGCCAGTAAATTTAATCTCATTTTTTATAATCTTTAAATTTTACTACTGAAGACCAGAGTAGATTTTTTTTTTCCTAAATTTTTGGCAACTATATAGGCATGTTCATAATGTCACTTTCATAGATAAAATGAATATCAATTGTTAGGTGTGTTAATTTCTAAAACAAAATATTTGAGAATTGTATTCTTACCATGTCCAATAAAATGTTTTTAAGTTTAAAAATCTGTTAACAGAATTGCATGCCTAGGTAATTTATTTTTTTCATATTGAGAATAAGATGTAAAATAATTTATGCAAGTAATATGAACTAAGTTTACTGAAATTATTTACTCATTTAAGAATCATATTACTTTTAATAAATTGCGTCACCTGTTACTATTTGTGTAGCATATTATTTTATTTAGATTTTGCCTCTAAAACAGGTAACAATTTAAACAAAGAAGAAAACAAAAATTCAGTGATTGGCATAAAAATACATTTCAGGAAAATAAAAGGTTTGTATGATTACCTAATTAAAATAATATATATTTTTGAACATTTTTGAGCAAAATTAACTCTTAGAAATGTGCAGTAAATACTATAATTATATTTTATAGACTCTCTTACTGAATTTGCACTTAGAAAAACTCCAGGAGAGGCTCAGGATTCCCTGGCATTACTTCCAGGAGAACAACCAATGGAAATGAATCTGAAGGCCATATTCACAAAGATAAATTGATGCTCACCTCCTAGATACCAGTGGGTGCAGGTTGTTGAAAAAGTAGGCCTGTCTTGGAGATCTAGCAAGGGACACTGGGCACCATCCTAGTAAAAGGGCCTGGAACTTCCCTGAGTCCTCCTGCCTGCAGAGGTCTCAGAGGGCCCTGAGGGATGCCAGCCTAGGTGCTCTGACCAGTTCCTGGCCCTTGAGTCCTGCCTCATCTGTTAGTTTTTCCACAAATAAATTAGGATCGGATCCACCAACGCAGTCCTACCTAGAGGAAGGAGATCAATACTGTAAAGGCCCACACCCATTTTGAAACATTAAATGAATTATTGATTAATTAGTCAATAAGATAGAGAAGGATATGCTGCTGTGACCCCTTGAAATCACAGTTTAGGAGGAAACATGGGTGACACCTGACTGATGCTTTGCATTGGAGAAAGGATCAACAGGCCACCTGGATTTCAGTGAGCATGTGGCCCCAGCTAACCTGGGGAGACATGGGTTTGGCAAGAGCAGGCGATAAGGATGGCATACAGCACAAGCTGAACTGTAATGTGGGCACAAACGGGTAGACATGAGGTTTCTCTGAGTGGAAGAAACCTCTCAGTGCCCTGAACTAAGCCCAGAGATCACTCAGGTTTTAAAGCACAGGATCTACCTGGAGCTGCAGGATGGGCACTGTGCAGTGGCTTGGTAAAACTGGGGTGAGCAGTCTGTCACTGAGGGGCTGTCATTGCCCATTTTTCTGGTGAGCAAATTGAGACCCCAAAACCACAAGCCAGGAGGGGCGAAAGCACTGGTTTGAGGCATTCACTTTTTTCTTTACTGGCTCCCTATGCCTCCGACTTCCCTGGGCTTGCCTAAATCCTCTCTGGGCTTGCCTTGAGAAAGAAGATTCTTCATCCTTGTGAACTGTAGGCAGAGAAGCAACCAGTCATTTGAGATAAGTCCACCTGCAGCATCTTTTTGGGGCCTACCTGGGCCTCTACACTCCACTGGACTGTGAAACTGGCAATCCATAGCTCAGAATTTACATTTTGTTCTAGAGCCAAAGAGTTAAGCACCCAGGCCAGAGCAGAAGTTGGCATGTTAATTCCATGGCAAAAGGCCCAAATCAGAGAACTAACTGTCTTGACTGTTCAGCTACACCCAGGCAGGGTTTGTATTGTTTTAAGCAGGTCCCATTCTCTTCCTACCTCTTATTATTTCACCTGCAACTTTTCATCTGTACCAGCTGTTTCTCTACCTGCCATATCCTATAATTTTTGAAATTGCTCCGAAGACTGCATGAACCAACCATCAAGGGTCACTAGCCTACTCAGGCTGTGCCAAGAAGGGAGGTGTCTCAACCAACCTTGACACAGAAGAGTCATGTATAAATAGTAACAACTCTAGAAGGAGGGCTGTCACATACTCAGATTCTTTTCTGGTCTCCTTTCCAAAATATATGTTAGAATGTCAAGGATAAATAAGACACAACCCTGGCAGTTATCCCTTTAAAGGGTAGCCTCAGTCTGGTCATTGTGAACCACAATTTTAGGATTTGTTTCAGCATGTCTCACCTTGTAAAATAGTAGAACTGGGGCCACAGAATGTCACGTTCAAATGAGAATCTGGAGAAGAAGCACCTCAGCAGCCTGAACATACCTGTAACAGGAACAGACCCTACCAATTAAGAAGCCATCTCATTGACTTAGATATCCATACCAGCAATGTGCACACACATGAGGCCTCTTAGATAAAATCCTGTCAACCCAACGACTCAAAAAAAAGCAAAAATTTTCTGAATCTAGAGTGTCAGGAAGAAGAACCTCTGTTGCCTGAGTGAGACTGTATGATGGATGCAACTGATAGTGTTAACTTTACTTGGGAATAGCTGGAGAAAAACCTTACATTAAAAGGCTTCTGAGTGCTAAAACTTCCAAGGAACAAAAATAGAGTTGCAGCTTGGCTGGGCATGATTGCTAATGCCTATAATCCCAGAATTTAGGTAGTACAAGCCAGGTGGATCACCAGTGGTCAGGAGTTCAAGACCAGCCTGACGACCAACATGAAGGAAGCTTATCGCTACAGCCTGGTCTACAAGAGTGAGATTTTGTCTCAAAGAAAAAAAAAATGTAGTAGTCACCGATCTGGTAATTATTCTTTATCTTTGAGGAATATTTGAGCCCCTGGTCCTGTGACATGGAACTACAGACTATGCAGGGGATTGAGGCCCTTCCTTTTTTGTTAAATGAAGTCTGACACATGAAAGGTTGTTCATAAAAATGTGCTAAATAAAATTACTGTACAAACTGCAGGGTTTTTGCAAGTGGGTGTAGTTATTTTACTAAGCCCACTGACATTGGACTTTTTCTTCTTTATGTAAGTCTTCAGTAAAACTCCCTATCTCATTCACTGGTTCTGAGTCTATTCTTTTACATCTTGAACCTGGTGACATTTACATCAGAGCCAAATTTGACCCAACTTACCCCATAGTGAGGAAAGATTTCAGTGTCTGCTGAATGTACTTCAAATCTCACCAAGGCATCAGCTATAGAAGGATGCCTTTGTTCTCTTTACCACTCTCATCCAAGACTCTTTTTTCAGATGAACCTTCAGTGGAATACCAAGAAATATGTACATGAAAAATATGGTAAGATGCCATATTAATGCCAGAATAGGCAGTGACCACTTTCAAAGCAAAAGGGAGTATTTTACTTTTCCTGTGAGCAGCTCTCAACTTCTGTCATCACTTTCTGGCCTCAGTAATGGTTTCATCCTGGCTCTGGAGGAACCATTGAGTCTGGGTAGGAAACACCTTCATTTAATCCTGATGCAACAAAGCTTTCTTTTGACAGAAACAACCTCTGTTATTATGAGCTTCTAAGCAATCTGGACAATGCACAACCTAAAAACCTGTGAAAAGGAGATGAGTAGGTGTTAGGGAAACAATTTCATGTTTTTTCGTTGGCAAATTCAAACAACTGTGATGGTAGACAAATGTGCAGAAGAAGAGAGTACAGTATATCTCCTTAGTATGTGAGTTTACAACCAATAGTTTCCAATCCTAACTGTGAGAGCTCCAAATGAAAATCAAAAGTGATTTCACTGTACATCTATCAATGAGTGATTGCACAACATTTTGTTTATCATACTGAGGAGGCTTCACTGAGGATTTTCCATTGAACATATAGAGATAAACAGGAAAAAGTAAAATAACAACTACACAAATTTAGTAAACAAAGTGTACAAGTGTTTATCTTGTCACATTATTATCATTTTTGCACATATTTTCATGGGTATCTGCCCACAAAGCTGAAATTTTCATAATAAATATATGTCAAGTTTAAATAAAAAAAGAAATATCTTCCAGCCAGGCATGGTGACTCACATGTGTAATCCCAGTACTTTGGGGTACTGAGGTGGATGGGTAGCCTGAGGTCAGGAATTTCAAACCAGCCTAGCCAACATGGTGAAACTAAGTCTCCACTAAAAAATAAAAGAAAAAAAAATTAGCCAGGTATGGTGGTGCATGCCTGTAATGCTACTTGAGAGGCTGATGAAGGACAATTGCTTGAATTCAAGATGCAGAGGCTACAGTGAGCTAAGATAACACCACCATACTCCAGGCTGGGTGACATAGCAAGATTCTGTCTCAAAAACAGACAACAAAAATACTTGTTCTTCTTTATAGCAAAAAGGCACACATATGGTCTAGACATGCCCCGGTGGAATGGATTGGGTGTGGAGCCTGTCCTGGTAAAGAAGGAAGAAGGGTCAGTGCCCTGAATTATGTGTGGAAGATCCATTGGCACAGAAACAAAGAGACAGTCAGGCCCTCAGCCTAGCAACACTGAAGCTTGCAGGGGGCTTCTGAAAGCAGGAGAAATGGCCCATGCACTTAATGGTAGATGGCTCTATAACAATGAAAGATCTCGCCAGAGATCTTGGCACTCCTGACTATACCTGGTTTTGAGATGCCTGGGGTAGAGTGGCTGCCAGAGAGCCTCAGCAAACACCAGTTTTGACCACTATGACTGGGCCAATCTAAAATACCTGATCTCTTCTCTTTTACAAAACAAAACATGGAAAAATAAAGTGAAAAAAATGAAATCAAGAGGAAAAAACAAAATTTAAAAATTAATTTTTTTAAATTAATGTTTTTAAAATTAAATGTTTTTAAAAGTAAATGTTTTAAAAATTAAATGTTTTTAAAATGTTTTTAAATGTTTACAAATTAAATGTTTTTAAAATGTTTTAAAAATTAAATGTTTAAAAATTAAATGTTTTAAAAATTAAATGTTTTTAAAATTAATGTTTTTAAAATTAAAAACAGTAATGACAAACTGAAATAAAACACAGAAAAATAAAGAGAAATGTAATTAAGATCAGGAAAAATACACAAAATGAAGTTGAAGATAAATACAATAGAAATAAGAGAAATAAACAGAAATGAAATAATTTGCAATGGGGTAAAATAAGAAAAATTTAAGAATTAGGAGAAAAAAATAAAAGTTAAAAATAAAGATAAATACAGAGAAATAAAATAAAATAATATAAAAGGATATGAATGGAAATAAATAAAAAGAAATTAAATAAAATGTTACAAAGAAGACACAGTTTGGAAAAAGTTTGAAATGCAGAGAAAGTAATATAAAAAATAAAAAAAAGAAATAAAATTAAATGAACAGAAAAAATGAAAATAAATAAAAAATAAAGAAAAACTAAAGAAAAAGAAAAATATACAGAGAAATAAAAGGTTAAAAAGCAATATAAGACCTGGGGATAATCTAAAAAACATTTCATCCAACAATAGCATAGTACATAATATTTCTAAATACATTTGGCACATTTTCTTAGATAGGCAAACTTTTAAGCTAGAATGCAAGTTTTGTCAAATTTTAATAGATAGTAATCACAAAAAGTATTATTTCTGACTATGATAAGATATAACTGGAAGTAAAAAAACAAAAGAAAACTAGTATGTCTGCATATATATGAAACTAGACAAATTCTTGAGCATACTATTTTTCAACTGTTAAAACAGCCAAGTTTCTTCAGATGTTAATTGTTGGGATTCACTCAGGGTGGTGGCAGAAATATCAAAGGGAAGTAGTAGGGATTGTTACAGGGAATAGTCACAAACCTTTTTTGGTAGGCTAAAAGGCTGAAATTATTACATAGCTTGTAATAATTGAACAGGATAAAGGCAATTTTCTTTTATGTTAAAGCGTTAGGTCACAGCGTACATACTAGGGACAATAGAGATTTCTCCAGTAGAGTCTGTTTACCCTACCTACCTTAACTAACCTTTTAAGCCAGATGGCTCTGTCAGGGGAGGTCGACCAGGGAAATTGCCCCCACAGTACTTTAGACCATAGTACCTTTAGACCACAGTACCTGGGGCTTAATCATTTATAGAGCTATTCTCTTAACTATGTTAATTATCCACAAGTAAGTTTGCTCAAAGCTTCTGGGATTAATTCTATACTTAAATAAATGCCTGGAGTGTGAGTTGCTTGGGGTGGGGGCTGCCATTCTTTACAGGACTCTCCTTGGAGTCTGGGAGTGGCCTCATACCCTCAGCTGGACTGGCAAAGCAGTATATCTGTGCATCAGGGCACTTTATTCACCCTTCACAGGGTCACAGGTCTGCAAGGAACAGAAATCTGTAACTACTACCCCTACAAAAGGAGCATTGGCTCGACTGGTGCCCTCATGTTAGGGCAGGCAGGCATCTGCAGAAACAGCCCTCTGCAGTTGAAGCCCATCGTGTGAGGCAATCTGTGAAGGAAGTGTGAGAACCACCATCCTGAGGAAAGCTGTGAAGGAAGAGTGAGGAACGCGACGGACTCCCTGAAAGCAAAGGAGGAGAAAGAAGCCACGTGGTGAAGTCAGCGAGAAATCAGTAAGTCATTGGTGCCCACTCAATGTTACCAGGTTCTGGGGGAAGTTGGGTCAGCTGAGATATTATCATGGGACAATAGTTATCAGCTCAACAGAAACAGCTTATAAAAGTTTTATAAACAAAAAGTTTATAAAAGCTTAAGGCTAGTGGAGCACCAGTTTTGCAGGGTCAATTAAGGGACATAATGCAAACTATTGTAATCCCAAGCCCATGGTTCCCAGAAGAAGGAACACTGGATGTAGAACTCTGGGAACAACTGGGGATAAATCTTAACATCAGACACAAAATAGGTCTTAACTGTTAGGGGTTTTAATTGGAGCAGTCCTGGCTCCGTTATACACAGAACAGCCTATAAAGGGGAAGGAGGAGGAAACGTCACCCGCCTTATCAACTCCTCTTCCCTCACCCAAATATCACTGGGCCAAATTAACAAAGAAGAAATGCAGGTTTTACCTAAGCCTCTTTTTTCAATAGACAAGAAAAAAGACCAGGGAACACTACAGCTATCAATCCTTGTCTTAAGCAGGCAACATTAGAAGGAGAGCTCTTAGCCAGCCTGGCAATGCAAAATCAGTAAAGTAATCAGGTACCTAAAAGGTTAAGAATAAGCATTAAAAGCCAGAGCCACAGGGCCAGGAAAAGGAATTAGTAAATAGCAAGAAAAACTCCACCCACAGTGTGGCAGCAGCAACAAAAACCCAAGCTGAAGCCAGAGATAGTCTGCTGGGATGGGGCAAGAGTCATACACAACAAGTCCACCTAGGCCAACAGGTGTGACAGGGTCCACCCATCCAGCAACAGCTGCCTAGCAGGTGGGTGAGGGAGCCAGCACAGGAGACGGATGACATTGGCAAGAAATGGCGCCTTTACAAATGTAAAGCAGCAACATCTCTGGGACTGACTGCTCTGCTCTCTAGCTCTGCAGGCTATCCAAGGCAAATTCTCCTGCACTCCTTGTTTACAAACAACATCTCAGATCATAGTTACCAGCTAAAATTTAAGTAAAATGTAAGAACTTGAAAAACCCCTTTCTAATAGTGGCCACTGTTGTTATCTCTCTCCTACCCTGATGTAGCTCATCAAACTCAATTTAAGTAAAACAGTACCCTATAAAGGGAGAGACATTACAAATGACCCACAAGTTAGTTTAGGAGCAATTAAAAGCAAACTTTGCTCCCCAGAAGAAAAAAATTCCTGATTACAAGATTATTCATTTTATGGATGATATTCTATTAGCAGCCCCAATGGATCCAATACTTTAAAATTTGTTTACCTCTGTCATAAAGAATATACAACTGAAAGATTTAGTCATTGCACCTGAAAAATTACCCATGTCCTCTCCTTGAAAATACCTTGGATATCTGTTAACCTACTGGTCAGTAAGACCTCAAAAGTTTAAACTAAGTACTACAACTTACACACCTTAAATGATTATCAGAAATTATTGAACAATATTACCTGGCTGTGTCCCATTTTGGGAATTCCTACTAATAAACTACAAAACCTGTTCTCTATCTTAAAGGGCATCCCAGCCCTCAGTTCTCCCAGATATTTAACTCTTGCGGCAAAAATAGGAAATTAAGGAAATCAAGCAAGCCATCTTTCAGAGGCAGCTAGATCACATTGATTCATGGTATTCAATTCAGCTATTTATTTTTCCCACCTAACACTCCCCTACAGGGTCACTAGAACAAATGACCCCTGGGATACATTTCCTAGAATGGGTTTTTTGCTCACATAGCAGGACTAAAACACTGTCTCCCTATATTCAGTTAATTTCTAAAGTCATCTGTTCAGGTCACAAACATTAAAAACCATTGCTAGGTTATTACCTTGATATCCTCACAATTCCTTTAAGTACAAAGCAATTTGAAGCAGCATTACCTTTGTCAATAGATGTGCAAAAGCTTTACATGATTACCCAGGACAAATAGAACACATCCTTCCTACTGATAAACTCCTTCATTTCTTATCTCACACTCCGGTAATATTGCCTACAAAAATAGTTTACTTCCCCGTACCTAATGCTTTAACACTGTTTACCAATGGCTCCAGGAAACATCGAAAAGCAGCAATCTGGTAGAGACCATATAATTCAATCACATATTCTGAGAAAGCTAAGGTTACTCTATTTATTAAAGAACTTCTACAGTCTTAAGTCCACTCTGGAGCCACTACTGTTAAATCTTTCTCCAAATTCAGCAATTGCTACATCAACATACATGTCCCATTTTTATTACACACATTTGAGCCCACAACCCACTTCCTGGTCCATTGGCTTATGGCAGTGATCAAGCAGACCTTCAGGTTGACATCACTGCCGGATCAAGCCACCTAATCGCATAATTTTTTTCATCAAAATTGAAGAAACTTGTCCAAACAATTGCAACTTACCCAGAGACTAGCTAAAGAAATTATCCTACAATGCCCAGATTGCCAGGTCACAGGCATGTCCCCTCCTTCAACAGGTGTTAACCCTAAGGGAATAGAACTTAAAAAGTTATGGCAAACTTATGATACACACATACCTGAAATTGGAAAATTTATATATGTACAAGTATCCATTGATACCAACACTCATTTAATTAGTGTCTGAGTTCAGACAGAAACAGAAAGGTAAAAGAGAGAAATAGAGAAAAAAATAAGATGAAGACTAGAGAAAACAGATGTCAAAGTTACAAAAAGTAAGACAAAGAAAAGAGATAGAAAGAAATGTTAAGAAAGTAATAAATATTAGAATGCACCTTTAGTAAGAAAGGATATAAAAGAAATAAAGTTCAGGCATATTGAACATTGTGAAAGTTGTAAAAAGATTATAACATTAAAATTATGCAATTCATGTAGTACAATTTTCTTTTGAAGGTCAAACAAGTTTTAAAATGTTAATTTTTAACAAAATTCTGTGTGAAAAATATTGGCTAAAGTTAAAGAAGTATCATCCAGTTTTTCTGTAAACAGGATGTTAAAAGCACAAGTTTTTCTTAAAATACTAACCTGCTCTTTAATAAAGATTATAAGAGGTCTGTTAGCACAGGCACCATCCCTACAATTTCCAATACACCAGCACCCGCCAAGACACTACATCTTCATCAAAGGATTAAAAGAAGAAGAAACTCGAACCAGCTTAGGAGAGACCCTGCAAGACTATGCAACTTTATCAGAAGAAGGCAACTCAGAGGTCTATGCAAATCCTGCTTCTTTTTTATTCTCTTACTTTGCCTACTGCCTTCGTCTGCCACACTCTATTAAGCCCATCTTCTAACCTTCTTTTTACTACCCTAGTACTTAGACTAACACCTCCTTTCCAGCTTCTAACAAAAACTACTTAATTAAAGGAAATTAACATACCCTTAGTGATGTTCCTCATTAATAGCATATAGTGAACTCAGATGCCAAGTAACTCTACAGGTCACTCTTTGACTGGAAATGTGTTGTTAATTATACTCATCGTTGTTTTGTGTTATTTGCTAATTCGATGATGCAAAGCTGAAATAAGAGAAGTAACCACCTTGTCTGATAACCCTATGGCTTCACATATCTGTGCTCTGCAATCAAAACACCTGATGCAGAAAACAACAAAGGGGGAGATGCTGGGGATTCACTCAGGATGGTGGCAGAAATATTAAAAGAAAATATTGAGGAAACTCATAGGGAATAATCACAAACTTTGGAAAGTTGAAAGGTTACGTAGCATGTAATAATTGAATGGGTTACTAGTAGCCAGTTCTAACCTTAAAGCACTTGGTCATAGGGTAAATACTAGGGACAATAGGGGCTTCCCCAGTTAAGCTTGTTTACCCTACTTCCATTAACTAACCTTGAAGCCAGATGGCCCTCTCTGAGGAAGGTCAACCAGGGAAATTGCCCCCAGTGGTATTTTTTTTAGACTGTGATACCTGAGGTTTAATTATTCAGATAACTATTCTTTTAACCATGTAAATTATCCACAAGTGTGTTTACTCAAAGGTTCTGTTACTGTTTCTATCCTAAATAAATGCCTGCAGTACAAGCTGTTCAGGGTGCAGCTGCCACTCTTTACAGGACTTTCCTTGGAATCTATCAGTGGCCTTGGGCCCTCAGCTGGACTTGCAAAGCAGAATATCTGGTGTCAGGGTACTTTATTCATCCGTCGCTGGGTCAGGGGTCTGTGAGAGACAGACTCCCCGCAACGAGTGCCCCCATGAAAGGAGTGGTGCCTCAGTTATGGTATTAGGAATGATTGACATATCAATGATAACTCTTTCAAAAAAGCAGTGGTTCTTTTTGCAGAAGTACTAAACTATTCTAAAATGTTTGAGTCAATATTTAGCTATCTCTCCCAGGCTGGAGTATAGTGCTATAATCATGGCTCACTGTAGCCTTGATATGTCAAGCTCAGTTGATCCTCCTACCTCAGCCCCAGAAGTAGCTGAGACTGCAGGTCCATGTCACCATGCTCAGCAAGTTTTTGTATTTTTTGTAGATACAGGGTTTCATCATATTGCTCAGGTTGGTCTCAAATTCCTGGGCTCTTGCAATCCACCTTCGTTGGCTTCTCAAAGTTCTGGGATCACAGGAGTAAGCCACAAAATATTGCACTATAATTTCCATGAACACTCAGAAAACTGGAAATAGCAAAATAACTTGGAAAAAAAAGAATAAACTTAGAGAAATATTTTCTTTATTTCAAAATATATTGCAAAGTTACAGTAATCAAAAAAGTTTGCTGCTGGCGTACAGACAGTTAAATAAATGTTAAAACAAATAAGAGAAACCAGAATGAAACCCACATGGCTATAATCAGCTTATCTTAGAAAAGGGTTCCAACTCCTCATGTTACAGAACATTCTCTTTCAGCAAAATTTGGTTCTTGTCACATGGTTAGGAAAGATTAGGTTAAGGGACACTCTGAAGGATAAAGAGTAGAGCTGAATGGGTAAAAAATAAAGAGAAAGACTCTCAACAAAGTGAGTTTAAGTCCTGTTTACAGGTCCCCACCTCACAGATTGCTGAATAGCAGACCATCACACAGGAACTGATAAAGCCATGCTCCTTCTCCCGGCACAAAGGATGAAATTTCCATGGCTTCCCAAGGCTCCACTCCCTTCCCCCAGTGTTCAGGTGGAAATTATTCAAAGAAAATTAGTTGGAAAAAGGCAGGCTTCATATGGGACAAGCAGCCTGATTCTTTTAGTCTTCAGGCTGTTTTAGGCTTGAAGATAGGGTTTAGCCCAAGACCATTTTCTGTTTTCTAACTCTGTTATTTTCCCCTCTAAGGAAGTACATCTAACTGCTGTTAGAATAAGGATAATGATGAGGACAAAAACCACTTTAAAGTGCTTCCTGATGACAGGGGGCACTGTTGTAGAAAAACAGCAGTCAGATCTTCTTAACAGGCCTATCTAAGTGTCCCCAGTGAAAGGGGCCATTGTCCAAGGCTCTGGTAGTGTGACTGTTTGAGGTTTGATAGTCTGAAGGTGGGAAGAATCAAACTGTATTATTAAAACATGTGTATTAAAATGAAACAAGGGAAAGATGGAAAAGACAGCTCAGAAATCCAAGATCTTTCACCAGTTTGCATAGAGAGAGGGAGGCCAAAAGCACCCCCTCCCCCCAAACAAGAACAACAACAACAACAACAACACCTTTTGCCCTTTTGACAGCATATCAGTTTTCTGGGTTCTTTTCTCCTGAGTCCAATCCTAAGCCCTTTAGTTTAATGTCTGGGAAATTAACTTTTCCAAGGCTTCTGATAACTTTGGAGCTTGTGTCATTGGAAGCAGGAAAATCTGACAGGATTCTTAAAGAGCTAATATGTTCATGAATACCAAACAATTTTTGTTTTTTGTGGGCTACTATTGAAGATCACTAGTTGGGTCACAGAAATAAGCAACGTTGGTCTAAAATGTAGGCCAAAACTCAAAACTAATGAGTTTAGGATTTAATGACAAATATATAAAAAGTTGTAAAACATAATCTTTATCCAGTCCTTTTTTCTTTTAAAAAATAAATCATGATATAACTGAGTTGTTTGTAAAGTAAACTTTATTCTTATACTTGGCATGATTATTTACATAAACTGCAGCAAGAATAATTATTTCTATATAGGTCTTTTACACTGGCTTTGATGGAACTCTGTTCCACAAGAAATTTCAGGGAGGACTTTCGAAAGTCAAGCCAGTCATAGATTTGTACCATCAAATACTTTTGAGCTGGGTGATCCTCTCCTTTTATTGTTTCAAGATAAACTTGGAGCTCCTGGGCCTGTCAGAAAGTGTCATTCTTTACTTGCTACAGATCAGGAACCCTACTAAAGGACTGGTTAGATTAGGTATGAAGCCAATTTTCCCCCTGGGATTTTCTTGGCTCTGCAAGTTGAGATTGACTCCTTAAAGAGAAGCTTACTTTTCCAGACAAGGCCTTGGTAAAACAACAAGTTTCTCCAATTGTGTTCTGAAAATAAATTGTAGTATTATTGCGCTGATGTAAACACCTATATTGCCATTACTTAAGAATATTCACAACTATTTTTCAAATTCTGGAGAAGCCCTGCAAAGAAAGACAAACATAATCCAAATTGTGTACACAGGAGTACACCTTACTCACATATTAAAGACTGTAAATATCTCAAGATGTTTCTTTGACTGTGGTAAACAATAAGAGAATCAGTAATGTTTCAAGGAAAAGTCAGGAAGATTACTTCAGTTTTCTGTTAGTCCAGTCCATTCAGTGAACTCTCTTTTGTTTGATATTCATGAACATATTAGCTCTTTAAGAATCCTGTCAGATTTTCCTGCTTCCAATGTCACAAGCTCCAAAGTTATCAGAAACCTGCAATTGAGAGCACCTGTCAAAGATCTATATCTGTCTAAAAAGCACTTTATAAAAAAAATCAAAATAAGGCAAAAATTATCTGTGTGTAACAAAATGTCCAGGGTAGTTACAGTCAGAAACATGAGAAAAATTTTCGTTATTTGTATGGTTTACAATAAATTAACATAACCTTAATTGTGGTTGATAGCATATACTTCAGACATTAGAATTTTAGAAATCCCATTAAATTTTGGAACATGTGTTCGTATTAGTCACCAAAATATCATCTAAAGTATATTAAACACCATTTTGGCAATTCCATGTAACTAATCATGTTGTATATTTCAGTTTAACTCTCCTGTGGATACTCCAGGAGCCCTCTGCTGCATCCCAAAACCAGAAATTAAGAAAGATAATTTTGTAGCTAAAGTTTGGTTTTGAGACTTATGTTACAAGTTAGAGGTTTAAAACACTTGATGTAATGAAATAAAATTCCAGATTATCATAAATTACTTATTTAACCAAAATGATGACTTAGAAATGTAAAATGCAAAAACCTTTTATAATTCTTTACAAATTATAAGAAATTTTTTACAAATTATAAGAATTATACAAATGTATAATTATTTACAAATAAAAAAGGTCAAAGCAGATTGTAACAGCCTCAGATATTTTGTAATGTCCTTGGCTTTTACAGAGAGTGTTATGACAGAACCCAGCCAGAAAGGTGAAATTGTGAGCCTCATGTGCACACTCAGCTGACGATAAGGAATGTCACCATCTGAAATATATGAAGACAACTGTCACTCATAAAAACAAATAATGTGTGGTATTGTAAATCTTATCCTGGGAATTTTCTGCTAGTGTGTTTGTGATTTGAATTTTTATGAAGAACCTCTTTGATTTGACTCTCTAGACTGATTTCAGCCCACATATCTTATTGTGGTATCTACCTGGGCCAGCCTCTAGGTGATGTGATTCTCCTGACTGAGCCATGCTCCCATTAAGAATCATGACAAATCACTACATCCAGTACCCAGGTCATGTTACATTTTTGCCTAAGCCATGCCCACAGAAATTATTGTGACATATCACTGTGTCAGCCATTTAGGTGATGTAACTCTCCTCATTAGATTGAGCCCTGCACAGAATGTGGTATAGTGACATATGGCTGTGCTAGGCACACAAGTGAGGGAACTCCTTTGCTAGGACCTTGTCCTAAAGAGAATATTGTGAGAAATCTCTGGGCCTGTCCCCTAGGTGATATAACTCCCTGCTTGAGTCCTTCTTTGTGTCCTTCTGAAGGATACAAAGTCCTTCTGACATGGAGCATTGTGACATAAGTGTGAAGCCTGTAACTATTTGTTGTAATTCTCTTACTTGGGTCCTGTCCTAAGGGAGTGTTGTGACATATCTCAGGACCCAGCATCAAGGTGATGTGACTCTTCTGCCTGACTTCACTTCATGTGTTAGATTGTGTTATATTCATAGGGAAGCACCTAGATTTGTAATATGACTCTTCTCTTCTGCCTGAGCCCTGCCTACTTGGGACATTGGGTCATATATCTGAGCTTGTGTCCTAAGTGATGTATCTCTTTTCTTCTGCCTGAGCCTTTACAATGAGATGATGTTACATACTGCTAAGCCCAATACTTGGATAAAATGAGTCTTCTTTTTTTCACCCCTGAACCATGCCAGTGAAAATAAATTTTGATGTATTGCAGGGTATGGCACCCAGATGATGTCCCTATTCTGCCTGGGTCCTGTATAAAGAGACAATTATAGCATATTGCTGATCTCCTCACCCTGATGATGTAACTCTCCTGCTTGTACCACAGCAACCCAAACTATTTTTATATATCTTGGGACCAGCCTGTAGGTGTTTGTGCTCTATTTGTTTGGGCTTGTTTTACCACATTTGGAATTGTGTCATATTGCTGGGTCCAGCACTATAGCACCCAGTTAATGTAACACTCATTTCTAGATCCTGCCTAGAGAGGGCATTGTGACATATTGCTTGGCACAGTATCTAAGTTATGCTACCCTTCTGCCAAGTTTTTTTCTACAAATGGAATTATGACATTTACATTGCTTCAACTCAGTGGCATGATGATGAAACATGGCAATCCACTCATAGTAGATTTTTGCCTCTCATCACTATGCTTAGGGGATTAGTTACAGTTACGGGTTGCATATTTGTCCAAAGCTCTCAGAAGATTACAACACTAACTTATACTCTATAAACTTGGGTGGTACACAGAGTTTTATAACAGAGCCCAGCAAAAAATTAAAATCTTGACCCTTGATTACAAATGCAGATGAGAGCAAAAGTTTTCAGCATCCCATATTTACAAAGCCCACTGTTGAAGTTCTGACTCTAACAAGTAAATAAAGTACAAAGATGGAATTGTGACTTTCATATGTGGATCTTGCTACAGATGACATGGTGACTCGTTTCTGGACCCATATCACCAGCATAATAATGCGTTTCCTGTCTGAATCCAGTATATAAGAGAGCTGTTGATTATTCTAACAGGGATTATATCAACATGTATGTTTTGAGTCAAATGAGCATGTAGGCTTGGGAGTGGTTTGTAACACTAAGGTATTTTGCATAAAGCCTTCAAATGTTGTAGAGTCTATCATAAAATGACCTACAACACACATGAGATTGTGACTGTTATATACACACCAAACTAAAAAAAGTGTCACCTAAAAGATGAAGTAATTGTGTCACTTCACAAAGTCTAACATTCTGGTGTTGAGAATCTTGGCTTAGATTCTTTCACATGGGTGCATTGTGAAATATCGCAGGGTTAGAATAATAAAAAGGTGACTCTTCTACATTGATCCAACCAACAGGGGATATTACCACATATCTCTGGGCCAATCAGCTAAGTGATGTGTTTCTTCTCCCAGTGCCCTGCCCACAGGGAACACTGTGACATTCACTGGATATAGCATCTAGGTAATGTGACTCTCCTGCCTGGATCTCACCTATTGAAGAAATGGTGACATACCACTGAGTGCAAAACCTAGGTGGTGTGACTCTTCTCTTTGTGCTGGAATCTGCCATGAGAGGGAATTATAACATATTGCTGAGTCCAGCACCTAGAGAATGTGACCATCCACTATTTTTTCAACCCTGTATACAGTGGTCAAGATGACATATTATTTGAGACTGTACCCAGGTGATATGACTCTTCTGACTGGATCCTACCTACAAAGAAGACATAATGTATTTCTGACTTAGGACACAGATGATGTGGCTTTTCTATCTTGTCTCTGTTCAAAGATGAAATTCTAACATATGCCTGGATTCATCTGATATGCACAATAATAAGCCTTTGTCATTAAATCTGTACTAAATAAATGCAAGTGTCACTGTCTTATTGGGGCTGCAAGTTAGTGTTGTAAGCTTGGCTGTTGTTATGATGCACTCTGAGCAGCTGGTACACTCTATCAATGGCCGCTGCATTCTCTTAGTGGTAGCTGCACACTCGGCTACTGCTGCTGCTGTTGCTGTTGCTGCTGCATGCTTGCTAGTGATGCTGAGCATGCAGCACCTTTGTGGAGCTCTCAGTCAAAATACCTGTGTCAGCAAACTTCTTTCATCCATCCCTCAGCCAGATTCGGTGGGACTGATTCAGCAGATGGTGCCCTGTGTGAGGAATGCTGCAACAAATTATGATGAAACACTCCAAAATGAAGGTGAAGAGGCTGTGCAGTGCGTAAGTCATTGGTGCCCACTTGGGACTTCCATGTTCGAGGGAATTGTTCAGGCGAGGGTTTCATCATGGGACATCGGTTATTATCTCAACATCAGAAGTATATCAAAGAACTGAAACAGCTGCTTAAAGCTAGAGGATCCTCGGCATCACAGTCTCAATTAAGGGACCTAAGCAAACTCTTTTTCTTTTTTTTTCCATAACCCATTGTTCCCAGAAGAAGCACACTAGACATAGACCTCTGGGAATGAGTGGGGAGAAATCTTAAACAACATCATGCACAAGGGCCACAGGTTCCAATTATATCTTTAACATTATGATTCTTAGTTAGGACTGCTTTGGTCCCAGTCTACACAGAAAAACCTAAGAAGAGAAGGGAGGAGGAACCATCACCTACCTTACAACCTCTTCCCACTCCCTCTGTTCCACTCTTAGTAGTAAAAGTGCCACAGATGAAGTGGAGGTTACCCCTAATCCCCCTCCCCCAATAAATTGGAGAAAGGACAAAAAATATGCTACAGATACGGGACTCTGTCTTAGGCAAGCAGCATTAGAGGGGGAAATCTTGGCTTACCCAGTAATGCAAGATCAATAAGGCAATCAGGTACATAAAGAAATAAGAAAAAGCATTAGATAAAATGTATCCCCTAGCCAGTTTATGAGAGGGTTAATTGAGGTCACTCTACAGACCTCTTTGTAATAATGGTCACTGTTATTTCTCCCCTATTCCTGACATGCCTCTCTTAAAATACTATTTTGATAGAACAGTAGCCTTTACAGTAAGAGAAATTACAACAAGCCTATGAATAAGTTGAGGAGCAATCAGAATCTGGCCTTATAGAACCATCAAAGAGTCCTTGGAATTTTCCCATTTTCTTCATTCCCAAAAGGTCTGGCAAATGGAGATTTTCCATGACTTATGGGCTATCAATGCTAATTTGCAAACATTAGGGCCCCTTCAACAGGGGATCCCTTCTCCCGTGGCTATTCCTCAAGATTGGCCTATAGTTATTATTGACTTAAAAGGCTGCTTTATGCTATTCCCCTTGAAGAAGAGGACACATAATAATTTACATTTACCATAGCAGCTATCAATAATGAAAGGCCAGCTCACAGATTTCATTAGAAAGTACTTCCTCAAGGGATGCTGAGCAGTCCTACTGAGAGATAGAACTAGCTGGATTTCCTAGACCAGCTAGGCATTCCTAAGCCTAGCTGGGGAAGGTGAACACACCCACCTTTAAACTCAGGACTTGTAACTCAGCTCATACCCAACCAATCAGATAGTAAAGAGAGGTTGCTAAAATACCAATTAGTATAAAAGCAGAAGGTAAAGAGATAATCAAATCATCTATTGCCCAAGAGCACAGAGGGAGGGACAATGATTGGGATGTAAACCCAGGTATTTGACCTGGCAGTAGCAACTCCCTTTGAGTCTCCTCCTGTTGTATGGGAGCTCTGTTTTCACTCTATTAAATCTTGCAACTGCACACTTTTCTGGTCCATGTTTGTTCCAGCTTGAGCTGAGCTTTCACTCACCGTCCACCACTGCTGGTCATGGCCGTTGCAGACCTGATGCTGACTTCTACCCCTCTGGATCTGGCAGAGTGTCCACTAAAATTCTGATTCAGTGAAGTGCCCATTGTCACTCCCAATGGGGCTAGAAGCTCACCTTTGTTCCTGCATGGCTAAGAGCCCAGGTTCTTCCTAATCAAGTTGAACACTAGTCACTGGGTTACATGGTTCTCTTCTGTGACCCATGGTTTCTAATAGAGCTATAACAGTTACCACATGGCCCAAGGTTTTATTCCTTGGAATTCATGAGGCCAAGAACCCCTGGTCAGAGAACAAAAGGCTTGCCACCATCTTGGAAGTGGCCTACCAGCCTCTTGGAGGCTCTAAGAACAAAGACCTGCCGGTAATACTACCATGTGTCAGTATCATGTAAGTCAGGCTTTGCTCCCCAGTAGAAAAGGACTTCCTTATTGCAAGATTATTCTGGCTTATGACAGCTCACAATTGACACAACTTTTTCAGTTGGGCAAAGTTGGATCATCCAACATTCCACAGACATGCCATGTAAACCCCAACGACAGACAACAGTAGAACATTCCCATTTCACTCTTAAATATAGGCTCAGAAAAGAAAGAAGAAGGAATATAAATAAGGACCCTGCAACACTGCTAGTGCAAGTTTTATTCACCCTTAATTTCTAAAATTTAGATAACAAATTTCAATTAGCTGTAGAAAAGAACTTTGCTAAAAACTCTCAAGACATAAAACCTACAGTTTTATGGAAAGTATGTATGGTGTGGTCTAAATGATTTGCTAACATGGGGAAGAGGATATGCTTATGTTCACACCTCCTCAGGCCCTCTTTGAATTCCAGTGCAGTACATCAAAAGTTATCATAGCATGGCTAAAACACAGCCCAGCACCAGAAATGAAGAAAATGACCATGTAAAACCTGCAGCCCCAGAAAATGTGGCTTCCTTGTACAACTCAGGCCCCAGACATTACCAGAGGGAGGATGAAGAAAACAACTCAGAAGGCTAAGTGAATCCGGCTCTGGACACAGACATGATTCACTCCAGAAAATTTGTTTCTTGCTATGTTTTATTAATCTTTCTTATTTTATCACTTTGTCTGCAATCCATACCTGCTACAATCTATTAGGCCCATCTTTTAAATCTGCCTTTCTACTGTCCTGTTACTTAGGAAAAAAATAACCCTCCCAGCTTCTAAAAATGCGACTGTTTGACTAGAAAGAGTTAAGATATCTGCAGTAGAGTTCCTTAGTGACATCACACATTGGACTGAGGTGCCTGGTAACACAACATGCCACTACTTGATTGGAATACAATGTTTCTTATTATACTCATGTTTGTCTTATGTTATTTACTGATTCTAGGATCCAAAGCCAGAATACAAGTTATAACTACTGCATCTAGTCCTGTTGCTGAAAACATCTGTAGTCTTCAGTAAACAATACTTTATGAAAAAACAAAACAAAACAAAAACAAAAAGAGGGAGACATAGGAGATCGGTCAGGGTGATGGGAAAAACTATAGTAAAGATACAACTTTCTTGGAGGGCCGGGAGGTTTTGCAAAAGCCTTGGAAAAGAATTTTGGCTGAAGGCAGCAAAACTCTCTTTTTCTGAGCCTGAGAGCAAGGGGTGGATAATGAGGAAATATAAAGGAATTTATCTACATAAATTGGTGTACATATGTCTCCAGAAACCAACCTTTGATCATTTGTGTGCAGGACTGCTCTCTACTCAGGGTCTGTGCCATGCTAACCAAAATTATTGTGACATATCTCTGTATTCACTATTAGATGAGGTAACACCTCTCTGGAATGGACCCTATACAAAGGAAGTATAGCGACATACTGCAAATCCAGGAACACAGGTGAGAGAACTATGTTGGCAGAGCTATGCCTAAAGAAGGGGATTGTGACACATTTTTAGGCCTGTCACCTAGGCTATGTGGGACTCTTGCTTGGGTCCTGTCAACCTGGTGAGTGACATACTTCTAGGTCAGGCACACTGTTGATGGCACTCTTTTTCCAGGGTTATGCTTCATAGAGGACATTGTGACACATCTCTGGACCTATAACCAAGGAGATGTGAGTCCCTCTTTGGGCCCTCCCTACACGGAGCATTGTGGCATAAACAGAGAACTTTCAACTAGGTGATGTAACTCTCTTTGTTGGGTGCTGTGTTAAGAAATCCTTGTGAAATATCTCAGTTGGAAGCACTCAAGTGATGTGGCCCTTCCTAAAGCAGCACCTAGGTGATATGACTCTCCTCATCTGACTGAGCCCTGCCTACTTGGGACACCTTGAAATATCTCTGAGCTCTTGATGTCAATCTATTTTTCTGCCTGGGCCTTCACAATAGGAGAATTTTGGCATATTGCTGAGCCCAGCACTCAGGACGTGTGACTCTCTTATTTTTCCCAAATATAACAAGTGAATGCAGTATGAGTTGGAATTGTAACCTTCATATATGGATTTGGCCACAGGTAGGATGGAGACTCATTTCTGGATTCAGCTAATAGGCGTAAGAGTGGGCTTCATCCCTGGACCAGCCTATCAAAGAGATATTGATTATTATATGTGGTTGTAGGGCAGTATGTAAGATCATGAATCCATAGGAACATGTATGTCTCAGAGTGGTTTGCAATTCTCATGCATGCTTTATAAAGCCTTTGTATGTAGTAGAGTATTATACAACAGCCCAGGAAACACATGAGACTATGATTTTCATATACATACTCAGCACAGAATTAATGGCGTCACCCTCAAAGACAAGAAGATTTGGCACATAAGTAGGCCTAGTACCCATGTGTTGAGAATTTTTGGTTTAAATTTCTTCTCAGGAGTGCATTGTGACATATCTTTGGGTTAGAATCATAATAATGTGACTCTTCTGCCTGGACCCTGTGAAAAGGGGATATTGTCACATATCTCTGGGACAATAAGTTAGATTATTTGTTTATCCTGCCTGTATCCTGCCCCCAGAGAATGCTATGAAGTATCATTTGACTTAACAACTTGTGACAATTTATTTAGTGAGCAGAAAGGAGAGGAGAGTCACTTAACCAAGTTGTTAAGTCAAATGAACTGCAAAACCTAAGTGATGTGACTCTCTTTTATATTCTAGACTTTGCCAAGAGGAGAGATTATAATATTGCAGAACCCAGCACCTGGTTGGGATGACTGTCTCTCTCTCTTTCTCTCTCTTTTTTTTTCTTTTTAGACAAAGTCTCTCATTGTTGCCTGGCCTGGAGTGCAGTGGTCCAATCCTAGCATACTGCAAGCTCTGCCCCAAGGTTAGAGCAATTTGCTTTCTTCAGCCTCCTATTTAGCTGATATTACAGGCACCCATCATCAGGCCCTGCTTTTTTTTTTTTTTTTCTATTTGTCATACAGACGGGGTTAAGATAGCACAAGAAAGGAATTTTGACGTATTGCATGGCCCAACACCCAGATGATTTTTCTCCTCTTTCTGGATTATGCATAGAGGAAAATACGGTATATTGCAATAAAGAGGAAAATATGGTATATTGCATATTGCTGGGCCCAGCACCATTATGATGTGACTTTCCTGCCTGTGCTGGAGCCACCAAATGTATATTGACGTTTCTTGGGTCCATTACATATGTGTTTTGGTTCTCATAAAGTGGCTTGGTATTTTCCACATGTGGGATGTTGTGCAATGCTGGGTACAGCACCAGGTAATGTGACCCAATTTTTTATACCCTGCTTAGAGAAGACATTGTGACGTATTGCTTGGTACACCATCTATGTAATGTTATCCTCCTGTCTTGCTTTTTGCCCACATATGGAATTATGACATATATCTTACTTCAGTTCACAGGCAGGAAGATCAAACTTATATGGGGATACAGCCAATATGAGATATTTTTCCTCTTATTGTTTGGCTTAAGGAAATATGTAAGGTTCTGGGTTGCATATTTGTATCAAGTGCACATAAGCTTACAACACTAACTTATATTGTATGAACTCTTTGGTGGTAGAGTTTCATAACAGGTACTGGCAAAAGGTTCACAATGGGAATCTTGATTGCACACCCAGGTGAAGTTAATAGTTGTCACCATTCCACATTTACAATGCCCACTATTGAGGTCCTGAGTCTAACAAAGGAATACAGCACACAGTTAAAATTGTGATATTTATATGTGGATTTGGCCACAGGGGAGATGGTGACTCATTTGTGGACCCAGCCCACAGGTGCAATAATGGATCTTCCTCTTAAGGAAGATCCTTCCTCTTAACATCTTCCTGCCTGTAGATGTTGACTATCAAACCTGGTTTACAGCAATATGTAAGATTCTGAGTTCATAGGAGCATGTAGGCCACAGAGAGGTTTGCAACTCTCGTGCAGGTTTCATAAAGTCCTCAGATGTTGTATAGAATGTTATACCTTGTCCCAGCACACCAGGAAATTGTGACTCTAATATACATGCTCAGCTAAAAGTTAGAAATGTCAACCTCAAAGATGATGGGATTATTTCTGGGCCTACTACCCTGGTGTTGAGACTTTTTTCTATGGGTGCGTTTTTACATATCAATGGGTGAGAATCATAATAATTTTACTCCTCTGCCTAGGCCCTGTCAACAGGGAATATTATCACATATTTCTGGGGCTATCTGCTAGGTGATGTGTCTCTCCAGCCTGTACCCGGCTCCCAGACGACATTTTTAAATATTACTAAGACTAGTGTCTATGTAATGTAATTCTCCTCTCCTGCCTGGGTCCTACTTACTGAAGGAATTGTGACATATGGCTAAATGTAAAACCTAGGTGGTATGTCTCTCCTCTCTATTCAACAGTTTATATCTGTGCTGTTCTCTGTTTTATTACTGTGGTGCTGTATTTTAATATATTTGTTATACCAGTACTAGAGTGTTTGATTACTCTAGGTTTGTTCTGTGTTTGGAAACTGTTAAGTGTAATATTTTTCTTCTTTTTAAAGATTGCCAGTCTTTTCATGGTCCCTTGAGATCTTACATAAGTTTGTGGCTTTTTTTTTTCTGTTTTTGGAAAAGTATAATTGAAAATTGAAAAGTGGTGTGTTGAATGTGTTGGTCACTTTAAACAACATACCGTTGAATAAAGAGCAAGATAAAAGATAAAAAGTTAGTTATAGCTGGGTGTGCTAGCTCATTCCTCTAACCCAGTACTTTGGGAGGCCAGGGAGGGCACATGGCTAGTTCAGGAGATGGAGACCATCCAGGCCAACATGATGAAACCCCGTCTATACTAAAATACATAAAATTAGCTGGGCAAGGTGGTGCATGCCTGTAATCCCAGCTACTCAGGAGATTGAGTCAGAAGAATCACTTGAACCTAGCAGGTGAAAGTTGCAGTGAACTGATATTGCACCACTGCACTTCATTCCACTAAAAGAGTAATACTCCATTTCAAAACAAAACAAAACAGGAAACTGTGTTGCTTGATCTTTATAGGGTCTGAATTTTTCAGTTTTTCTTTGGTTACTGATTTATAGTTTCATTCCATTTGTGCTATAATTTTAAAATTATTAAGGGTTCTTTCGTGATGTCACATGTGGTCCATCTAGAAAAATATTTTATGAGCTATTGAAAAGAATATGTATTCTGTGATCTATACACATTTGTTAGGTGTAATTATTGTATAATGCATTCAAGTTTTTTTTCCTTCATTGATATTCTGTCATGCTTTATTTATTACTGAAAGTGAAATATTGATGTGTTATTATGTTATTATATTGCTATCAATTTTTGCTTCAATTCTGACAATGTTTGCTTTATGTATTTGGGAAAACTGTCATATATTTATAAGTCGTTAGAAATTAAACCCTCTTACTATAGTTGAATGTCCTACTCTGTCTCTTGTGGATTTTGACTTAAAGCAAATTATATGAAATACGGCAGTTTTCACCTTAATAAATTGTTGCCTCTTCTCTCATTTGGTTAACACTCGCATGAAATGTATTTTTATCTGCCATTTTCTGTTTTTTATTAAATATGAAGTGAGTCTTTTGAAGACATGGCATAGTTAGAGGTTAATATAGATTGTGATATATTTATAAGTTTTTTTTTTCATTTTAAAAGATACTTTTGCAAAATATTATTGCTTAGACCTATTTTCAGTGTTTTAACTATGTCATCCTATCTCCTTCTTGCTTGAAAGATTTGTGTTCATAAATTTACTTGTAATTTTGCAGAAGCATACATATAAATAATGCACCTGTTTTTTCTTCCTGCATACCCTCATTCTCTTTTCTGCGACTTTCAAAATGTTGCTTGGGTCTTGTAAATCTCCTCTGTGTTAATTTTATTTGAAATTTGCTGAACTTACTGATTTTCTCATATTTTTTACTAATGCTGAAGTGCATATTAGTCTTTTTTGTACTTCCAATCCACAATTTTTATTTCTTTTTGGGCTTTTTATTTTTTTGCTGGCTTAATTTTTGTTGTTTCACTTATTTCCATTTTCTTAATTTCTTTATTTCCATTTTACTCATTGAGCATCACTGAGTAATTCTCCCTCCCTCCCTCCTTCTCTCCCTCCCTCCTTTCTTCCTTTCTTCCTTCCTTCCTTCCTTTCTATCTTTCTTTTCTGAGTGGAAACTTTACTCTTGTTGCCCAGGTTGGTGGAATGGCACAAGATTGGCTCACTGCCACCTCCAACTCCAGGGTTCAAGTGATTAACCGGCCTCAGCCTCCAGAGTAGCAGGGATTACAGGAGCCTGCCCTCACGCCCAGCTAATTTTTGTTTTTTTAGTAGAGGCAAGGTTTCACTATGTTGACTTGGCTGGTCTTGAACTTCTCACCTGTGGTGATCTGATTGCCACAGCCTCCAAAAGTGCTGATAATAAAGGTGTGAGTAACTGCTCCCAGCATCCCCCATTTTTCTTACTGAGATCCTGTAGTCAGTCGCTATACCCATTGTATGTCTTTGATACTAAAGTCTTTTTTCACTTGTTACAGTTATTTACCTTTGGTCTCAGCTATCTGAAACTGTCAGTTACCAACTTTTCTTTCAACACTGCCATGGAATATAGAAATTAGTCTACGGTAAGGTCTCAAAAACCCAGAAGCATGGACACAGGTGCCACTATTTTATTTATTGTTGGACAGGGGAGACAGGAATTGGGAGTCTATATTTAAAGCCATCATAAGATGAAGAATGACTTCATGGGTAAATACAAAATACTTTTATTAAACTATTATGTAGTTTTTCATATTTTGTTCACTTGGGTTGCTGCAAACTTATAGTGGTTCTTAGACTTCTCACAAAGGCATTTTGATCAGTATATTTCTGTTAAGTTTAAATATCCATAAAGAAATTTGAAACTGTGATATTTTATTGTCACCTTGTTAATGTACTTTGTTTAATTATATATTTGTAAAGTGTATTCACCTGAGTTGAAGGAGGGAGAAATTTGCAGTCCTTTTTTTTCTTAGCTGGCTCTTTTAATTTTACTGAAGACTTACTGCTGCAGTATGACATAAAAGAATCATTTCAAAAAGTTATCATCATAAAATATGAAAGCTATGACCTTAATGATTTACATTTAAAGAAAGACTACCAAAGTGTCAGTAAATTCTAGGTGCAGAAAAGCAGTTATAATGGCCTTAATCAATGTTTGTCAACTACCCATAGGAAAACCTGTCAACCTAATAAACATGGCAAAGCTTTTGATTTGTGCTCAATCTTTACTGAACATAAAAAGTTTTAGCTGAGAGAAATGCTACAAATGTGAAGAACATGGCAAAGGCTGTAGGTGTTGTTCCCAGGTTTTACAATAAACAAAGATAAATTGTACTGCAGAGAGATGGTACAAATGGGAAGAATGTGGCAAAGCCTTTAAAAAGTTCTCAAACCTTACTGAACATAAAAGAGATTAAACTGGAAAGAAACCCTACAAATGTAAAGAATGAGACAAAGCCTTCTCCTGCTCCTCAATCCCTATTAAACACAAGAGAAATTATACTCCAGAAAGACCCTAGAGGTGCGAAGAATGTGGCAAAGCCTTTAAGTGCTTCTCAGAACTTACTAATTATGAGAGAATACGTACTGCTGAGAAACACTACAAATGTGAAGAGTATAACAAAGCCTATAGGTAGTTCTCAGAACTTCATAAAATAAGATACTTCATACTGCAAAGAAACCCTATGGAGGTGATGAATATAACAAAACCTATGGGTGGTTCTCAGATCTCACTAAATATAATTCATACCAGAAACTCTACAAATATAATAAACATGGAGGAGCTATTATTCAGTTCTCTGCATTTAGTAAACATAAAATATTTTATACTGGAGAGAAATTTTACATCTGTGAGGAATGTAGTAAAGACTTTACCTGATCCTCAACCCTTATTAACTAGAAAAGAATTCATACGAAAGAGAGATCCTACAAATATGAAGAATATGTCAAAACCTTTAAGTGTTTCTCAGACCTTATTAATCATAAGATAATTCACACTGGAGAGAAACTCTACAAATGTGAAGAATGTGGCTAAGCATTGAGCTTATTCTCACACCTCATCAGATGCAAGATAATTCATACTAGAGAGAAGCTTCACAAATGTTCAAAATGTGGAAAACCTTCAACAAGTCCTCATTTTGTGTTCAATATCAGAGACTTTATACTCAACCCACACAGTATAAAGGCAATAACTGTTAAAGAACATTTAACTTATGATCTTGGAGGGTATCTAAGAAGTTGTTTTATAATGTGAGTGGTTTTAGGTTGGGTGCATACATAGGCCTTTACTATTATATAATGTTCTTCTCTGTCTTTATTTAAAACCTATGTTGATGTAAAGTCTGTTTTGCCAGGAACTAGGACTGTAACATCTATTTTTTGTTTTCTGTTTTCTACCTGCCTGGTTGATTTTTCTTTTTCTTTTGAGCTTATTTGAATGGGTGTCTTGATTATGGAATACTGTTAGATCTTGCTTGTTTATTCAGCTTGCCACTCTGTTTCTTAATTGGGGAATTTAGCCTATTTTTATTTAAGGGTAGTATTCATATGTATGGATTTGATTCTGTCACTATGATCTTAGCTGGCTATTTTGCACATTTATGTGATTGCTTTATAGTGTCAGCAACTTATAGTGTTTTTGTAGTGACTAGTTATAGTATTTTTGTTATTTAATGCTCTCTTTAGAAGCTTTTCTAAGGCAAGTCTTATGGTAAAAGAGTTCCTCAGCATTTGCTTAACTGAATAGGATCATATTTATTTGCTACTTTTGAAGCTTACTTTGGTCAGATGTAAATTTTTGTATGGATTTCTGTTTTTAAGAATGTTGAATCTGTTTTGACATGTAGAATTTCAGCTGAAAGGTTTGTTGTTTGTCTCATGGCCTTCTTTTAGAGGTGACCAGGCTTTTCACTCTAGCTGCCTTTAACAGAATTTTTTCTTTCATTTTGACCTTGGAGAAGCTCATGATTATGTGTCTTGAAAATGACCTTCTCATGGGGTAGCTTACTGGGGTTCTCCATATTTCCTGCATGTGAATGTTGGCCTGTCTATCTAGGTTAGTAAAGTTCTCATGGATGTTATCTGGAAATATGTATTTCAAGTTGTTTTCATTCTCCCCATAGCTTTCAGGCACTCTTTTTAATCATAGATTTTGTTTCATTACATAACGCTGTATATCTTAGAGGTTTTGTTCATTCCTACCAATTGGCTGTGTTTTGTATCCATTCCTGCATTTTTTACCCTCATTGCATTGGGTTGCAACTTACATTTGTAGCTCAATGAAGTTTATTAATTTCTGTATTCCGAATTCTACTTCTGTTATCTTAGACCTCGCTGTAAATGTAATTTGGTCATTTGGATGAAAGAAGTCACTGTGACTTTTTGTGTTTTCAACATTTTTGCATTGATTTTGTCTAATCTTTGCATGCATATCTTTGAGGTTGCTGGCCTTTGAATGGGGTTTTTGTTTGTTTGATCCTATTTAGTGGTCTTCAGTAGTTGATGTGGAATAAAGACTTTGCAACCAACAAGTTTGTTCCTGGGAGATTTTTTTTTTGGTGGTGGTGGAGGGGATTTGTTCAGTTCACAGCTCAGAGACACTACAGAGTCTAGTCACCTCAGATTTTCCAGTACCTGAAGTTGTCACCAGTCAATGGGCTAAAATGCAACAATGGCAGTATGCCCTTTTTCTCTGGGATAAAACAGGTCTATACCATCCCAGGGAGGTAGAGACCTACTTTCAGCCCAAAAGCACCTGTAGGCAGTAGCTGGAAATGCCTGTTGCAAGGTCTTCCCCAGTGAAAAGAAAATGATTGGGGATCCACTTAAGAAAGCAGTCTGCTGGGTGCAGCAGCTCATGCCTGTAATCTCAGCATTTTGGGAGGCTGAGGTGGAAGGATCAACCAAAGGCAAGGAGTTGGAGACCAGGTGACTAACAAGGTGAAACCCTATTGGTACTAAAAATATACACTTAACAGGTCATGGTGGCTCATGCCTGTAATCCTAGCTAGTGGGGAGACTGAGGGAAGAGAATCACTTGAACCCAACAGGCAGAGGTTGCCATGATCTGAGATCACCCCAGTACACTCCAGCTTGGGCAACAAGGGCAATACTCTGTCTCAAAAAAAGAAAAAGAAGAAAGAAAGAAAGAAGGAAGGAAGGAAGGAAGGAAGGAAGGAAGGAAGGAAGGAAGGAAGGAAGGAAAGAGAGAAAGAAAGAAAGAAAGAAAGAAAGAAAGAAAGAAAGAAAGAAAGAGAAAGAAAGAGAAAGAAAGAAAGAAGGAAAGAAAGAAAGAAACAAAGAAAGAAAGAAACAAAGAAAGAAACAAAGAAACAAAGAAACAAAGAAACAAAGAGAAAGGAAGGAAGGAAGGAAGAAAAAGAAAGAAAGAAAGAAAGAAAGAAAGAAAGAAAGAAAGAAAGAAAAGAAAGAAAGAAAGAAAGAAAGAAAGAAAAAGAAAAGAAAGAAAGAAAAGAAAGAAAGAAAGAAAGAAAGAAAGAAAGAAAGAAAGAAAGAAAGAAAGAAAGAAAGAAAGAAAGAAAGAAAGAAAGAAAGAAAGAAAGAAAGAAAGAAAGAAAGAAAGAGAAAGAAAGAAAAGGAAGGCAGGCAGGCAGGCAGGCAGGCTAGACATATTTTTACCACTTCCATCCACAGTTTATTTGGATTCTCCAAAGCCAGGATGCTGGAACAGCTAAGTCATAAAAACAGGGAAAATGCAGCTGACTGTTTTCTCTAGGAAGTATATCCCAAAAATATTTCAAAATTCCATCGACAGAAGAACACCTAGTGGTGTTAACTGGAGACACTCATTGGGAAATAGTTTCCAGTGAGGAGGAAGGCGATTTGGGACCTACTTTAACAGGCAATATAGCCATGTCTTTTTAGAGCACCTGTACTGTGCTAAGAGATCCTTTGTGCCTCTAGTTAGCTTGGACTCTTGAAAGCCCGAAGACTGGAATGCCTAAGTTTCCCAAGTAGGAAAGACGGTGGCCAATTCCTCTTTCTGGTAGCTCAATCCCAAGGAGATGCAGTGCTACTAACAATAGCTGGCTGGAATTCTAAGCCAGTTATGTTATGTGTGTTATACAGAAGGCCTTGGTGAAGTGGGTTTATGAGGGAATCGCCTCACCTGAGGGTTGCAAAGATATTTGGAAGAATCAGGGCTTCCGAGGATCACACATTCACTTACTGCCTTACTGGGTGTGAAGATTTCCCTGGTTGCATGTAGTTTTCAGGTGTTCCAGTGTCCTGTCTTGTTTTACTCCATCATCCATATGTTAAGTTGCTTTTTGATTAGTCTTAATGCAATTACTTCGATGTTTTCAGCTGAAAGTCATGTATTTATGCACACCTTGCATTCCTGTCTATGAGTACTACACAGTCTAGTTGCTTCTTTAGGTCAGCAATCTTGACCACTTTTCTCTAAAATTTAATATTAAAATATTTTAATTAATTTTTATTTAATTAATTAATTTTTATTTAAAAATTAGTATTAAAATAATTTAATATGTTTTGAAAATATGTATTTTCAAAAGCAAATATTGATGTAATTTATCTCTTACCTTTGATGTTACATCTTTATTTCTAGAATTTATATGAAAGAACCTGATCCATAATTGCTGCACCAGAGTTATGAGAGGTTCTTCTATATTAAAAGGACAGATTTATATACTTTTCCATGGAAGTTTAAAAACAGAAATCTAAAATACTTGAACAATTTATATGTGTAAAGGCAACTTAGTGGTTGGTTTCTGACAGTATCATACATGACGAGATGATAGGAATGTGGTAAGGGCAACATTCTGCATAATAAAAGAAATAATTTGGTTTTTAGTTGGAAATTGCATTACCATTTGCAAATTCAGGTAACTAAAATGAATTCCAAAATGACTTTTTAATTACAATGTGTGGACTTTGTTTTAATAAACCAATATTGTTGTTATTGTGTTAAAGCTATTTTATATTGAATATGTATCTTGCCACTGACATTAAGACATCCCATCTTAACCAAGGCTGTAGGTAACAGATGGTAACAATATACTAATGAGGGACAGTGGAATAACATCTCTAGTGATTCCTTTGCCAGTGGTTTTTAACTTAAAATAATTTGGAATGTATGGTGTTTACAATTTACAATTTTGTTTTCCTTCTAAGTACAGGTTATTATGATAGTTGTAATGAAGATTACATTAGTATAATGGAGCTATATGTGTCTGAATACTGAACAACTATTTACAAAATTTTATCTTACTTTTTTTTGTATTACATGTATGACTTCTCTGCTCTGATAAACACATACAGTCCTTTAGTTTTTATTTACCTGAATTTAAATATAGGAGATACATTACTGTAAAATAAACTTTAGGTGTGTAACAAATGTATAGAAATAATTATATTTGTTTATGGTTGGTTACATTGAGAAGAAAAGAAAATATTAGAATAAAACAGATGATTTTACAAAGGTTGATATCTTACCAGCAAATCAGAAACTTCAAAGATTTTCAAAGCAAATTTATTTTCTCTGCTTTGTATTAAACTCCTTGATTAAAATGTTACTGCTAGTGACTTAGAATCTTCTTCTGCAATTTCTTCTTTTTTTCTGTTTATCTGTTTCTAACCCTAGACATAATATGCAATTTTCTTTTCATCTAATTTCATAAAACATTCTTTGGACTGAGCTTGGTGGTTCATGCCCCGAATTCCAGCACTTTGGGAGGCTGAGTCAGGTGGATCTCCAGAGACCAGGAGTTTGAGACCAGCCTGGTCTACATGGTGAAACCCCGTCTCTACTAAAAATACAAAAATTAGCTGGGCATGATGGCAGGCTCCTGTAATCCCAGCTATTCAGGAGGCTGAGGCAAGAGAATCACTTGAACCAAGAGAATGAAGGTTACAGTGACCCAAGATGGTGTCACTACACTCCAACCTGGGCAACAAAGTGAAACTTTATCTCAAAACAAACAAACAAACAAACAAAATGACATTCTTTGCACAATCCCCTCAGAAATTATAAAAATGACTTTGATAAAATTTAATGCTACTCAGAAAATAATTTTCATATGTGAGTAATTTTACAGTGCATGTATAGTATGTAATTTACTTAGTACATTTTATATTTTTTGTTATAGAATTCTATTTAATCCAATTTTTGTTTAGTTATTGTCTATTTTACTCTATAAAATTGACATAATTGAGTTTATTAATATTCAAAGAAACAATAGAATGTTTAATAAGTCATGAGGTCTTTTTGACATATACATAAAATAAACAATACTAACTATTTAATGGAACCTACATAATTAGAAATAAATATTCTTTTAAAAATTATCCTGTGGTCTCAAGTGAAAACTTTAAAGTATCTATAGTAAAGAAATGACATTAATTCTGCATATGAAGTGAGTATAATTATACTGATGCTGCACAATTGAATCTTACAATTAAAACAAGATTAAGAGAATGACATTTTAGCAAAACTAAGTGAAAACCTTGTAAAATTTTCAGATTATGTTTCTACATTTAAACATCTACTGAGAGAAGTAGTGCACAGACATTACTGGAAGGTAGAATTGGGAAACAAGACTACATGAAAATTCTGTGTGTGTCAGAATTGTCTTCTTAGGAATTGGCAGGATCAGCCTTCAGTTCTGGGTAGATTATGGACAATAGGGTGATATAGAAAGAGTAGTTATGTTCCATCAAGTCTAAGTCAATCTGCCTTCTGCAAGTAGTAAAATCCAGTAAGATTAATATTTGTTTGAAGTATGAATTGGGTGATTTAAAAAAAATAACATACATGATAGGTTTGTTCTGTATATTTTTAATGATTCTTTCACAAGAATTCTTTGGTCTTATTGTCTTATTTCTTTACTCAAGCAGATTCTGAATGTCATAAAATCTGTTCATTGTCATATATTTAAATATAAAGTAAATGAATCAGTTTCCGTTTTTGTGGGTAATTTAGCCGGTAAATTTAATCTCATTTTTATAAACTTTAAGTTTTACTGCTGAAGACTAGAATAAATTTTGTTTATCTAAATTTTTGGCAATTATCAAAGCATATGCATAATGTCACTTTTATGATACTATAAATATCAATTGTCAAGTGTGTTGATTTCTAAGACAAAATATTTGGGAATTCTGTTACCCAACATGTCCAAAAAAATGTTTTTAAGTTGCCTATTTTAAAAAATCTGCCAATTTTGAATTGCATACCAAGATACTATTTTTTTAGATTGAGGATAAGAGGAAACATAATTTATTCAAATAATATAAACTAAGTTTATTGAAATTATTTAAGAAAATTACATTTTAAAAATTGCTATCACTTGCTAGTATTTGTGTAGCATTTTTAAAAATGTTTTGCTTTAAAACAGGTAACAGTTTGAACAAAGAAGGAAATAAAAATACAATGATGGCATAAAAATAAACTTTAGAAAAATAAAATCTTTGTATGATGATCTAATTAAAATTATTTAAAGGGTAAACATTTTAATATTTGTTTTTAAACATTATTTGGCAAAATCAACCCTGAGACATCAGAGTGCAGAAAATACTATTAATTATATTTTTGAGAATCTCTTATTGACTTTAGCACTCAGGGAACCTTCAGAACAGGCTCAGGATTCCCTATGCATTTCTTCCAGGAGAACATCCATGGAAATAAAGCACAAGATAATGTCCAAAAACACAAATGGATGCTCACCACCTAGAGGTCAGTGGGTGCAGGTTGCAGCAAGAGTAGACCCTTCTTAGAGGTCTAGGAAGGGCTCTGGATTTGTACACCGACCTAGAAAAAGGGCCTGGAAGTATACTGAGACCTCCTGCCTAGGTGATCTGTCCTGTCCCAGGCCCTTGAGTCCTGCCTCACCTGCTGGCTATTTCCACAAAGAAATCAGGACGGCAACCCCCAGTAAAGCCTCACTATAGGAAAGAAATCAAGAGGGTCAAGCCCACACCCATCTTGGCACATTAAGTGAACTATAGATTTACTAGTCAATAAGTTGGAGAAGAATGTGCTGCTGTTACCCCCTGGGATCACAATGTAGGAGGAAACCTGGATGATATCTGCCTGAGACTGTGTATTCAAGGAACGATGCACACCCCCCCCCCCCCCCCCCCCCCCCCCCCCCCCCCCCCCCCCCCCCCCCCCCCCCCCCCCCCCCCCCCCCCCCCCCCCCCCCCCCCCCCCCCCCCCCCCCCCCCCCCCCCCCCCCCCCCCCCCCCCCCCCCCCCCCCCCCCCCCCCCCCCCCCCCCCCCCCCCCCCCCCCCCCCCCCCCCCCCCCCCCCCCCCCCCCCCCCCCCCCCCCCCCCCCCCCCCCCCCCCCCCCCCCCCCCCCCCCCCCCCCCCCCCCCCCCCCCCCCCCCCCCCCCCCCCCCCCCCCCCCCCCCCCCCCCCCCCCCCCCCCCCCCCCCCCCCCCCCCCCCCCCCCCCCCCCCCCCCCCCCCCCCCCCCCCCCCCCCCCCCCCCCCCCCCCCCCCCCCCCCCCCCCCCCCCCCCCCCCCCCCCCCCCCCCCCCCCCCCCCCCCCCCCCCCCCCCCCCCCCCCCCCCCCCCCCCCCCCCCCCCCCCCCCCCCCCCCCCCCCCCCCCCCCCCCCCCCCCCCCCCCCCCCCCCCCCCCCCCCCCCCCCCCCCCCCCCCCCCCCCCCCCCCCCCCCCCCCCCCCCCCCCCCCCCCCCCCCCCCCCCCCCCCCCCCCCCCCCCCCCCCCCCCCCCCCCCCCCCCCCCCCCCCCCCCCCCCCCCCCCCCCCCCCCCCCCCCCCCCCCCCCCCCCCCCCCCCCCCCCCCCCCCCCCCCCCCCCCCCCCCCCCCCCCCCCCCCCCCCCCCCCCCCCCCCCCCCCCCCCCCCCCCCCCCCCCCCCCCCCCCCCCCCCCCCCCCCCCCCCCCCCCCCCCCCCCCCCCCCCCCCCCCCCCCCCCCCCCCCCCCCCCCCCCCCCCCCCCCCCCCCCCCCCCCCCCCCCCCCCCCCCCCCCCCCCCCCCCCCCCCCCCCCCCCCCCCCCCCCCCCCCCCCCCCCCCCCCCCCCCCCTCCCCCCCCCCCCCCCCCCCCCCCCCCCCCCCCCCCCCCCCCCCCCCCCCCCCCCCCCCCCCCCCCCCCCCCCCCCCCCCCCCCCCCCCCCCCCCCCCCCCCCCCCCCCCCCCCCCCCCCCCCCCCCCCCCCCCCCCCCCCCCCCCCCCCCCCCCCCCCCCCCCCCCCCCCCCCCCCCCCCCCCCCCCCCCCCCCCCCCCCCCCCCCCCCCCCCCCCCCCCCCCCCCCCCCCCCCCCCCCCCCCCCCCCCCCCCCCCCCCCCCCCCCCCCCCCCCCCCCCCCCCCCCCCCCCCCCCCCCCCCCCCCCCCCCCCCCCCCCCCCCCCCCCCCCCCCCCCCCCCCCCCCCCCCCCCCCCCCCCCCCCCCCCCCCCCCCCCCCCCCCCCCCCCCCCCCCCCCCCCCCCCCCCCCCCCCCCCCCCCCCCCCCCCCCCCCCCCCCCCACCTGGGTTTCACTGAGCATGTACCCCTAGCCTAGTCAACTTGGGAAGACACGGGGTTGACAAGAGCAGAAAATAAGGGCAATATAGCAAACATGTTGAGATGTCTAGGGCACACAGAGGTGTTGGCTTGAGCAGTCCCTGTGGGGAAGAACCTTCTCGGGGACCTGAATTCAGCCCAGAGATCCCTCAGTATTTTGAAGCACAGGCTTCAGTGTTGGCTTCAGTGTTGGCAGTGTTCAGTTGCCTGGTAAAAGTGGCATAAGCAGCCAGTCACTGAGGGGTGTCCATTGCCCATTTTCCTGATGAGCATATTGAGCTCCCAAAGCCCCAAGCCAGGAGAGGCAAAAGCACTGGGCTGAGGCATCAACTTTTTCTTTACCGTCTCCCATAAGCCTGACACCTCCCTGGGCTTGCATTAAATTCCATGGGCTTTCCTTGAGGAAGAAGACCCTTCTTCCTTGTGAGAGTAGGCACAGACACAACCAGTCATGTGTGGTAAGCCCACCCACAGCAATTTTTGTTGGCCCACCTTGGCCTACTCACTCTATTGGTCTGTGAAACTCAACTGGAATTGCAGAGTCCAGAACTCACATCTGGTTCAGCACTGAGGCCAGTGCAGAAGTGGGCCTCTTAATTCCATGATACATGGCCCAAATCAGAGAACTGGCTTGACTGTTCAGCTGCACACAAGTGGTGTGTGTACTGCTCCAACCAAGTTTCATTCTCTTCCTGCCTCCAATTACTTCACCTGCAACTTGTTATTTATATCAGATCTTTCTCTACTCACCACATCTTATGGTTTTGGAAATTATTCGGAAGACTATATGAGCTAAACTAAGGGTCACAGTGCTCTATCCTACACAGGATGTGCCAGGAAAATAGATCTGTCAACCTACCTTGACACTTAAGAGTCATGTATAAATAGTCCCAACTCTAGGAGAAGTGTTGTCACATAGTCACATTCTTTAATAGTCTCCATACCAAAAGATACATTAGAATGACAAGGAAAATAAGACATAAACTTAGCAGTTCTGTTTTTTAAAGGGCAACCTCAGCCCGATCACCTGAACTACAATTTAACAGCCTGGTTGAGCATATCCCATCTTGGAAAATGGTTGAACTGGGGCCCCAGAATGTCATGGTCCAATGAAAATCTGGAAAAGGGGCACCTCAGCAGCCTGTAAGCAACTGAAACAGACCCTAACAACTAAAAAGCCATCTCATTAACTTAGACAACTCATTAACTTAAACAACTCTACCAGCAGTGTGCACACACATAAGGCCTTTTAGATAAATTCCTGCCAACTCAACAATTCAAGAAAAAGAAAAAAACTTTTCTGAATCTAGAGTTTCAGGAAGAAGAATCTCCACTGCCTCATCCAGCCTGTATGACAGATGCAATTGACAGTGGGAGCATAGCTCACTCGGGCATAGCTGGAGACTGACACTATATAAAAAATGCTTCTGAGTGTTCCAGTTCCAACCTAAAACTCTAGCAGTGACCTATGTTCAGTGTCTCACACCTGTAATCCTAGCATGTTGTGAGGTCATGGTAGGTGGATCACCTGACATCAAGAGATCATCAACTTGACCAACATGGGAATGCTGCCTCTATTAAAAATACAAAATTATCCTGTCGTGGTGGCATATGCTTTTAATTCCAGCTACTTCGGAGGCTGAGGCAAGAGAATCAATAGAACTCCATGGGCAGGGGTTGTGAGATTAGGCCATTGAACTCTATCTAGCCTGAGCAACAAGAGTGAAACTCCATCTCATTCACTTTTTCTGAGTCTCTTCTTTGACATCTTTAACCTGGTGCCATTTACATGAAAGTCGAATTTGACACAACTTACCCAAAATTGAGGAAGAATTCAGGCTCTGCTCAATGTGCTTCAAAGCTCACCAAGGCATCACCTATAGAAAAACGTAGTTGTCTTTACTACTCTCATCCAGGCCTCTTTTCCTTAGATGCACAATTAGTGGTATACCAAGAAAGATGAACAAGAAACATATGGTGGTCAGATGCAAGACTGATGCTGGAATAAGCAGTGATGACTTGGAAAGTGAAAGGGAGAATTTTATTCTCTCCTGTAGGCAGCCCTTAACTTCTGTCTTCACTTTCTGCCTTCAATAATGGTTTTTGAGAGTCACCTACCTCTAGAGGAACTATTAGCCCCGGGTAGTAAACATATTCACTTAATCCTGGCGCAACAAAGTTTGCTCTGAACAAATATAACCTCTGTGATCATGAGCTTATAAGCAAACTGGACAATGCACAACCTAAAAACTATAAAAGAGAGATGAGTAGATCTCAGGGAAACAATTTCCTATTCTATTTGCTGGCAAGTTCAAACAAATGTGACTACAGACAAATGTGCAGAAAAGGACAGCATAATATAACTCCTCATCATGTGAGTTTAGAACCAAGAGTTTTCAATCCTAGCTTTGAGGACACCAAAAGAAAACCAGAAGTTTCATCTATCAAAGATTGATTGAACAACATTTTTTTTCAATCATACTGAGGAGTCTTCAACGAGAATTTTCCTATTAAACATATAGAAATAAAGACAGGAAAAGGGAAAATAGCAACTCCATAAATCATTATGGTTTAATGTGTAGATATGCTCATCTCACATCATTAGCATTTTTGGACATATTTGCCTGCATATCTACCAGTAAAGCTGACAGCTTCATAATACATCAGTTATTTTTCAAGTTAATTTTTTTTTCAGCCAGCCACAGTGGTTCACACCCATAATCCCAGCACTTTGGGATGCCTAAGTAGGCAAATCACTTGAGGTCAGGAGTTTGAAACCATCATGGCCACCATGCTGAAATCCCATTGCTAGTAAAATACAAAAGAAAAAAAGAATAGCTGGACGTGGTGGTGTGCACCTGTTATCTCAGCTACTCAAGAGATTATTCAGAGAGAAACAGTCAGGAAAGGGTCAACCTAATCTGAAACCAGCAGTCCACATTTTCAGCCTTCAGGCTGTTTTAGGTTTAAAGGTGAAGTTTTGCCCAGGATCCTTGACTATTTCTGTTGTCTATCACTCAAAATGAGAAAAGGTCCCTTGGCTGTATCCTGTCTCTATCACTCAACATGAGAAAAGAACATTCTCTTTAACAAATGGTTTGTAGAATTCTAAATATCCAAATGATAAAAAATAAAGTTGAACCTTACCACAGCATGAACTTAAAATGAGATAACACTTACTTTTTATAGCTGCTGTAAATTATTTTTTGAATTTATTTTTTAGATGTCTTATGCCTGGCATATAAAAATCTTCCTAATTTTTATGTCAATTTGATATTCTTCCACTTTACTGAATTTCTTTATTACTTCTCAAGAATTTTAGTGTAGTACTTAAGTTTTGCTATATAGACTATTATGTGATCTGCTCACAGAGACAATTTGACTTTCTCCTTTTTTATTTGTATGTCTTTTATTTCTTTATCTTGCTTGAATGATCTGGCTGGGAATTCCAGTACTCTGTTGAGTAATAGTGGTAAACGCAGACATCACTGTGTTTTTCCAGGTCTTAAATAAAAAGCTTTCTTCTTTTCCTGTTCAGTGTGATTTTCTCCATTGTTCTGTCATATTTTGCCTTAACTGTGTTGAGTTACATACCATCTATACCAAATTTATTCAGATGTTTTAATCACAAAGGCATGTTAGATTCTTCCGAATGCTTTTTCAGCATCTAGAATAAAAATTAAAGCTGTCTAGTAGTAAACTTAATTAAAAAGATAAACATTCTCTACACTATAAATTATAAGACATTGATAAAAACTAAATAAAACAAAAAAATCGAGGGGTATTTTTAGCTCATGAATTATAAAAATATTGTAAAAATGGCCATGGTATTCAAAGTAATCTATAGATTCAATGCAAAGTGTATTAAAATACCAATGTCATTTTTTAAAATAAAGGAAAAAAAAAAACGGGTCTAAAATTCCTAGGGAACAACCACAGCAAAAAACTCCCCGAATAGCCAAAGTAATCTTGTGAAAAGAGAACAAAGTTGAGAGCATCAAACAACCTGACTTCAAAATGTACTAAAAAAGCTAAAACAAGCAAGACATGGAAAACACACACATATGCCAAAGGATACCAGTATTAAATTCCAAAAACCAATAATTTTAAGTTGTTTAGAAAACATGTTAGGAAAGACAATCTTTTCAGTGAATGGTGCTAGGAAAATTGACTATTTACATGAATCCAACTAGGTACAAACCTGTTGCTGTATTAAAATAATCAAAAATGAATAGGAGATTTAAATGTAAAATTCAAACTTATAAAACTATTTGAATAAAACATAGAGAAATTCTTTACCAAATAGGACTTGGAAAAAAATTTAAGTAAGAACTCAAAAGCACAAGCAAGAAAGGCAAAAGCAGAAAAATGAAATTACTAGAATCTAAAAAAAATTACATAGCAAAAATAAATTAACAGAGTGAAGAAAAAACTTACAGTGTGGGAGAACATATTTGCAAAATATACATATGACAAGGGAAAAACATGAAGAACATATAACAAACTTAACAGTAAAAATGACACAAAATTTAGTAATCAGCAACAGACCCTAAGTGACATTTCTCCAAAGAAGACATACAAATGGCCAAGTACATGCAAAGATGCTCAACATTTTTAATTATTAGAAAAATGAAAATCAAAGCCACAATAAGATACCAAATTACTCTAGTTAAAATGTTATAATTAGAAATGATATGTGCCTGGCACTTTCAACAGAAGGCGTTTTGACTTATCTCTGGGCCTATCATTTAGGTGATACAACTCTCCTGTTTTGCCTGGACACTGCCCACAAGGGGCATTGTGCCATACAGTTGATCATAGCCCCCAAATTATGCAATTTTTTAATCAGGAACTTGTCTGTAAGGAGAATGTTGGAACATTTCTACCTCAACATTTAGGTTATGTGACTTTCATGCCTGTATCATTACCACAGAGTAAATTTTGACATATACATAGGCACAACTCACAGGCATGATAATGATTTACATGTGGGTCCCAGAAATAGGAGAGAGTCTTATAATAGAAACCAGCAGAAAGATGATATGATGAGTCTAATATGCCCACTCAGCTTACAGTAAAGACTGTCATGTGTCACATATATGAAGCCAATGATCACTCAAGAAAACAGGATATGTGTGGTATTGAAAATCCTGTCTTTGGAATATTCAGCTAGTATGAATGTGATATAAATATTTGCTGAGCATCTCTGTAATTTTACTCTCCCAACTGGTTCCAGTACATATATGGTATTGTGCTCGCTCCCTGGGCCAACCTCTAGATGATGTAAAACTCCTGCCTTGGCCATTCTCTTAGTAAGCGTTTGGCATACCCTTGCATCTAAAACCCCAGGTGACGTTACATTCTTGCCTGGACCATGCCCACAGAAATAATTATGACTTCTCTGGAATGGGTCCTGAACACAGGGGTTGTAGTAACATATTGCTAGGCTAGCACAAAGAGGATTGTACTCTTTTGCCAGGGTTGTGTTTCAAGGAAGATATTGTGACGTATCTCTGGGCCTATCAAGTAGGTGATATAATTCAAAGCTTGGGGCTCATCCACACAGGACCTTGTGAAATAAATATTATACCTGCATCAGGGTGATGTAACTCTTTCACCTGGTTCTGTCCTAAGGGGAACTTGCAACGTGTTTTAGGACACGTCACCCAGGTGATCTGGCTCTTCTGACTGCTGTCTGCCCATGTGTTAGATTATGACATACAACTAAAGAAGCACCTAGGTGGTCCAACTCTCATTTTCTGCCTGAGTCCTGCCAAATGGGGACATTGGGACATATCTCTGAGCCCACGTCCTCAGTGACATGACTGTTCTCTACTGAGTGGGCCTTAAATGTGCTAGGATTGTGGCATATTGCTGAGCCAGCATTTAAGTCATTTGACTCTCCTCTTTTCTCTGAAACATGCCCACACGGGAAATTTTGACCTATTATTACACACAAATGATGTTACTCTTTTGCCAGAGACCTCAATAAAGTGGGAATTATTGCATACTTGGAGGCACAGCACCCTCGTGATGCTACTGTCCTGCCTGTACCAGAGGAACAGAGAGTATTTTGATGTATCTTTGACTCATTCTATAGGTGTTTTAGCTCTAGTCTCTTGGCTGATTGTCGAGATTGTGACTCATCTGCTTTGACCCAACTCACAGGAGTCGTTGACTCACATAAACAAAACCAGGACTTGTGTGGAACAGTAAAACATATTCCTAAATATTTCATTTAGTTTGATTAGGACATAATAGTTAGCCTAGCTCCTGAATAATTTGACTCTCTATATTTAAGCCATGAACACAGATGAAATTGTGACATATGTGGGCCATAAACATAAGCAAAGTTGTCTGAGACTGCCTACACAGAGCACTGTCACATATCACTGTGACTGGCACATAGGTGATGTGAATTCTTTGCCTAACCCGTGCCTATAAAAAGCGTTCTGGCTACTCTCCTTGTTGGGTCCTGCCAACAGAAAGCTTTGTAAAATATCACTTGACTCAAAACCTAGGTGATGTTTCTCCTCTGTGGCGTTATCCTGACAAGGTTGTGGCATATTGCTAAACCAGTGCCAGGTTGATGTCACTTTCATACTTTGGTTTTGCACATTGTGACATATTTCTATGGCATGCTTCCCTATCCCCACCCTGTGATGTAACTCTTTGGACTGTGCCAGAGAAACAAAAAAAATATGACATTGTGACATATTACTTGGCACAACAACTAAGTTGTGCTGCCCAGGTGCCAGTATTTTGTCTTATAAATGCAATTATGAAATTTACATTGCTTGAATTCAGAGGCGTGATCATCAAACTTAAATTGGAACTGCACAAATAGTAGATATTTTGCCTTTCATCGATAAACTTAGGGTAATAGTTAAACTTATGAATTGCGTATTGAAATAAATCTCACAGAAAGTTACAACAATAACTCATATTCTATAAACTCCTCGGGTGGCACATAGAGTTTTATAACAGGGCCCAGGAAAAAGAGAACATCATGACTCTTGATTATTAAAGCAGATGAGAGCAAAATTTGTCACCATCCCACATTAACAAAGTCCAGTGTTGAAATACTGAGTCTAACATGTGAATAAAGAACACAGATGGAATTGAGATGGTGACTCATTTCTGGACCCAAATCACAGGTGTAATAATGGGTGTCCCATCTGAACTTAGCCTATAAGAGAGATGTTGACTCTCCTAACTGGGTTTAAATCAATGTGAAAGATTAGGAGTCAATACAAGCATGTAGGCCTCAGAGTGGTTTGCATCTCTCATGCATATTGCATAAAGCCTTCAGATGTTGTAGTGTGTCATACCATATCCCAGAACACACATGAGATTGTGAATTTTATGTATACAACTAACTAACTGTTAAAGTCATCACCCTAAAGGATGAGAAAATTATTTTATATCACAAGGTCAATACCCCTAGGTGCTGATAATTTTTGGCTTAGATTCTTTCCATTGGGTGAATTTTAATTTATCGCTAGGTTAGATTCATAGTAATATGACTCTTCTGTTTGGACTCAGCCAACTGGGGATATCATCATATATCTCTGGGCCTTTCAGCTAGATGATGTGTCTCTCCTCCCAGTGCCCTGCCCACTGGTTACACTGTGACATATCAGTATATATAGCAACTAGGTGACTCTGCTCTTGCCTGGATCCTGCCCACTGAAGACACTGTGACATACAAATTTGTGCAAAACCTAGGTGAATTGACTCCCCCCTTTGTCCTGGACTCTGCCAAAAAAGGGAATAATAACATATTGCTGACCCTAGCACATAGGCGCTGTGACTATCCAATATTTTTTCAATGTTGTATACAGTGGGCATGGACATACTATTTAAGATTGTACCCAGGTGAAAAGACTATCCAACTGCGTCCTGACTACAGAGGAGATTATAACGTACCCCTCACTAAGCATGTGACTCTTCCATCTTGTGTTTGTCCAAAGGTGAGATTCTGACATATAACTGGATTCAGCTGATATGCACAATAATAAATCTCATAGCTACAGCCAGCTGGGGTGATATTTTGACTCTCATAGCCAGTCTTGTGACCATGAGTAAAATTCTGGATCCCACACTGGTAAGAATTCACAGAAAAGTATGCTACTCAGGCATAACAAACAAAGCCTGAGTGGTACAGACAGTGTCATAATGGACAGCAACAACCAGGTACTACTGTGAGTTTGGATGCTACCCCAGCAGACACGTTTGTCAGTCTCACACATAAACAGAGCCTATTAATCTCCCGCATATAAGCAGTCCAAGATTGAAATTGTTACAGTCATACACGAATCTGACCCACAGGTGGTTTGGTGCCGTTTGAATCATGATTCAGCAGACATGTGATGCTTTGACTCTCCTACTGGAACACAATTTTCAAGTGGGATTGTGGTTCTTATGCATGAATCTTGGCCATTGTTGAGATTATGACTCCCAAAATTCAACCCAACTTATACAATGTGTTGGCTCTCAAACACAAAGCCAGGACTTGTATGGGACTGTGAAACATATTTCTGAATATTTTAGAGTTTGTGATTGAAAAGTATGACTTTGCCCACCATCTGAGTGTTTGGCCCAGAGCACAGTTGAAATTGTGACACATATACACCAAGCTCCCAAGCGTGTATAACACCTTATTTGGCCATATGCCAAAAGGCAATTTTATATATCACTTGGACCAGCACTCAACTGATGTGAAATCTTGGCCTGACATCTATCTACAATGATCATTTTGGCTTTTATCTAGATTGATCACATAAGTGATGTGACTTATTTCTACTGCCTTGGCCCAGCATTTTTGGCCCATTTTAAAATGTAACTGGTTACTGTACTCAAGTTGTTTGACTCTTTTTTTGGGGGGGAGGTGGAGGTTCTCCCAATAAGAAGCTTTGTAACATATCATTTGGCTCAGCAACTAAGTAATCTTTCTTTTCTCTTGCCTGAGACCTGACCAGCACAGAGATTGTGACATATTTCTGAACCCACATCAAGGTGAGGTCATTCTCCTACTTTGGTCTTTCACACAGGGGCTATTGTGACATATATCCAGGCTAATTGGAGAGGTGAAGTTTTTCTTTTCTGTTGCCTAAGCCCTGCCCACAAGGAAGATTTAGATATATCACTGAAACCAGCATCCAGGTGATGTGACTTTTCTTCCAGAGTCCTGCTCTCAAGAAGGATTGTGACATTTCACTGTTCCAGCACCCACTCAGGTGAAATGAGTTTCCTTTCTTCTCCTGCCAACAGGTGACATGTTACCAAATACCTAAGACCAAATTAAGGCCATACAATGACTTTTGTACCTGGAGGAAGGAGGAGCAGGGTAGTGACTCTCATCCCTGACTATTTCCATGGGTGTTATTGTGACATTTACCTTTGTCCAGCTGTTGTGTGATTTAATAATTTCACCTAATAATAGCCCACAGATGACATTTTGAAATATACCTGGGCCAAAAACCTCAGTTATTTGACTCTTGTGACTTAACAATGTTCTCAAATTTGATCTAACATATATCTGTATCCATCATCTAGGTTATGTGACTCTCCTCTCTTGCATGAACACTGCTTCCAGTGAAAAGTTTAGAGTTTCTAAGCACTGAATCCAAATGGCATGACTTTATTGCCTGGGCCCTTTCAACAGGCAGAATTGTGACATATCTCTGGACCATCATTTAGGTGATAGGACACTCCTCTCCTGCCTAGACACTCTCCACAAGAAGCATTATACCATAGAGCTGGGCCCAGCACCCAAGTTTTGTGACTTCCATGTTACATGCCTACAAAGAAAATAATGGAATATTTCTGGCTTAGAATTTATGTGATGTGTTTGTCCTGCCTGTTTAAGAACCACAGAGATGAAGGTGACATCTACCTATACACAGGTAACAGGCATGATAATAACTGTCATATGTAGCCCCAGCCAATAGAAATTTTGACTTTGCCAAGCACCTGTGTGATTTCACTCTTCAGACTGGATGCTGTCTACATATGAGATTTTGATAACTACTTGGACCAAACTTGGAGTGATGTGACTCTTTCGCATGAGCCCTGCTCTCAGTAAGAATTGTGACATCACTGGATTTAGCATCCACGTAAGAATGATACATTCTTTCCTGAAACATGATCACAGACATCATTGTGACATATCACTGTTTCTATTAGTTAGAAGTTGCAACTCTCCTCCCTGGAATGGGCCCTACAGAAAGAGCAGGACAGTGACATATTTGTAGGTCAGGCACAAAGGTGATGATATTCTTTTGCCAAAGCCATGCCCCAAAGAGGGCATTTTTAGATATCACGGAGTCTATCATGTAGGTGATATGGCTCTTCTGCTTGGGATCTGCCCACTTGAATAGTGAAATAATGCTAGACCAGGCACAAAAGTGATGGTTCTGTTCTGCTCAGGTCATTCTTTAAGCAAGTCTTTGTGACATATCTCTCCGTCTTATACCTAGGTGATGTCACTTATGGCGTGGCCCTGACCACATAGAGCATTGTGACACAAGAGTGAAACCTGCATCTAGGTGATGCAACCCTCTTGCCTGGGTACTTTTCTTAAGGTGGGGCATGTGAATATTTCAGGACCCAGGACTAGGTGATGTTGCTCTTTTGCCTGGTTTCTGCAAACATATTAAGTTGTGACATATATTTAAAGAAGCACCTTCGTGATATGACTCTTTTTTTTTTTTTTTGCCTGAACCCTGCCTACTGGTGACATTGGACCATATCTCTGAGCCTATGATGTATTTGATGTGACTCTTTTCTTCTGTCTGGACCTTACTGGTTGAAAGATTGTGACATATTACTTTTCTGCCTAGGTGGTGCACAAAGTGGAAATTGTGGCATATTGCTTATCCCACCATCCTAATGGTGTGACTCTCCTGCGTGTGATGGAGCCACAGAATGTATTTTAATGTAACTGTGGTCCATTTTTTAGGTGTTTTGGCTCTCCTCACTTTGCTGGGTTTCTTCCATGTGTGGTTGTATCATATCGCTGGCTCCAGCCTGTAGTTAATGTGATCCTCTCTCCTAGGCACTGCCTGGAAGTGGCATTGTGACATATTGCATGGGAAAGCACCTAAGTGATGTTAAAATTCTGCCTAGATTTTTTGTGCACAAATGGGATTAAGATGTATACCTTGATTCAGTTCAAAGGCATAATGACCAAGCCTATATTGAGATTCATGGAATAGGAGATATTTTGCCTCTCACTACTAGGTTTATGTCAATAGTCCTTCATTACATATTTGTACAAAGTTCCCAGAAGTTTACAACACTAACCCATACCATACAAACTTCTTGGGTGTTACACAGAGTTTCATATCAGTGCCCAGCAAAAAGTTATGATTATGACTGTTGACTACACACTCAGGTGAAAATAAAAGTTGTAACCATTCTATCTTTACAAAGCCCATTGTTGAGGTCCTGAGTCTGACACGTGAATACAGCATCAAGTTGGAATTGTGAATTTCGTAAGTGAATCTGGCCACAGGAGGGTAGGTGACTCATTTATTACCCCAGATAACAGGCATAATAATGATCTCATCCCTGCAGCCTACAGGCAGGTCGTCGATTATCATACCTGTGTTTAAGGCAATACGTAAGATTGTGAGTCCGCATAAGTGTGTAGGCCTCACAGAGGTTCACAACTCTCACGCATGTTGTGTAAACTATCCAGATGTTGTACAGAGTGTTATACAATGGTCAGTAAACACGTGGGATTCTGACTGTCATATACACAACTATATACAACTATCTAACAGTTAATGCTGTCCCCCTTAAAGATGAAAAGACTGTTTCATATCCCTTGGCCTAGTACCCTGGTGTTGAGACTTTTTGGTTTAAATTCCTTTCCATAAGGGCATTGTTACTTATCACAGCATCAGAATCATGATAATGTGACTCTTCTGCCTGGATCCTGCCAACAAGTGATATTTTCCCATATCTCTGGGTGTATAATTGGCTAGGCTATATGGCTTTCCTGTCAGTGCTGTACCCACAGGGTACACTGTGACATATCGGTAGATTTAACTTCTAGGTAATTAGACTCTCCTCTCCTGTCTGGTGCTGCCCACTCATGAAATGGTGACATACCACTGAGGGCAAAACCTAGATGTCATTACTGTCCTCTTTGTCCTGGACTCTGACAAGAAAGGGAATTACTACATATTGCTGAGCCCAGCACCCATGTTTCGTGATTCACTTTTTTTTCTTATAAACCTGTCTACATTGGGTTTATATTGGGCATGGTGACATATTACTTGAGTCTGTACCCAGGTGAGGTTACTCTTCTACCTAGTTTCTGTCCACATGTTAGGTAGCTACATGTAATTAGGGAAGCTCCTAGGTGATATAACTCTCATTTTTTGCCTGATCTTTGCTACTGGGGACACTGGGATATATCTATGAGTGCAAGACCTCAGTGAAGTGACTCTATTTTTCTGCCTGGTCTTTAAAATGAAGCAATTGTGACACACTTCTGAGCCCAGCACTCAGGTTATTTGACACTCCTTTCTTTCTCAAAGCATGCCTACAAAGAGAAATTTTCACCTATTGCAACCCCAACATGCAGATAATGTTACTCTGTTGCCTGGGTCCTGCATATAAAGAGAATTATGGCATATAGAGAGAATTATGATGGACCCAACACCTAGTAATATTACTCTCAGTCCTGTGCCAAAGCCACAGAAGGTATTTTGACATATTCTGGGCCCATTATATAGGTTTTTTTAGTTCTCATAACTTGGCTGGACTTTTTCCACATGTGGGATGGTGTCATATTACTGAATCCAGCACTCGTGATATAATGCTATTCCTATAGTCTGCCTAGAGAGGGAAATGTGACATAGTGCTTGGCACAGTACCTAAGTGACATTACCCTTCTCCCTAGATTTGCCCACAAATGGGACTATGACATATACCTTACTTCAGTTCAAAGGCATGATGGTGTAATTTATACTGGGATTCAGCTAGTAGAAGATATTTTGTCTTTCATTGTTAGGCTTAGGGCAATAGGTTAGGTCCTGGGTTGCACATTTTCTAAGCTCACAGAACTTTACAACACTGTCTCATAATGTATATACTCCTGAGTGACACAGAGAGTTTCATGACATGGACCAGCAAAAGGATCAGATTGCGACTCTTGATTACATATCCAAGTGAAAGAAAATATTGTTATCATCACACATGTCCAAAGCCCAGTGTTACGTTCCTGAGTCTAAGAAGAGAATACAGTACAAACTTGGAATTGTGAACTTCATGTGTGGATCAGGCTATAGGTGGGATGGTGACTCATTTCTGGATCCAGCTCACAGGCATAATAATGGGTCTCATTCCTGAAAGCCTACATCAGAGATGTTGACTCCTACCTGACTTTAGGGCAATATATAACATTGTGAATCCATACCAACGAGTAGACCTCAAAGTGGTTTGCAACTCTCGAGCATGCGGTATAAAGACTTTGAATGTTGTGGAATGTCATACAATGGCCAGAAAACAAGTGAGATTGTGACGCTCATATACACACCCAGCTCACAGTAAAATGTGTCACCCTCAAACACAAGGAGATTTGGCACATTACCAGGGGTAGTACCCAGATGTTGAGACTTCTTGGCTTAAATTCCTTCCCATGGCTGCACTGTGACATATCGGTGGGATAGAATATTAATAATGTGACACGTCTGGACTCTGCCAACATGGGATATTATCACATATTTCTGAGCCTATAAGCTAGGTGATTTCTTTTTTATCCAGCCTGTGCTCTGCTTCCAGAGGACATTGTAAGATATCATTTGACTTAACATCTAGGCAATGTGACTCTCTTCTCCTGACTGTGTCCTGATCACTGAATGGGAGAAAAGTCTTGCAATCTACTCATCTGACAAAGGGCTAATATCCAGAACCTACAAAGAACTCAAACAAATTTACAAGAAAAAAACAATCAACCCCTTCAAAAAGTGGGCAAAGGATATGAACAGACATTTCTCAAAAGAGCACATTCATACAGCCAACAGACACATGAAAAAATGCTCATCATCACTGGCCATCAGAGAAATGCAAATCAAAACCACAATGAGATACCATCTCACACCAGTTAGAATGGCGATCATTAAAAAATAGCTCTTATTATTTTGAGATACGTTCCATCAATACCAAATTTACTAAGAGTTTTTAGCATGAAGGGCTGTTGAATTTTGTCAAAGGCCTTTTCTGCATCTATTGAGATAATCATGTGGTTTTTGTCTTTGGTTCTATTTATATGCTGGATTACGTTTATTGATTTGCATATGTTGAACCAGCCTTGCATCCCTGGGATGAAGCCCACTTGATCATGGTGGATAAGCTTTTTGATGTGCTGCTGGATTTGGTTTGCCAGTATTTTATTGAGGATTTTTACATCAATGTTCATCTGGGATATTGATCTAAAATTCTCTTTTTTTGTGTGTGTCTCTGCCAGGCTTTGGTATCAGGATGATGTTGGCCTCAAAAATTGAGTTATTGCCCAGAAACAGAAATGTTGACATATTGTAAGGCCCAGCATCCAGATTGTAACTGTTTTGCTTGGGTTCTGGATATAAAGATAATTATTGCATATTGCTGCACCACGCCCAAACTCTCATGTTTGTGCGAAGTCACAGAAGGTATTTTGACATCTCCTGACCATATTATGTCGGTGTTTTTACTCCCATATGGCTACATTTTTTTCACACATTGGATTGTGTCACCTTGCTGAGTTCAGCACCCACTTAATGTGACTCTAATTCCTATACCCTTCTTTGGGAGGGCATTATGATGTGTTGCCTGACACAGCATCAAAGAGATGTTACCCTTCTGCATAGTTTTTTTCCCCACAAACAGGATTGTGACATACACCTTACTTCAGATCATAGGCAGAAAAATCAAACTTATATTGGAATTTAGCCAATAGGAGATATTTTGCCTTTCATCTCTAGGCATAGGGCAATAGGTAAAGTCCTGGGTTGCATATTTGTACAAAGCTCACAAAAATTTACAACACTAATTCATAACATGTAACCTCCTTGGGTGGTACAGAAAGTTTCATGACAGAGAACAGCAAACAGTTCAAATTGGGACTCTGAATTGCATGCCCAGTTATAAGCAAATCGTCTCACTGCTCAACAGGTACAAAGCACACTATTAAGGTCCTGAGTCTAACAAGTAAATACAATACAAAGTTGAAATTGTGGACTTCATATATGTATATGGCCACAGGTGAGATAGTGACTCATTTCTGGATCCAGCTCACAGGCAAAATAATGTTTTTCATCTGTGAACCCAGCCTATAGAAAAGACATTGATTATTATACATGGGTTTAGGGCAATATTTGAGATCACAAATCCATATGGGCATGTAGGTTTCAGAGGGTTTTGCAACTCTGAGGTGTACCATATAAAACCTTTGGATGTCAAAGAGTTACATACAACAACTCAGGAAACATGAGATTGTGACACTTGTATAGACACCAAGCCCACAGTTAAAGATGTCAACCTCAAAGGCAAATAAAATTTGGCAGATTACTAGTCTTGTTACCCAGGTATTGAGGCTTTTTGGCTTAAATTTCTTCCCAAGGGTGCATTGTGATATATCGCTGTGTTACAATCATAATGAAGTGATTCTTCTGCCTGGACCTTGGCAACAGGTGATATTGTCACATATATCTGGGCCTATAAACTAGGTGATTTGTCCCTCTTGCCTGTGACCTGTCCTTGGAGGACATTAAAGTATAAATATTTGACTTAACATCTAGGTAATGTGATTCTTCTATTATGCCTGGGTCCTGCCCATCAAAGAAATTGTGACATACTGCTAATGGGAAACCTGGATGATGTGACTCTCCTTCATATCCTAGACTCTGTTAAGATAAAGGATTACTGCATATTGCAGAGCCCAGCACCTATGTGGGGTAACTCTTCACCTTTTCTTTCCTGTATATAGTGTTCTTAATGGCATTTGAAGCCGTACCCAGGTGATGTGACTCTTCTGACCAGACCCAGCCTACAAATGAAATAATACTGTATCACTGGTTCAGCACACAGGTGATGCAACTCTCTTGCTTTATCTCTGCTCACAGGTGAAATTGTGACATATATCTAGGTTAAGCACACATGCACAATAGTAACTCTCATGTCTGGACCCAGCTGGTAGAAATATTTTGACTCTCATAGCCAATCTCACGGCCATGAGTAAAGTCTTGGGTTTTTCACTTGTATAATGTTAACGAAGGATTATAACACCCAGGTACATCATACAAAGAGCCTTAATGGTCTCTGGTACAAAGTCTTAACAGTACAAAGAGTGTCATAAAAGAGACCAGCAATGAGGTGACACGTGACTCTTGAATGCACACCTAGCTGACATGATTGTCATTCTCATACATAATAAAAGTTAGAAGTGAGATAGTAAATCTCACACATAAAAAGGAGTTGAAGATTGAAATAATTGCTCTCTTACATGCATCTGATTCACAGATGATTTGGTAACATTTGAACCATGATTCAACATGCCTTCAGCTCTGTGACTCCCCTACTGGAACACAGTCTTCCAGTGGATTGGGACTCTTAAGCATGGATCTTGCTTATTGTTGAGATTGTGACTCCTCTACTTTGATCCAACTCATAAAAAGAGTTGACTCACATACAAAAAACCAGGACTCCTGTGGGATGTGAAACTTATTTCTGAACCTTTCTGAGAGTGTAACTGGAAAAGGTAACTTTGCCCAGCACGTAAGTAATTTGACTCTCTAAACCCAGACCACAGAGGAAACTGTGCCATATGTGAAACAAGCACCTAGACAATATGTAACAATGTTCTTGACTCAGCCTACAAAGGGCATTTATATATATCACTGGGATTATTACCCAGGCTACATGATTTACTTGCCTGAAACTTGCCTAGAAAGGGAATGATGTCTTATCTCTAGGTTCATTATATAAGTGATGAGACTCCCATATACTGCCTTGAGTCATCACTTACATTGTATTGTCACACATAACTGGGCACTTTATCCTGGTGATGTGATTCTCCTTTTTGGGTTCTGCAACCAGAAGCATTGTAACAAGGGACATAGTCCCACAAAATTGGACCTAGCACACATATTATGTGACATTTCTGACAGGACCCTGCCTACGAAGAGAATATTGGAATATTGCTGGCCCATAATTTAGGTGATGTGGCTCTTCTGCCTGCTTCATCACCATGGAGGGAATTTTAACACATACCTAGGAATGGCTCACAGGCTTCATAATGACTCTCATATGTGGACTCAGCCAATAGAGATTATTTTAATTTTTGTAACTTGGCTTAGGGACTTGCATGATATCCTGGATTACCTTTTGTACAAAAGTCACAAAAGATTGCAACACACAGACATATTTTACAAAGTCGTTGGGTTATACAGGGTCAAAACAGGGCTTGGCACCCAGGCAAAATTGTGAGTCTTGTACACACACCCAGCTGATGTAACGACTGTCATCATCTCACATGGATGAAGTCAACTGTCACACATGAAAACAGAACCTGTGTAGTATTGTAAATCTCACCTTTGGAATTTTCTTACGATGCAATAGTGATATAAATTTTTACCAAACACCTCTTCAATTGGACTATCCAGACTTATTCCCGCCCATGTATTGGATTGTGATATCTACCTAGGCTAACATCGAGGGGATGTGACTATCTTGCCTGGGTCCTTCTCTCAGAAAAGATTGTGACATATTACTGGATCTAGCACCCAGGTGATGTTATATTTTTGCCTGCACTATGCACACCAAAATTATTGTGACATATTTCTGTGTCCACCTCATAGGTAATGTATCTCTCCTCTTTAAAAATGTGCCTTGCACAAATGAAGAATAGTGACATAATGCAATGTCAGGGACACAGGTGAGGGTACTCTTTTGCCGGAACTATGCTCAATGGATGACATTGTGACATATCTCTAGGTTATGTGGCTCTCTTGCTTGGGCTCTGCCAACCTGGAGTGTGACATATTTCTAGGTCAGGCACACAGGTGATGATACTCTTTTGCTAGGGCTATGGCTCCTAGAGGACATTGTGACAAATCCCTAAGCCTATTACCTAGGTGAAATTACTCCCTCCTTGGGCTCCAACCACATGGAGCATTGTGGCATAAGCAGAGAACCTGCACCTAGGTGGTGTAAGTCTATTGTCTGGATGCTGTCATAAGAGAGCCTTGTGACATATCTCATGACTCAGAACCCAAGTGTTATGACTTTTCTGCCTGATTTCAGCCCATATATTTCATGTGATATATTTCTAGGGAACTACCCAGGTGATATGACTATCCATGTCTTCCTGATTGCTGCCTACTGAGGACACTGGAACATATCTCTGCGCTCATGACCTATGTAATATGACTTTCTTCTTTTTCTGTCTGGGCCTTTAAAAGGGTGGGGTTTTGAAATATTTCTCAGCCCAGTATTTAGGTGATGTGAGTCAACAATTTTTTTTGTGAACCATGCTCACAAAGCAAAATTTTGACCTATTGCATTCAGATGATATTACTCTTCTGCCATTGTCCTTAGTAAAGAGAAAATTATTGCACACTGGTGTCCACGGCACCCTCATGATGCTACAGTCTTACCTGTGCCAGAGTCTCAGTGGTTATTTTGACATATTCTCATCCCTTGGCTAAGTTTTTCCACATGTATAATTGTGTCATATTGCTCAGTCCAGCAAGCAGTTAGTATGAGCCTCCTTCATAGGTTCTGCTGCAGAGCACATTGTTACATATTGCTTGCCACATCACCTGAGTGATGTTACTGTTTTTCCTGTATTTTTGCCAACAAATTGCATGATGACATATACCTTGCTTCAGTTCACAGGTAAGATGGTCAAATTTATATTGGGATTCAGCCAATATAAGATCTTTTGGTTGTCTTTGCTAGGTTTGGGGAAATAGGTAAAATCCTGGATTGCATATCTCTACAAAGCTCACAGAAGTTTACGACACTAATTTATATTGTATAAACTCCTAGGGTGGTACAGAGCATTTCCTAACAGTGTCCAGCAAGAAGTTAGGATTGGGGATCTCAATTACACACCCAGGTCAAAGTAAGAGTTGTCACCATCCCACATTTACAAAGCCCAGCTTCTGAGGCATAAAGCAAACACCATTTGCAGGTAATAAACTTCCTCTGACCCCCCAAGCAGGAGGCAGTTAAGCACTTGTGGTAGGACAAATGTTAGTCTTAGACCCATATAACTAAATAGAATAGTAAGATGAACTCCCCACATTCTTTGGACTTGCACCCTAATCTTTCTTGCTCCTGCAAAGAGACCCTGGCTGCCTTCAGCCAAACAATCTAAAGGAGTGGAAACTCTCAGGCCTTCCAAGGGAGTTTGTGGCAATTACTATAACTGTCTTCAATATTTTTCCACCAGCCTGATTAAATTCCTACAGCATTATGCCATACAGCTGGGCCTAGCACTGAAGTTTCAAGACTTTTCTGTTAGGGCCCTGACTACAAGGAGAATATTGGAATATTGTTGTCTTGAGAATATTGGAATATTTTTATCTTAGGACAAATAAGGAGTGATGTCCAGGATCTCCTTCTGATATAAAGGTCACAGAAGATTACAACACTCACAAATATTTTATAACAAACTTGGGTTGTATAGAGAGTGTATTAACAGGGCCTAGCACACAGAGAAAATTACAAGTCTTATATGCATATCCCCATCAAAGATGGATGAAAGCAACTTTCCTACATGAAAACACATGTGTGGTACTCTAAATTTAATCCCTAGAACTTTATTCCATCATCACTGTGAAATAAATTTTTGCCAAACACCTGTGTGGTTTGACTCTTTAAGCTGGGTCAACCTTTTGACATATGACAGGGCATATTATTTATATGATATGGCTCTTCTTTTAGGGAAGTGCCTACTTGAATAGTGACATATTGCTAGGCCAAATATAATGTGATAGTGCTCTTTTGCCATGGCCATGCTTTCAAAAAGGCTTTGTGATATATCTCTGAGCCTATCACCTAGGTGACGTGACTTTCTTCTTGGCTCTATCCAAATGTGTTGGGAAACCAGCCCCACAGCACCCAGCAGGTACTCTGAGGCTGGCAGAGACAAAGTAGTTAGAAAGAGACAGAATAAGCATTTAAAGGTGGGTCCAGGGGACCAGAGAGTCGGAGGCTTGCTCACGTACCGGAACTCTCAGGATCCACCCAATTTATTGTTTTACAAGCTCTTTGTTCTTAGGGCAGTTGGGAGGGAGAGGAGGAGATGAGGAAAAGGATTAATTGGTGAAGGAGAACTCGTGAGTCATTCAATAAGATATATAGCAGTGGCAGTTTCTGTGAATTTCTTTGAGCAAAGACATGTGTCTAAACTACTTAAGATCTTTAACTTAGCAGAAGTCAAATGGATGGAAGCAGGTTTCAGGAGTAGTCAAGATATTTTACACTGTCCACATCTTCAAGAGAGTGTTATCTACCAGAAAAACCTGTGGAATGCCTCTCAGCAGTTATGCTGTCAAGATATAAAGACATGAAAACAATAAGGAGATTTTCTCCTCAGCGGCCACCTGTGGCTTCCCATGGGTGTCTCACAGAGGGGAGGCCAACGCAGCGGGCACACCAGAAAGTTTCTTTCCCATGGGCCTCTTTTTTTGTCTTTATTATTATTTTTTATTAATATTTGCTATTGCTATCATGGCTCATTCACGGTGTCTGGTTTCTCTCCCAAGGTGCCGTACACATCTATAGACTACAGTAAACAGCATAAACCTACACAAACCGAAGTAAAATTTGCAATTGTTGATCCACCTATGGTTTTAATCCACTTTAAAGGATTGGTATGAGAAAGGCCATCAGCAGTTCTAGCAAGAATATCAGCTCCAGGCAACACGATGAGATGAGTCTGAGATGCCTCAAAAACTTGTTTTTTCAGTTTAGTAATATTTAATGTTAAATTAACTTCTTTTCCTGGTAGCTGATGTCTAATCATCTCCCAATGATGTTCGGTGGCATTATAAGAGACAGGAATAATACAAATTCACAAGTATTCCAGTCACATTGCGTTTGAATTCTATGTCCCAACCTCATAATCCAATCTGTCATCCAAATTACTGTTTGATGGAGATCATAAATTTGATTTGCCAATTTTGATGCATTTCACTTTGGGAATTCCAAAACTTAGAAGAGTATTTCTTCCAACTATCCACAGAGCCTACAGTTTAAGTAGAAGAGTGCAAAGCAACACCAGCAGCCGCAGCAATAGCTGTGACAGCTATAACGTCCATGACGACGGCTATAAAAGTAAATATGAATCTCTTTGATCTACTAAATATTTATTTTAGTACTTCATTGGTAGTATTATGGAGGGAGAAGCCTCCCAAGGTCTATTGACAGAAACTGGTATCCAAACTCCTTCTCAGACCCTAACCAGTAAAATGCTATTATCTTTATTAAAGGTAGAATTAATGCAGGTAAAAAGATGACAACTATGATATGATATGGTTTGAGAGTCAGGTAGAATATTAAATTTTCCCACTGCCAACATAAAAGGAGGTTTAACAAAACTCTGTAATAGGACCATCCAATTAGAGGTCATGGCTACAACAAATCGAAGTTTTTTACTATGGGGCTCTGTTTTATATTCTCCTTTCCAAATCCAAATTGGCATTTCAGCCATCACTAATTTCCATAACTCTGGATGTTCTGGACTTATAATTAGATCAATCAGTTTTAGGTTTGGAGGAGCCATACTGTTCTCCTCCCACTGAACAGGGTAATTTGTTTCAATTCTTCTATTTAATTATGCTGCGTTATCTGGATAGTCATTTGCAAAAGGAGTCTCTCTACAATCTTCATGCTGTACAGTACAATTTACGGCAAAGCTTCCCCTAGGGGTCCAATCAATGATGATTCCATAGGAATTATTTTGCAGTACAGCAGTGCTGTTTGCAATACAATCTTCCCAGCTTAGCACACCTACCTTTCCAGATAATTTAGTGGCCTGCGTAGGGCAGGGCTCCTTATTATGTTTAAATTTATTAATCTGGTGATGTGTCATAACATCACTGTGCTCAAGGTATTTAATAGTGTTCAAAGATTGAAATGTTCTTTCACAGATTGCATGAATAGAGGTTTTGATCCATTATGTGCAGGGACATGAACCATCCAACTTTGTTTACTATTGTTTAAACATCCTGCTGCCAGCCCCAGGCAGATGGGAGGAAAATGATAACCAATGGAAACATTCATTAACAGTCCTTCCTCCTCTGGATGACTAAGAACTTTGTTATCTGTCGGTCCAGGCATCCAGACACTATCATTCACATAAACCTCCACCAGTGGGTCTAACGATGTAACAGGCCTAATCAGTGGTGGGAATTGGAAGTAGACCCAATAAGTGTAATTTTGATCTGCCTCAGCTATTGAGAGAGTAATCGCCAGGGAGATTACTGCCATCATAGCTACCATTAGATTACCGGTGGTCAGAGACTTATTCTGAGACCTCAGATTCTCTTCTGCAATGTGGGCTTGTCTCTTCATCTGCCCCCAGGTTGGTGGAGTTGCTTGGCAAGTCTTACTGGTTTCCATCTGCTCAACAGAGGTGTTCATCTGAGCCATTTGAGGAACTGAGGGTGCGGGGATGTTCCAAGGTCTTTTACTCTTTCATGGATTCTGGCTCCTGGTACAGCTTAAGATGTCTTGTGGGTAACCAGAGAGAAAGCTGATTCTTTCCTGGTGAAATAAAAGCAAACCCTCAAACCCATGTAATAATTCTGCCCTTTTCCCAGGTTTTGATTCTGGTGTCCTCCCCCTACACATGTTTTCCCTTATTAGGATTTGTTTTTGACCTGTCATATGCTGCTCTGCTGCCATTATAACCTGATCTCTAGATAAATTCAAAAAATTTAAAGTAATAAAAGCAAATTGTAGCCGCATATGGGGAGTAGAGTATTCTCTGGTTCCCCCCTCTGTCTTTTGTTTTTGCAATTGAGATTTTAAGGTTCGATTAGCCCATTTGACAATGGCTTGGGCTTGAGAATTATAGGGTATACCAGTACTGTGCTCAATGTGCCATTGTTGAAGGAATGCTTGTAAAGATTTATTACAATAGCCTGGGCCATTTTCTGTTTTAATTTTTTGTGGGATGCCCATGGCAGTGAAACAGGAAAGTGAATATCTTTTAATATGAGCAGCCACCTCACCTGTTTGGCAAGAGTCACCTAAAAAATGGGAAAGTGTATCTATAGTAACATGGACATATGAAAGTTTCCCAAATGAAGGTATGTGTGTTACATCCATTTGTCACAACATACTGAGGGTTAATCCCCAAGGGTTAACACCAGTTTCTTCATGTGGCAGTTGTAGTATCTGAAACTGAGGGCAATGTTGCACACAATGTCCTTTGCCTATCTCCAAGTAATTTTATATTTTGTTTAAGTTCTGCTGCATTAACATGTGTTAGGGAGTGAAAATCTTGGGCATTCGTAAAGCACAGTGGAAACTAGAACATCAGCTTGATCATTAGCCCTTACAAGGGGCCCAGGAAGATAAGTGTGTGCTTGAATGTGCATAATATAGAAAGAAAAACTGCTATCATGCACTGCCTTTTGTAAAGAAAAAACAGCTGACAGAATTCTTCATCCACAAGATATTTAACAAGTGCAGTTTCTATATATTGAGTGGCTTGAACAATATAAGCTAAATGAGAGACAAATATTACAGGTTGCTTAAAGTCTTCTAACACAGCTATAACCATCTGTAATTCAGTCCTCTGTGATGATTGAAAATCAATTTGAATAATTCTGTTTTTAGATCCTACATAATCTGCTTTTCCATTGCTAGCCATCTGTAAACTCCGTGACTTCTCCTTCCAATGGAGTACTATGCGTAATTTTTGGAATGACCCATGTTGTTAGCTTTAAAAACTGAAAAATTTTGTTTATTGGATATTGATTGCCAAGAACTCCAGTGAAGCCAGCTAATTTTTTTTTTTTTTTTTTTTTTTTTTTTTTTTTTTGCTGTTTGATTGAATTAACAAAGGCTTGCTGAATCTGATTCATTGGCACTATAATCTTACCTGGATCTAAGCCACAGAGTTTAACAACTCTAAGGTGAGATTGCCCAGTCAAGACTGACATCTGATCCGAGTATACTGTGAGTGTTCTAACAGCATTGCGAGGCAGAAAAGACCATTCAACTAAGTCTTCACTCTGAACTACAACCCCTGTAGGAGAATGGAGAGTAGGGAACACAATGAACAGTAATGGTAAACCTGAGTCTATTCTATTAACTTAAGCCTGTTGTATTTTTTCTTCAATCATTTGTAATTCTTTGGCAGCCTCAGGAGTCAGTTCTCATTTACTATTGAGATCAGGTTCTCCTCTTAAAATGGAGAACAGATTAGACATAACATAGGTAGGGATTCCCAAAATATGTTGAATCCAATTGATATCCCCTGATAATTTTTGAAAATCATTTATAGTTTTCAGAGAGTCTTTTCAAATTTGAACCTTTTGGGGTTTAATTGCTCTTTCATGAACCTGCATTCCCAAATATTGAAAAGAAGTGGCAGTTTGAATTGTATCTGGTGCTATGATCAATCCAGTATTGGTTACCACCTCCTATGAATATGAATAACACTGGAAAAATCAGTCTCGATTTTCGGCCACACACAATATGTCATCCACATAATGAATTATATACAAATCAGGAAACTGATCTCTCACAGGTTGAACAGACCTCCCCCGCAAATGTTTGACAAATAGTAGGACTATTCAACATACCCTGTGTCAGGACTTTAGGACTTTCCAATGATATCTAGCTGTGCCTTGTTGTTCATAGCAGGAATAGTAAAAGCAAATTTCTCAAAATCAGACTTTGCTAGAGGAATATTAAAAAAGCAATCCTTCAAATCTCTAATTATTAATGGCCAGTCTCTAGGAATCATGATGGGGGATAGAAGCCCTGGCTGCAGGGCCCCCATCAGCTGGATGACTCCACTGACCACTGGTAAGTCGGTCAGCATGCACCATCTGTCAGTTTTTTTCTTTACTACAAACACTGGCAAATTCCATGGAGAAAATGTGGGTTCAATGTTTCCTTTGTTTAATTGCTCTTTGACTAATTCCTGAAAGGCCCCTAATTTTTCCTGAGAAAGCAGCTACTGCTCAAACCAAACAGGATTTTGGATCTTCCATTATAACGGAATAGGACTTGGAGGCTCAACAGTGACTGCCCCTAAAAACGATAACCTAATCATTTTTCATCATTTTTAAAGTATTTTTTAAATAATTCCCATCTCCTGTTTTCCTAGGCTTTTTTCCAGGAACATAGACCATGTTTGATATTATTTTTTGACTACCTTGACTGTACCCTGTTCTTGAGTAGGGTGTGAGATGATTTGTTACATTGACATAACATTATCTATGAGGTGAGGGCACTTTACAAACTGTGCCCTATTTCTCTTGTCCTTTTGTTTTAGGAGAAAGTTAAATAGATAGAAACTGACCTGGATTACTCTGGTCTGAACTCAGATCATGTAGGACTTTAATCTTTGAACAAACAAACCCTTAATAGCTCTTACAACATTAGGATGTTGGCCGGGCGCGGTGGCTCAAGCCTGTAATCCCAGCACTTTGGGAGGCCGAGACGGGTGGATCACGACGTCAGGAGATCGAGACCATCCTGGCTAACACGGTGAAACGCCGTCTCTACTAAAAAATACAAAAAAAAAAAAAAAAAAAACTAGCCGGGCGAGGTGGCGGGCGCCTGTAGTCCCAGCTACTCGGGAGGCTGAGGCAGGAGAATGGCGTGAACCCGGGAGGCGGAGCTTGCAGTGAGCTGAGATCCGGCCACTGCACTGCAGCCTGGGCGACAGAGCGAGACTCCGTCTCAAAAAAAAAAAAAAAAAAAAAAAAAAAAAAAACAACATTAGGATGTCCTCATCCAACACTGAGGTTGTAAACCCTGTTGTCGATATGGACTCCAGAATATAATTTTGCTGTTATCCCTAAGGTAACTAATTCCATTGATCAAATTGTTGGGTCAGTGTGTGTCAACTCGTCTAGACTGCTGTGGTCTTAGTTTAGGTTGTTCGAAGGTTGAATTATGCTCCAAGGTCACCCCAATCAAAATTTTGTATGCAGGGATAGTACACTAGGGCCTGTAGGCTTTTTTGAGATTTTACTTGCATTAATGAATTAACGCTCTTTTTATCTTATTTGTTTATATTCACCTCTTCATGGATAGGTCAACTTCACTGATAAAAAACGAGTGACAGCTGAACCCTTGTGTGGCCATGTATACAAGACCCTAGTTAGGGAACATATGTTAATACTACCTTTGAACAGTCAGGATTCAGCCGCCATTGAACTTATATCACTGGGCAGGTAATGTCTCTAATATTGGTAATGCTAAAGGGGATGTTTTGGTAAACAGGTGGGATAAGATTTGTCGAATTTCTTTTAGTTTTTGTAATATTTCCTTAAATCCATAACTGTTTTGGATTAACAGTTTAAATAATAGGACCATTAATAATATATTGCTTATTAATATGAGGCTGCTAAATGTGAGTGGATTATTCCAGTCTGATATAAGCTTATGCATTGGAGAATACCTTCCTAATACTTATATTGACATAATTGCTTCTTAGGATATATACCGCTTGTTGTACTGCTAAATTATTCTTGAGCTCTTACATCTCATAAAATTTGTTGTGAAATTTTCTGGGTATAAAAAATGTAGTCCATTTCCTGCCAACTCTTGAGCTACATCTTGACCTAATATTTGTATGTGTATACTCGTGCTTACTCTATAACCTTTTTAGGGTTTGCTGAAGATGGTGGTATATAGGCTGGGGGCAAGAAGTGGTGAGGGATATTGGGGTGTATCAATTATAGAATAGGCTCCTCCAGAGGGATATAAAGCACCACCAAGTCCTTTGAGTCTTAAGCTGTTGCTTGCAGTATTCTGGTGAATGGTTTTATTAATGTAACATATACCCCTTCTGCATAACGTCTTAACTAGAAATAACTTTACACAGAGAACTATAGCAAGTCCCCCAAAACCTGATGAACTATTCAAGAACACCTAAAAGAGTGCACCCACCTATGTGGCAAAATAATGGGCAGATTCCCGAGTAGCTGTGAAAAGCCTACTGAGCCTAGTGATAGCAGATTGTCCAATACAGATTCTTTGTTCAACTTTATTTATTTATTTATTTATTTATTTATTTTTGTTGTTGTTGTTGAGACGGAGTCTCACTCTGTCCCCCAGGCTGGAGTACAGTGGCCGGATCTCAGCTCACTGCAAGCTCCACCTCCCGGGTTCACGCCATTCTCCTGCCTCAGCCTCCCGAGTAGCTGGGACTACAGGCGCCCGCCACCTCGCCCGGCTAGGTTTTTGTATTTTTTAGCAGAGACGGGGTTTCACCATGTTAGCCAGGATGGTCTCGATCTCCTGACCTGTGATCCGCCCGTCTCGGCCTCCCAAAGTGCTGGGATTACAGGCTTTCAACTTTAAACTTACCCACAGAATTACTTAATCTCCCTGCAAGTTTGTTAGTCTAAAGAGGGACAGCTTTTAAGATCTTAGGAAACAAACCTTCCCAAAGAGAGTAACAGATAGAATCTTAGTTCAACTTTAAACTTATCGCAGAATTACTTAATGTCTTGTAAGTTTGTTACTCTAAAGTAGAACAGGTCCTAAGACCTTAGGGAAGAACCTTCGTACATTAGAGTTTAGGGCTAAGCATAGTGGGGTATCAGATCCAAGTTTGGGTCTTAGCTATTTTGTATTCAGGATATTAAAGTTACCTTTGTCGTATACTTTACTTGGGCAGGAAGTTTTTGTTTGTTTGTTTGTTTTACAATTTATATGGAGTTTAGTTTTATTGAGGATAGACCTTACACACTCTTTATGCAGAGATCTAATAGCTTGGGTTGATCATATGGCCCCAGTAGCTGACATGAAATTGAACAACCATAAATATCAGTATAGTTTAATCTTTTATTTATTACTAAATACTCATCACTGTTGTTTCTTGTAGTGGTGTGGTTGAGTAAAGTGTTTTGAGCTGCATTTGTGCATGTTTGATATTTGTTTCTTTTGATCCAGGTGATTCAAAGGGCATTTTCACTGGGGCGGTGATCCTTGCATATGTGATCTTACTAAGACCTAATAGAAAGTCTAGGACCAAACCTATTTTTTATGGGGTTATGCAGACCCATCTAGACATTTTCAGTGTCTTGCTTTGAAATATTTAAGTTACATTAATCATATAAATACTTGAGACTAAAATTAGCATATGAAAGGAAAGAAGTAAATATAAATAGTTTTTTACACTTCTGGGAATTCAAGGTCTTTAAAGTTCAATTAGAAGAGGTGTGATTGAGAGGATTATTCATAATTAGAATGTAATTGATTTAGGGTATAATAAACGGGGCAGAGCTTTTAGAAGGATATATTTATGGTGTTATATTAGTATTACAGTGGAAGTTTAGATATGTGTTTATTATATAAAATGGAGGTTTGATTTGGGAGGCCTTAAGATTTTTAGGAATATTACATCAATCAAGGAGTAGTTGTTTGGGTATTCACAATTAAAGTATGATTTTGGGACTCTGACTGGGTTGCATTTTAGTCTTTTGTTTTTGGTATTTGGTAACAGTACATTTACCTAGGTTGGCAGTAAAGTCAAAGATGGAGGGAGGAGAAGTTTGTGCATTTAATCAGAAATAGTAAATTTAAAGTGTGCTTACATGCATGAGTGTACATGCGTGAGCATACATGCCTATTGTTTGTTATGTCCTTCAGGAATTAATTAAGAACTTATGGTTATTATGCTGCCAGAATATTTAATATATGCTCAGCTTCTACAGTTGATTTGGCAGGAATCAAATCTGAGCTCATCTACAGCTGATTCAGCAGGGACCAGGCGTTCCCCAATGGTGAGTGATAGCATACCCCAAAGTTAAAAATACGAAATGAACAATAGTGCTCTCCTGACTGTTTAATAAGGGGTAGTCAGTAGTCTACTGAGATGTGTTATTTCAGGGTGATGTGTGAGCAATGTTAGTTTAATGGACCTGAAGTAAGAAACAGATGCCAGGCATAGTTTCAAAATAGTCACTCCCAAGTGTTTTGGCCCAGAGCAAGGAGAACAGTACGGCTGAGTGTGATGATGATTTCACAGAGGGTGGTAGATTTAGAGACCAGAATTTGGAAGGGATATCTGTGTTGACAAGTGATTGCTTGACTGAAATATGCTATTTCCAATGAATGAATATATGCATCATGTAATATTAAGGATATATATTAGGATTTACTATTCATATGGATTAGATTTGTATTGGACAGTCAATAATAGATGTACCATAGGTGACTAAAGGAATGTTAATACATGCTTATACATTTATGGACAAGATTTATAATGTATCCTCATCTATGAATTTACTATGTACCCACTAAACAATTATAGTACTATATATTATTCATGCGGGTTAGCAGTAATGCACAAAGTACACGCAAAGCACTAAGGTGTTGGTGCTAGTTGGTTAAAACTGACATAGTAGTTACAGCGTGTGCTGTGAAAAAAATCAGAGAGTAGTTTAATTAGAATTTTAGCTTTGGGTGTTGACAGTGAGGCAAGAATTCTATTTCCTTGGGTGGTTCTGGGGAGGCAATTCTCCATTTCTGGTTTGCAAGACTAGAGTATTAAATTATACTACAATAGCCTTTTCATTTAAGTAATTTATTTTCAGTTAGTGAGGTGAGCATGGTGTAGAAGTACACGATAGGTGTTGTCTACCTGATGGCAAAAAAAGTGTATCCAACTGGCTACCTTTTGATACATGTGAGTGTAAACAGGTAATCCACTCAATTCAAAATAGGCATTGACTTAGTGGCTGGAATATTTTGCTTTGTTGTTTAGATGTGTGAAGTAAGGAAAAAACTGCTAGAGTGAGATTGGAGAATACCTGAGTCAGTATGCTTCGTAGTTTGTTAGAGATAAATCATAAGGCTGTATGAAAACAAAAAGTACCATTCTGACTTAATGGAGAGTGGGTTATTACAGGGGTTGATTAAAGTGTAATTATCTGAGTTGCTCAGGAGTTCAGACTAAAATAGTACTAGAGTTATTAGAAAAAGGATAAGAAAAATTAAACCTAGAATATCTTTGATTTTATACTAAGGGTGGAAAGTGATTTTTTTGGGGGGTCTGAAGAAACACTTCAAGGGTTGTTAGATCCTGTTTCATGTAAGAATAATAGGTGAACAGTTGATAGAGTTGTAATGTTGAAGGGAAAGTTGAAATGGAAGGCAAAAAATTGTGTAAGGTTGGCTTTGTCAACTGAGAGTCCACCTCAGATTCATTATACAAGTTCACTTCCAATATATGGAATGGCTGACAGTAGATTTCTAATTACTGTAGTGCCTCAGAATGATATGTGGCCTCATGGGAGCACGTAGCCTAATAACACTGTTGCTATAGTTTCAAATAGGAGGGTAATGCCAATATTTCAGATTCTTAGGAGTAGAAATGATCCATAATATAAACCTCAACCAACACGTGTGAAGAGGCAAATGAAAAATATTGAAGCATCATTGGCCTGAAAATAGCAGATATTTCAGTTGTAGTTTATATCTGAGCTGAAGAAAAGGCACTTGAGGTGTCTGAGGTGTCTGAGGTGTCCATGGCCAAAAATAATCCTTTAATGATCTGGAAAATTAGGCAGTCACCAAGAATTGACCTGAAGTTTTATCATGTAGAAATGTTAGATGGTGTGGGAATATCCATGAGTGAGTAGTTAATGATTTTTATTAGCAGATGTGTGTTAGGGTATTGGTCATTTGAGTTCTTACAGTTGTTGAAGTACAACAATGCTTCTTCATATCATTTGTCATGGTTATCATCCATGTGAGAATAGTGGCATTTTTACTAAGTATTCTTTTTTATAGAGTTTGTAGGTTTTTCTTTGAATCTTTCTCCTATTTATGGAAACCTGGGGCTAATTATTAATGATGCTGTGGGTTGTGGTATTGTGTTGAATTTTGGTGAGGGTTTCATGGGGTTAATAGTCTTTTTGATTTATTTGGGTTGTATGATGGTTGTTTTTTGGTTGTACTATGGCTATGGCTATTGAGGAATATCCTGAAACATGAGGTTAAAATATTGATATTTGAGGGACTTTATTATTAGAATTATCAATAGAGATTATGTTGGTTTGATGAATAGTTGAGTATGATGGCGTGTTGGTCACAATTGATTTTTTTTTTTTTTGAGAGGGAGTCTCGCTCTGTCTCCCAGGCTGCAGTGCAGTGGCACAATCTCAGCTTACTGTAAGCTTCACCTCCTGGGTTCACGCCATTCTCCTTGGCCTACTGAATATCTGGGACTACAGATACCCGCCATAATGCCTGGTTAAAGTTTTTTTTTGTATTTTTTTTTTAGTAGGAACAGGGTTTCATCGTGTTAGCCAGGGTGGTCTCGATCTCCTGACCTCATGATCTATCCACCTCAGCCTCGCAAAGTGCTAGGATAACAACTGTGAGCCACTGCGCCTGGCCACAATTGATTTTAATAGCATAGAGAGTTGGATAATTTTTGAGGGTAAGGGAGCGGGGTTTATGCATGAGGATTCTGTGGGTGTGGCAATCTCATCCAGGAGATGGAGATGTAGGCCAAGAACTCAGGTATTGAGATTTTTGGCTTAAACTCTTTCCTGTGGGTGAATTGTGACATATGGCTTTGTTAAAATCATAATAATGTAACTCTTCTCCCTGGGCCCTGACAGTAGGGGATTTTATCACATATCTCTGGGCCTATAACCTAGGTGATTTGTCTTTCTCGCCTGTACCCTGCCCACAGAGGAAATTGTGAAATATCATTTGAAATAACATATAGGTAATGTGACTCCTCTCTCCTGCCTGGGTCTTGCTCATCAAAAAAAAAGTGACATACCGCTGATTGCAAAACGTAGGTGTTGTGACTCTCCTTCATATTCTAGACCCTGCCAAGAGAGGGTTATTACATATTGCAGAGATCAGCACCTAGGTGGTGTGATTGTCCTCTTTTTCTCATTCCCTAACTATAGCGGACATGGTGACATACTACTTAAGGCTTTACCCAGGTAATGTGACTCTTCTGACTAGGCCCAGCTTACAAATGAGATAATATTATATCACTGAGTCAGCACCAAGGTGATGTGACTCTCCTGCCTTTTCCCTTCTCACAGTTGAAATTTTGACATACACCTGGGTTAAGCACACATGCAGAATAATAACTCTCATATCTAGACTCAGTCAGTAGAGATATTTTCACTCTCATAGGAAGTCTCATGGCCATGGGAAAAGTCCTGAGTTTTTTTACTTGTGTAAATTTCACAAAGGATTATAACATTCAGGTATATCATAGAAAGCCGTAGTGGTACTAATAGTGTCATAACAGAGACCAGCAATGAGGTGAGAATGTGACTCTCATATGCACACCTAGCTGATGCGATTGTCGTTTTATCACATGAACAGGGCCTTGAAATAAGGTACTAAATCTCCCACATAAAAAGCAGTTGAGGGCTGAAACATTACTCGCATACATGGATATGAATCATAAGTGGTTTGGTAACATTTGAACCATGATTCAGCACACTGTGTTGCTGTCACTCCCCTACTGGAACACAAACTTCAAGTGGGATTAGGGGTCTATGCATAGATCTCGCCCATTTTTGAGATTCTGGCTCATTTACTTTGACCCAATTTATAGAAAGTTTTGACTCACGTACAAAAAATCAGGACTTGTGTGGGATGTGAAACTTATTTCTGAACCTTTCTGAGGGTGTCCAGGTAACTTCACCAAGCACATGAATAATTAGACTGTCTTTTCTAGGCCCAGACCACAGATGAAATTATGCCATATGAGAAAAAAGCATCTAAGCAATATATAACACTTTCTGTAGCTGTGCCTACAATGAGCGCTTTTATATGTCAATGGGACCGTCACCCAGGTGATATGAATTATCTGCCTGAAATATGCTTACAAAAAGAATTGTGTTCTGTATTAGGGTTTATCACGTAAGGAATGTGACTCCTTTCTACAGCTTTGGCCCTGCACTTACAGTGCATTGAGACACATAACTGGATACTTCACCAAGGTAATGTAATTCTTTTTGGGCTCTGCCAAAAGGAAGCATTGTAAAATATCACTTGGCTCAGTACCTAGGTGATGTTTCTTTGCTTTTGCCTGGGCCCTGACCTCAGGGAGATTGTTGTATATTGCTAGAACCAGCTCCAAGTTGAGGTCACTCTCCAGCCTTGCCACTGCACATAAAGGCCATTGTGACATATATGTAGGCCACTTACCTAGGTGAAATGAATCTCCTCCCTTGCCAAAGTCCTGTCTACAGAGGGGGTTTTTATATTTCACTGAAATTAGCATCCAGGTGATGTGACACTATTCTGCCGGGGTCAGTCCCACAAGGTGGGTTGTAATATCTCACTGGATACACACCCATGTAGGTGATGTGTCTTTCTTGCCTTCTCCCTGCTCATGGGTGACATTGCACCATGTAACTGAGACTATAACAAAAGCCTAATATCAACTCATATGGCTGGAGCCAGGACAAGTGCGGGATTGTGACTCTTATTCTTAACCTTTGTACAAGTATAATTGTGAAATCTACCTTTGCCCAGCTCCTGAATGATTAAATAATTCTGCATAGGCATAGCTGACAAATGAGATTTTGACAAATACCCGGTGAATCACCTTGTTTATTTGACTGTTCTATCTTAACATGTGTTCGCGGGGGGAATTGTATCATATTTCTGGACCAATCATCTATGTTACATGGGTCTCCTATCCTGATTCCTTTGATAATTGTAGCTTTTCTAAACACTGCATCAAAATGATATTACTCTCTTTCTTGAGCCCTGTCAACAGGAGGCATTGTGACATATTTTTGGGCCCATCATTAATGTGATATGACTCTCCCTTCCTGGCAGGACAATGCCCACAAGGGACATTGTGCCACAGAACTGGACCTAACAAACAAGTTATGTGGTATTTTTTACAGAAACCTGCATACAAAGAGAATATTGGAATATTTCTGGCTCAGCATTTACATGATGTGTCTGTTCTGCCTGCTTCATGACCACAGAGGAAATTGGAACATACACCTAGCCATAGTTTATAGGCATGATAATGACTCTTATATGTGGACTCAGCCAATAGAGGATATTTTGACTCATACCTAGGTTTAGGGACTTGTGTGATGTCCTGGATTACCTTGTACAAAGGTCACAAAGTATCACAACACTCAAATGTATTTCACAAAGTCTTTGGGTTATATAGACAGAGTCAAATCAGGACTTAGCACACAGGTGAAAGAGTGAGTCTTGTATGCACACCTAGCTGACTCTAAGGACTTTCCTCATATCCTATGGATGAAACAGTCACACATGAAAACAGGACATGTGTGATACTGTAAATCTAATCTTTGGAGTTTTCTAACAATGTAATTGAAATATAAATATTTGCCAAGCATCTGTGCAATTTGGCTCTCCAGACATGTTTCAGCCCATATATGGTATTGTGATATTTACCCAGGCCAACCTCCAGCAGATGTCTCTCCTGCCTGTATCTTTCTCTCAGTAAGGATTGTAACATATTACTAGATATAGCACCCAGGTTATGTAACATTATTGCCTGCATGATGTCCATCAAAATTATTGTAACATATGTCAGTGTCCACCTCATAGGTTATGTAACTGTCCTCTCTGGAATGAGCCCTTCACAAAGAAATAAGTGACGTGTTTCAAGACCAGGCACACAGGTGAGGGAACTCTTTTGCCAGAGCCATGCCCAAAGAAGGACAATATGACATATCTCTGGGCCTATCACCTAGGTAATGTGGCTCTCCTGATTGGGCCCTGCCACCCTTGTAAGTGACAAATTTCCACATCAGGTACACAGTTGATGGTACTCTTTTGCCAGGGCTATGCTTCAGAGAGGACATTGTGATATATCTCTGTGCCAATTGCCTAGGTGAAGTGACTTCTTCCTTGGGCCCTACCCACATGTTCAGCAATATGTCACAATCTCTCTGATGGTCATGGCCCTGACAAGAGAGAAGAAACATCCTGGGTGCTGAGCTGGTGATATGTCACAAAGCATTATACTTGCAGAAACACCCCCCCACCAAAAAAAAAAAGAGTCACATCATCTGGTTTCAATACCCAATTATGTGTTAAAATATCCAATAAGTGCAGGATCAAGGCAGTAGAAGAAAGTCTTATCACTTACATGATGGACCTAGATCAAATCCAAAATGCATTTTGTCAGCAGGGTTTAGGCCAAGATTTACATCAGCTGGGTGCTGTTCTCACTGATATATACAAGTGTCCTATGTTGCATTGCCAAACAAGGTGTTGTACATTCCTTAGGTGCTTGGGGCATGTATGTTACAATTTCAACTCTGGGCCTGGAAAGCAGAGTCAAAACACTCAGATGCTAGGCAAAGTTACACTTTTTAATCACACATTTGAATGTGTTCAAAATAATTGTCAGTCTTACACAAGTCCTGGCTTCGGGTATGAGGGTCAACACCTCCTATGAGTTAGGTCGAAGTACAGGAATCACAGTCTTAACAATGGGCAAGATGCATGTATACAGCCCCAATCCCACTTGAGATTGTGTTCCAGTAGGAGTATCAAAGCACCACAAGTCAGTTGAATCCTGGTTCAAATGTCACCAAACCGCTGTGGATCAGATTCATGTATGAGAGTAACAATTTCAAGCTTTGACTAGTTATGTGTGTAAAATTTAGTGCCTCTTTCATAGGCTCTGTTCATGTGTGACAATTACAATTGTGTCAGTAAGGTGTGCATTCAAGAGTCACAGTTGCGCTTGGTTGCTGGTGCCTATTATAAAACTCTTTGTACCACTCAGGTTTTATGTAATATGCCTGAGCAGCATACTTTTCTGTGAATTCTTACATGTGGGGGATCTAGGACTTTAACCATGGCCATAAGAGTGGCTGAGACTCAAAAATATCTCTTTCAGGTCTGGGTATAAGAGTTATTATTATGCATATAAGCTTAATCCATGTATATGTCAAAATTTCACCTTTGCATAGAGAAAAGGCAAAAGAGACACATCATCTGATTGCTGAGCCAGGGATAAATAATAATCTCCTTTGTAGGCATGATCAGTTAGAAGAGTCATATTACCTGGGTACAGTGTGAAATAATATGTCATCAAGCCCAATGAACACACAGTTTAAAAAAATAGTGCAGGCCAGGTGCGGTAGCTCAAGCCTGTAATCCCAGCACTTTGGGAGGCCGAGACGGGCGGATCACAAGGTCAGGAGATCGAGACCGTCCTGGTTAACGTGGTGAAACCCCGTCTCTATTAAAAAATACAAAAAAACAGCTGGGCGAGGTGGCGCCTGTAGTCCCAGCTACTCAGGAGGCTGAGGCAGGAGAATGGCATGAACCCGGGAGGCGGAGCTTGCAGTGAGCTGAGATCCGGCCACTGCACTCCAGCCTGGGCAACAGAGTGAGACTGCCTCTCAAAAAAAAAAAAAAAAAAAATAGTGCATACTCACATCCTCTATATGCTGGGCTCAGCAGTATATAATAATTCCCTTCATTGGCATGGTTTACAATAAAGAGAAAAATCACAACCCCTAGGTTTTGCACTCAGTGATACGTCACAATTTCTTAAGTGGGCAGGATCCAGACAAGAGAGGAGAGTCACATTACCTTGATGCTATGCCAAGAGATATGTCACAGTCTCCCCTCTTACCAAGGCATTGGCAGGAGAGACATATCGCCTAGCTAATAGGCTCAGAGATACGTGATAATATCTCCTGTTGACAGGGCCTAGAAAAAAGAGTGACATTATTATAATTTCAACCCAGCGATATGTAACAAAGTACCCATGGAAAGAAATTTGATGCACGAAGTTTCAATACCTGGGTAGCAGGCTCAGTGATATGACACAATCTCCTTATCTTTGAGGGTGACACCTTCATCTTTAGCTGAGAACGTAAATCACAGTCAAAATCTCACATGTGCACTGGGCCAATGTATGACACTCTCCACAACATCTGAGGGCTTTATTAGACCTGCAAGACAGTTGCAAACCTCTCTGAGGACTACATGCTCATATGAACTCACAATCTTACAAATTTCCTTAAACTCAGGTTTGATGGTCAATACCTCTTTTACAGGCAGGGTTAAGGCAGAAGACCCATTATTATGCATTTGTATGGATCCAAAAATGAGTCACCATTGCACCTGTGGCAAGATCCACATATAAATGTCACAATTCCAATTTTGTTCTGTATTCCCTTGTTACACTCTGGATCACAACAGTGGGCTTTGTAAATGTGGGATGGTGACAATTTTTAATTTTTCTGGATGTGTGATTGAGACTCCCAACCTGAACTATTTCTTGGCCCCTGTTATTAAACTCTCTTCCACAAAATATAAGTTAGTTTTGTAATCTTAGCTTTGTACATATATGCAACCAAAAACCTTACCTATTGCCCTAAGCCTAATGATGAGAGGCAAAACATCTCCTATTGGCTGAATCCCAATAAAAGTTTGATCATCGTGCCTTTGAACTGAAGCAAATATATGTCATAACATATGTGGGCAGAAAACTAGGCAGGAGGGTATCATCATTTAGTTGCTGTGCCAGGCAATATGTCAAAATGCCTTGTCTAGGGAGGAAATAGAAAATCAGGTCACGTTAACTGGGTGGCAGACCCAAAATATGACACTATCTCAGATGTGGAAAAAACTCAGCCAAGTTATGAGAGCCAAAACATATATAATGGACCCAAGATATGTTAAAATACCTTTGGTGGTTTCAGCATGGGCAGGAGAGTCACATAATAGGGGTGTTGGGCCCAGCAATGTGCAACATGTGATAATTTCCTCTTTATAAAAAACCCAGGCAGAAGAGTAACATCATCTGGGTGCTGGGTCCTGGAAAAGGTCAAAAGTTCTTTTGTGTGGGTATGGTTCATGGAAAAGAGGAGAGAGATATATCCTGAGCGCTGGGCTCAGCAATATGTCAAAAAAAAATCCTATTGTGAATACCAAGGCATAAAGAGTCACATCACTTAGGTCATGGAGTCTGGGGCATGTCCCAGTGTCTCTAGTACGCAGGGGTCAGGCAGACAAGGAGAGCTATATCACCTAGGTGCCTGGCTAGGAACATGTCACAATGTAACATGTGGGCAGAGACCAGGCAGAAGAGACACATCACGTGGGTGCTGGGTTCTGAGATATGTCATAAGGCTCTCTTAGAACAGCACTCAGGCAAGACAGTGATCACCTAGGTGCAGGTTCTTTGCTTATGCTGCAATGCTTCATGTGGGTAGGGTCCAAGGAAGGAGTTACTTCACCTAAGTTACAGACCCAGAGATATGTCACAATGTTCTCCATGAAGCACAGATCTGGTAAAAGAGTACTCTCAACTCTGAGCCTGATCTTGCAATGTCACTATCCTCCTTTTTTGCAGGGACCATTCCAGAGAGAAGAGTTACATCACCTATGAGGTGTACACAAAAATATGTGACAATAATTTTTGTAGGCATGTCAGAGGCAAATACGTAACATCACCTGGGTGCTAGGTCCAATGATACGTTACAATCTCTACTGAGACAAAGTTCTAGGCAGCAGAGTCACAACACCTTGAGGTTGGCCTAGGTAGATATCACAGTTCTATATATGGGCTGGAACTTTTCTGGAGAGTCAAATTACACAGCTGCTTGGCAAAGATTTATATCAAAATGACATTGTCAGAAAATGTCAAAGGTGAGATTTACAATACCACACATATCCTGTTTCATTTTGACAATTGGCTTCATTCTTCTGAGATGTTCTTGCTGTCAGATAGGTATGCACACAAGACTCACAAATCCACTAATACGCTGAGCCCCACTTTGACTCTGTCTGTACAACCCAAAGACTTTGAAAAATATGTGTGTGCATTATAATCTTTGGTGACTTTAGTACAAGAAGTGATCCAGGATAGCAGACATGACCCTAAATGTAGTTATGAGTCAAAATATTGTATATTGGCTGAGTCCACATATAAGAGTCATTACCATGACTGTGAGTCATGCCTAGGTATATGTTACAATTCTCTCTGTGGTTATGAAAAATACAAAACAGCCATATCACCTAAATTCTGGACCAGAAATATTCCAACATTCTCTTTGTAGGCAGGGTCTTGTCAAAAATGTCACATAAATGTGTGCTAGAGCCAGCTCTTTGATACAATGTCATCTGTGGGCAGTGTCCAGGTCAGAGAGGGGAATCATATCACCTAAATGATGGGCCAAAAATTATGTCATATTGCCTCCTGTAGAGGGGTCCCAGGCAAGAGATTTATATCATTTCGATGCAGTGTTTAGAAATGCGAAAATTACCAAAGGAAGCAGTGTACTGTCAGAAGAAGAGACTCATGTAACTTAGATGATGGGTCCAGAAATACATTACAACCCCCCTGAGGACATTGGTAAAATAGCACAGTCAAATCCCCAAAGTACTTGGCCCAAGTATCTGTCAAAATCTCATTTGGGGGCTATACCTAGGAAGAATTATTAAATCACTCAGGAGTTGGACAAAGGTGTATGTCACATTTACACTTGTGGAAAGTTTTAAGATTAAGGGTGACCATCCTGCACATGTTCTGGATCCTAGCATATGAGTTGTTATTAGGCTTTTGTTATGGTCTCAAGTACATGGAAAAATATCACCTGTGGCCATAGAGAATGCAAGAAACCACATCATCTATGTAGGTGTGGGTCCCGTGAGATATCACAATCCACCTTGTGAAAAGGAACCTGGCAGAAGAGTCACATCAGCTAGATGCTGGTTTCAGTGATATATCAAAACCCTATCTGTAGGAAGTACTTCGTAAAGAGAGGAGATTCAATGCACCTAGGCAATTTGCCTAGATGTATGTCAAAATGATCCTTATGTGCAGTACCAATGCTGGAGAGTGACTTCTCATTGGTGCTGGTTACAGCAATATGTCACAATCTCCTTAGGGTCAGGGCACAGGCAAAAGTGAAGAAACATTCCGTATGTGCTCAGCCCAGTGATATGTTACAACGCTTCCTGTTGTCAGAAACCAAGAAGAAAAATCGCATCAGCTGGGTGCAGTAGCCACTTATGTGTCACAATGTATTGTTAAGTGCAGTGCCAAGCCAGTAGAAAGGCATGACATAACTTTCATGATGAACCTAGATATAAGACAATTATCTTTGTAGGCAGGTTTCAGGCAAATAATTTGCATCACCTAGGTGATGGTCCCAGTGCTATAAAAAGTGCTCTTTTTGGGCAGACCCATGGAAAGTCTTATATACTGCTTAGGTGCTTCTTCCACATACAGAACAATTCCATCTACGGTTTAAGCCAAGAAAAGAGAGTCAAGTTATTTATGTGCTGGAGAAAGTTACATGTTCAAATCACACTCTCACAAAGGTTCAGAAAACAGTTTCATATCCCAAACAAGTCCTGGTATCGTGTAGGTCGGTCAGCTATTTCTATAAGTTGGGTCAAAGTAGAGGAGTCCCTATCTCAACAAAGGACAAGATCCATGTATAAAAGCCCCAATCCCAATTAAAGATTGTGTTCCTGTAAGTGAGTCAGAGCATCACAGACATGCTGAATCATGGTTTAAATGTTTACAAACCACCTGTGAATCAGATCCGTGTGTGATATAGTTATTTCAACCTTTGGCTTCTTTTTATATATAAGATTTTGTACCTCATTCCTAGGGTCTGTTAGTGTTTTAGAATGACAATCTTTTAGCTAGGTGTGCATACAAGAGTCACATTCTCATCTGGCTGCTGGTCTCTGTTATGAAAATCTTTGTACCATTAAAGCTATATTTGATATACCTGAGTGTTATAATCCTTCCTGAATTTCATACAAGTGAAAAATCCTGGACTTTACCCATGGCCATGAGACTGGTTGTGAGAGTCAAAATATCTCTACTGGCTGAGTCCAGGTATGACAGTTGTTATTGTACATGTATATTTAACCTGGGTATACGTCACAATTTTACTTGTGAGCAGGCACAAGGCAGGAGAATCACACCACCTGGGTGTTGAGCCAGTAATATAGAATAATTTCATTCATAGGCTGGAGTTGGTCAGAAGAGTCACATCACCTGGGTACGGCCTCAAATAGTATGTCACCAAGCCTACTATAGACAGGGAAAAGAAAAAGCAGAGTGTACCACCACCTAGGTGCTGGGCTCTTCAATATGTAATAACCCAGACTGGAGAGTTACATCACAATAGTTCTGGGTTCAGCAATATGCAACATGTCATAATTTTCTCTTATGCAGAACCCAGGCAGAAGAGAACATCATCTGGGTGCTGGGCCCTGCAATAAGCCAATTTTTTGGGGGGCACATTGTGCAGGAAAGAGGAGAGTCACAAATCCTGAGTGCTGGGCTCAGCAATGTGTTAAAATCCTCCTATTGTGAAGGTCGAGGCAGAAATAGAGAGTCACATCACTTAGGTCATGGGCTCAGAGATATGTCCCATTGTCCCCAGTAGGCAGGGCTCTGGAAGATGAAGAGAGTCATATTACCTAAGTGCTTCCCTATAAATATTTTACAGTGTAACATGTGGGCAGAGACCACACAGAAGAGCCACATCACTTAAGTGTTGCATCCAGAGATATATCCTAAGGCTCTCTTAGGACAGCACTCTGGTAAGAGAGTTACATCACCTAGGGGCAGGTTCTCTGCTTATGGCACAATGCTTCATGTGGGTCGGACCCAAGGAGGGAGTCATTTCACCCAGGTAATAGGCACAGATGTATGTCACAATGTCTTCTGTGAAGCATAGACCATTGCCTTTGTGCCTGGCCTAGAATGTTCCTGTGTCGGCCACTTGAAAGGTCCCATGGCCCAGACCCACTGAGGCCTGAGTCATCAAACACGAGGCCTGCAATAAAGGATTTTATTTAAAAAAAAAAAAAAAAAAGAAATATGTCATTCTCCAGGTTGGCATGGCCCAAGCAGGAGAGCCACATAAGCTAGGTGGTAGGCCCCATTATATGTCACAATGTTCTCATTGAGGTATGGCTCTGTCAAAAGTATACCCTCACCTATATGCCTGACCTTACAATATGTTACTATTCTTCCTTTGTGCAGGGCCCACTTCAGAGAGTAGAGTTATATCACCTATGACATGAACACAGAAATATTTCACAATAATTTTATTGAGCATGGGGCAGGCAAGAATGTAACATCACTTGGATAATAGATCCAGAGATATGTCACAATCCTTACTGAGAGAAAAGCCCAGGCAGGAGAGTCACATCACCTTGAGGTTGGCCTAGGTAGATATCACAATCCAATATGTGGACTGAAACAAATCTGGAGGTCAAATTATACAGGTGCTTGGCAAACATCTATATTACAATCACACCAATAGAAAATTACACAGGTGAGATTTATGATATCACCCGCATGTCCTGTTTTTGTGCGTGACACTTGGCTTCATCCATGTGAGATGATGACAGTGCTTACTGTGAGCTGGGGGGGGCATACAAGACTTACAATTTCACCTATGTGCTGAGCCCTGCATTGACTCTGTATAATCCAAAGAATTCGTAAAATACATGTGAATGTTGTAATCTTTTGTAACCTTTGAACAAGAAGGTAATCCAGGACATCATGCATGTTTCTAAATCTAGTTATAAGAGTTAAAATATCTTTCTTAGACTGAGTCTACATATGAAAATGATTATCATGCCTGTAAGTCATGCCTAGGTGCATGTTAAAATTCCTTTTATGGTATGAATAGCTACATTACTTAAATGCTGGGCCAAAATTGTTCTAATATTCTCTTTGTCAGCAGGGTCCTGTCATAAATGTCACACAACTTGTGTGGTAGATTTAGCTCTGTGCCACAATGTCCCTTGTGGGTAGTGTCCAGGCAAAAAGGGAGAATCATACACCTAAACGATGGGCCCCAAAATAGGTCACAATGCCAGCTGTTGGCAGGGCCTGGGCAATACAATCAAATCATTTGGATGCAGTGTTTGGAAATCCTAAAATTACCAAAGAAAATAAGTTACAGGCAGGAGAAGAGAATCATGTAACCTAGATTATGGATCCAGAAATAATTTACAACCCCGCCACCCCCGAGGACCTTGTTAAGATAGCAGAGTCAAATCACCATGGTGCTTGGCATAGGTATGTGTCAAAATCTCAATTATGGGCTATAACTTGTCAGACTGATTAAAACACTCAGAATCTGGGCAAAGCTATATGTCACAATTACACTTGTGGAAAGATATAAAAACAAGAATCACCATACTGCACATGTTGTGGTTTGAGACATGAGTTGTTACTAGGCTTTTGTTATGATCTCAAGTATATGGCACAATATCACCTGTGGCCAGAGAGAAGGCAAGAAAGTCACATCACCTATATGAGTGCAGGTCCACTGAGATGGCACAATCCATCAAGGGCATGAACCTGACAGAAGAACCACATCACCTGGATTCTGGTTGCAGTGATATATCAAACCCCCTCTGTTGACAGGCATTTGGCAAGAGAGAAGACTCACTTCACCTAGGCAATTGGCCTAGATACTTGTCACAATACCCCTTATATGCAGTACCAAGGCTGGAGAGTGACCTCACTTTCATGGTGGGCCCAGAAATATGTCACAATCTTCCTGTAGCCAGGGCCCAGGCTAAAGCAAAACAAACAAACAAACAAACAAAAACGTATAGGTGCTGAGCCAAGTGATATATTATATTGCTTCCTGTTGGCAGAACACAAAAAAAGAGGATTGCATCACCTGGGGCAGCATAGAGTTATGTGTCACAATGCACTATAAATGCAGGGCAGTAGCAGTAGAAAAAAGTCAAATCACTTATATAATGGGCATAGATGTAAGACACACTCCTCTTTGTCAGTAGGTTTTGAGCAGATAATTCACAACACCTGGGTAATAATCCAAGTGATATATAAATATTCCCTTTTTAGGGAGAGCCCCAGAAAGTGTTATATATTGTGTAGACATTTCTTCCATATATGGCACTATTGTATCTGTGGTATGGACCTAGAAAAGAGAGTCTAATTATTCATGTGCTGGCCAAAGTTACCTGTCCCAGTCACACTTTCAGAAAAGTTCAGAAATAAGTCCCACATCCCACACAAGTCCTGGTTTTATGTATATGAGTTAATTCTTTCTAAGTTGGGTTAAAGTAGAGGAACCACAATCTCAACAATGGGCAACATCTAAGTATAAGAGTTCCAATTCCACGTAAAGATTGTGTTTCAGTTGGGAGTCACAGCACCACGCTAAATTATGGTTCAATGTTACCACACCACCTGTGGATCAGATCCATGTATAAGAGTAATTATTTCAACCTTTGACTGCTTTTTTTTGTGAGATTTAGTATCTCATTCCTACACCATGTTATTATTTTATCTATTTCCCAACTTTTTGTTATTGGATCTCTCCACCAAACCAGTTGTTCAGTTGTCTTTGCAGCTATTTTCTGTAGATGCTGTTCAGCTGCTGATAGCCACTGGACTTTAGGGAGGCTCCAAGAATTTAAAGTCAATAATGCTAGATTCAGTTGCATATGTGGGGTCCCATAGTTCCTGTCTCCCTGCTTCTGCTTTTGTAATTGCCATTTTAGGGAGACACCCATATGTTCCACAAAGTCTGGTCTTTGTGAATTATATGGGATGCCAGTTATATGTTTAGTATTCCATTGAGAGACAGATGTAGTAATAGTTTGACTAGTATATCCTGGGGCATTGTCCATTTTAATCAAAGCTGGAATGCCCGTGTTTCCGAGGCACTGCAGAAGATTCCATTCAACAGAGGCAGAAGATTCCCCTGTTTGACAGGTAACCCAAACAAAGTGAGAAAATGTATCTCCACACACATGCACATAGGCCAATATACCAAAAGAAGAAACATGAGTGACATTCATTTTCCAAAGACAGTTTGGTTCCAATCCATGGGGGTTAATGACCCCAGTAAAGGATGGAGAATGAATCATTTGGCAGGTTGGGCGTTGTTGAATAATGGCTTTAGCCTCTTTCCAAATAATATTATATCTTCATCTAAGACCAGAGGCATTTACATGAGTCAAAGTGTGAAAGTGTTTAGCATTAAATAATGCTATGGCAGCTAAGTGGTCAGCCACTTTGTTCCCTGTAGTTAAAGGCCCTGGAAGGGGTGTATGAGTTCTAATATGGATGATGTAAAGGGCTACATTCTATTCCTAACTGTGGTTTGTAACTGGGTAAACAAAGTCATCAATTGTTCATTTGTATGAAATCGTAACTGAACATTTTCAATTAATTGTGTGAAATGAATCATATATGAAGAATCATAAATTACATTGGCAGCCATCTCAAAAGCAGTCAGCACCTCAATTATAGTTATAAGCTCTACCTTTTGAGCTGAAGTATAGGGATTCTTGAAAACTTTACTTTTAGATTAAGAATAAGAAGCTTTAGCATTACCAGAGCCATCTGTAAAAACATTTTCAGCACCTTCAATTGGTTTAAATTTAGTTATTCTAGAGAGAATCCTATTAATTTTAAAAATCAAAATAATTTTGTTTTTGGAAAGTGATTATAAAGGACACCTAGGAAATCAGCTAAATGGGTTTGCCAAGTAAGACTGTTTATTAAAGGCGTCTTGCATTTGTGCCAGAGTGACAATAATTTTTCCAGAATCATATCCATGTAATTTGAGATCTCCCATTTCCTATCAGAGTAGCAATTTGATCTAAATAAGGAATTAGAGTCTGTGAATTATTATGTGGAAGAAAAAGCCATTGTACTAAGTCCTTCTTTTGGACAATAACACCAGTAGGTGAATGCTGAGTCAGAAAAATCAATAAGTCTAAAGTCTTTTCTGAATCTATTCTATTTATTTGAGTGGCCAGATCTCGGCTCACTGCAAGCTCCGCCTCCCGGGTTTATGCCATTCTCCTGCCTCCTGCCTCAGCCTCCCGAGTAGCTGGGACTGCAGGCGCCCGCCACCTCGCCCAGCTAGTTTTTTGTATTTTTTAGTAGAGACGGGGTTTCACCGTGTTAGCCAGGATGGTCTCGATCTCCTGACCTCGTGATCCGCCTGTCTCGGCCTCCCAAAGTGCTGGGATTACAGGCTTGAGCCACCGTGCCTGGCCGAACTTGCTTTTCAATCAGCTGTAACTCTGCCTTAGCCTCCTCTGTGATTTGCCAAGGGCTAGTGAGACTAGGCTCTCCTCTAAGGATAGAAAATAGATTACTCATATCATAGGTAGAAATGCCTAGAGCAGGTGTTATCCAATTAATGTCCCCTAGTAATTATTGAAAGTCATTTAATATTTTCAATTGATGCCTATGTAGGGTTACTTTCTGTGGCACCATTGTAGTGTCATTAAGTAATGTCTCTAAGTAAGAGTAAGGGATGGTAGACTGAATTTTGTCAGGAGCTATAATTAAACCAGCATAAGAAATCGAGTTTTGCAAGTGATCATAACATTGGAACAATATTTCCCGAGTTGGGGCAGCACAAAGGATATCATCTGTATAATGAATAATGTAACACTGAAAATTTTTTATGAGTAGGTTCAATTGCTTGTCCTACATAAGTCTGAAAAGTTGTTGGACTATATAATATGCCTTGTAGTGACACTTTCCAGTGAAAATGCTTAGCAGGCTGCAGGTTGTTTGCTTCAGGAATTGTAAATGCAAACCATTCAGTCTTGCTCAGCTAAGGAGATAGTAAGGAAACAGTCTTTAAATCTATGACTATTAAAGGCCAATGTTTTGGAATCATAACAGGAGAAGGGAATTCTGGCTGCAATGTCCCCATGTGTTGTGTAACTGAATTAATGGCTCTAAGGTCTGTCAATATTCTGCATTTACCTGATTTTTTTTTTCTGAAAAACAAAATCTGGAGAATTCTGGGGAGAAAATGTTGGAGGTATGTGTCCTTTCTCTAACTGTTCAGTAACTAAGTTCTTTAAAGCCTCCAGTTTCTCTTTACTCAGCAGCCATTATTGTATCAAAATTGGCTTATCTGTTAACCATTTTAAAGGTATAGAATCTGGAGGCTTAACAATGGCTGCCATTAAAAATGATATCCTAAACCTTGATGAGAATTCTGTCCTTCCACTTGAAGAGGTTTCTTTAATCCTGGTAAGTTTTTTCCTAATCCCATGCCAGGCCCATACCCCATCTGTTGCATCATGTGGTGACTTTGAGGGCTATATAATTGTTCTGGAATTAACACTTGTGCTCCCCATTGCTATAATATATTTCTTCCCCATAAATTTATAGGTACAGAAGTTACAATTGGTTGAATAGTCCCAGATTGTCCATCAGGTCCTTCACAATGCAAAATATAACTGCTTTGATATACTTCACGTGCTTTACCAACTCCAACTATGTTTAAATTGAGTGGGTTGAATTGGCCATACAGACGACCAGTGCTGTAGAGAAATGATTGAAATGTCCACTCCTGTATCTACCAATCCATTATTTTGTTTTCCCTGAATAGTTATTTCACAGGTAGAATGTTTACAATAGTTTGATTCACCCAATAATCTGCTTTGCCTTGTTCATTTGTGGTTTCAAATCCTTCTGTTCACTTAGTTTTACTTTTCCCCATTTCCACATATGGCACAATCAGGAGCAGTGCTATATGCTCTTCTGGCTCTGCTTTCCAGGGAACAGAAATAGATATAACAATTTGAATTTACCCATTGTAATCTGAATCAGTGACTTCCATTTGTACTAGTACTTGTATTCCATTTAAATTTAAACTAGGCCTACCTAGAAGTACTCCTACCATCCCCACTGGCAAGGGTCCACAATCTCCAGTTGGCACTTTTTGCAGGATTTCCCCAGGTAGAAGACTCAAACTTTTGTGCAGCGTAAATCTACTGTGGCACTAATGGCTGAGATGGGGTGGTACAGGGGTGAGGGAGTGACTTGAGCCAGAAATGCACCAGTTTGGAACAGGCCCTGGATGGTCCCCTCATCTCATTTCCCAAAATCAGGTTCTCATCCTTTTCAAACTTAGAGTGACACTTTTAGCCCAATGTTTTCCTTTTTTGCATTTTGGACATATTGCAGGTTCAGGAGTTTTCTTTTTTCCCTCAACTAGTCTTGCTGATTTTTTTTTACATTCTTTTTTAGTATGACCATGCTTCCCACAGTTAAAACAAGCTCCAGGAAACTGAGCATTTACTTTACCCACTCTCATTCTTGCCATTGCCTGGGCTAGCAGAGTAGCCTTATTCAGATTACCTCCAATACCAACATAAGCTTTAATATAGGCAACTAAATGTGCTTTTCCTCTAATAGGTCACAGAATGGCTTTCCACTAAGGATTGGCATTGCTGAAAACTAATAACAACAACACTGTATCCTGAGCAGCCAAATCTGCAACCACTGTTTTAAATGACTCCTGTAAAGTGGCTATAAAATCTGCATATATTTATTTTGGCCCCTGTTTGACAGCACTAAAGGAAGGGTATTGTTTTCCTCTTCAAGTGATTTTTTATCAAGTTCTAATGCCTCTACACTAGTCTATGGCATCATCCTGCATGACCACTTGTGCATCTAAACCAGCCCAGCCACTGACCCTCAAAAGTTGGTCTGCAGTTATATTAATTTGAGGTTTGTCCTGGGTGTTGCAAGCAGCCTGAATGGAAGTTTCATCTGCTCACCAAATTTTAAATTGTAAGAACTGAGCAGGAGTTAAATAATCTCAAGTAAGAGCATCCTATTCAGTAGAAATCATCCCCCTGGAGACAGACACATTCTTTAACAGTCGCATTACAAAAGATGAATGTGGTCTATATTGATTAATAACTTGTTTACATTCTTTACAAATTTTAAAAGGAAAAGATTCAAACCTAGCTATAATATTGCCCTGTTGATCAGTTGGGTGTATTCTAACAGATAACTGCCAAGGATCCATATCACCCTTTCGTCCAGCTTGCTGAATGCCTGCCTGAATAGAACTGAGAGTGGTTGCTTGAGGTGCTGGTTGAACAATCACTAGGGAGACTGCTTTTCTGCCAGTGTCCTCTGGAAAAAAGATCCAAAGCCTCAGGCCACTTCGTTTCTTCAAAATAATGAGGGATACAGAGGGGTAGGGATGAACCTCTCCCTCCTTTGTCACTTTAGCTGGCAGGCAAACCTGTTCTCTCACCTTTTCTGTTACTTTATTATACTCTCCTTCGTCCTCTGATTCTTCCTCATTATCTGTGTGGAATGGCCAAGGTTGAACAAACCAGAGCCCACACTGACCACAGAGTTACAGAAATATCCTCAGCACCATCCTTACATCCTTTTTTCAGTGTGCTGCCTACCTTTCCCCAAATCTCTACGTTCTTAGTTTCTCAGTCAGGAAAACAGGGGTAATATTTCTCTACCACAAAACAAAGCTACATAAGTTGGTAGTGCTAATCTTCACTTCCCCATTTCCAAGGAGCTGCCAAAGCCTACTCAAACAAGCCTCATGCCTGCTCGACTCATTGTTACCCTGATGCTTCCAAGCTGCCCTTCTTTCTTAACACAGGGATTGCTTAAGAGTACTCAGGTGTCCTCCAGTGTAGTTCCACTTCAACTCAGGTTTCAGCTCCCATGTTGGGCGCCACTTGCCAAAACCTCTTCAGTCATGGAGACCTTAACCCAGCAGTGCTAGAGAAATAAAGACAAAGACACAGAAATGGACTACAAAGTGTGAAAGAGAGGGCTAACAGCCTTCAGAGCTGACAGCCATGAACAGAGTTTGACCCACATATTTATTGACAGTAAGCCCGTGATAAGTATTGTTTCTATAGATTGTAGATTAACTAAAAGAATTTCTTACAGAAACAAATCCTTCTTAGCGAGGAGCAGAGAAACAGGCTTTGACTGATTATCTGCAGCAAAAGCATGTTGTTAAGGCACAGGCTGCTCATGTTATTGTTTTTGGTTTTAGAGGTTTTCCACTCCAGGTGGGCCAGGCATTCCTTGCCCTGCTGCAGCAAACCAACAATTTCTACCAGTGTGGGTGGTAGCCATCATGAGTGTGTCACATTGCTGCAGAAATCCTGTTTATGGCCAGTTTCCTTAAAACCTGTTTATGACACCCTTAGGACCTGTTCCCAGCATGACATAAGTACCTACACTTATTTGCTGTGACTCTTTTGCCTGGATCCTGTGCTAAGGGATCCTTGAGGCATATCTCAGGACCCAGCATCAAGATGATGTGGCTCTTCTGCCTACTTTCAGCTCATATGTTAGATTGCATCATATACCTAGGGAAGCACCTAGGTGATATGACTCTTCTCTTCTGCCTGAACCCTGTCTACTTGGGACATTGGACCATATATTAAAGCCTGTGTGCTAAGTGATGTGACTCTTTTCCTTTGCCTGAGTTTTTACAACGCTATGATATGACATATTGCTAAGCCCAATATTTAGGGACTATGATTCTACTTTTTTCCCCTAACCATGCCCATGAAAAGAGTTTGATGTATTGCAAGGTGCAGTATCAGATGGTGTCTCTCTTCAGCTGGGGTCCTGCATAAAGAAAGAATTATGGCATATTGCTGGGTTCCCTTCCCTGATAATGTAACTGTCCTGCATGTGCCAGAGCAACAGAAAGTAATTTTACATATTTTGGGCTGATTCTATAGATGTTTTTGCTCTCATCATTTTCTCCCCACATTTGGAACTGTGTCATATTTCCAGGTCCAGTGCTCAGTTAATGTAACTCTTATTTCTGGACCCAGCCTAGAGAGGACACTGTGACATATTGTTTGGCACAGCACCTAAGGTGTGCTACCCTTCTGCCACTTGTTTTTTCTACAAGTGAAATGATGAAATTTAGATTACTGCAGTTCACAGACATGATGATCAAACTTAAATTGGGATTACACCAATAGCAGATATTTTGCCTCTCATCACTACACTTTGGGGAATATGTAAGGTTATGTGTGGCATATTTATACAAAGCTAATAGAAGTTTCCATCACTAACTCATATTCTATGAACTTTCTGAGTGGTACAAAGATTTTCATAAAAGGCCCAGAAAAAGGTTAAGATGGTGCTTCTTGATGACACAGGCAAGTGAGAGCAAAAGTTGTCACCATCCCACACTCACAAAGCCCAGTGTGGAAGTTCTGAGTCTAATAAGTAAACAAAGTACAACAATGGAATTGTGACTTTCACATGTGAACTTTGCTACAGGTGAGATAGTGATTCATTTCTGGACACAGATCACAGATATAATAATGGGACTACTGTCTGCACCCACTGTATAAGAGAGATGTTGATTATCATAACTGGGTTTAGGGCAATGTGTAAGACTGTGTCAATATGAGCATGTAGGCTACAGAGAGGTTTGCAACTCTCATTCAGGTTGCATAAAGCCTCTGGATGTTACAGAGTGTGTTATCTGATTACCCATAACACGCATAAGATTGTGATTCATATACATATCAAGTTGACAGTTAAAGATGTCACACAAAGAGAGAAGTAGACTGTTGTATCACTAGGCCTAGTTCTTGGTATTGAGACAATTTGGTTTACATTTGTATTGTGAATATATTTGTGTCTGTATCATAATAATGTGACTCCTCTGTTCTGATGCATCCAAGAGGGGATATTATAACATATTTCTAGGCTTATCACCTATGTTATATGTCTCTCCTTCTAGTGCCCTGCCCACAGGGAACACTGTGACATATTGGTAGATATATCATCTATGTAATGTGACTCCATTCCTGACTGGATCCTGCTCACTAAAGAAATTGTAATATACCACTGAATATCTATGTGATGTGACTCTCCTCTTTTTCCTGGACTATGCCAAGATAGAAAATTATATCATATTGCTGAACCCAGCACCTAGAGATTGTGACTATCCACTATTTTATCAACCCTGTATACAGTGGGCATAATGACATATTATTTGAGACTGTTCTCAGTTTATATGATGCTTATGACTGAGTCCTGCCTACAAAGGAGATTATAATATATCCCTGACTCAGTACCCAGATGATGTGACTCTTCTGTCTTGTCTCTGTCCAAAGGTGAAATTGTGACATATGCCTGGATTCAGCTCATATACTTAACAATAACCCTCAGACTTAGACCCAGCCAGGGGAGATGTTTCTACTCTAATAGCCAGTTTTATGGCCATGGGTAAAGTCCCAGATTTCCCATCTTTGAACATTCACAGAAAAGGCTGCTATTCAATAATATCGCATAAAGTCTGAGACATACAAAGAGTGTCATAACAGGCACCAGCAACCACGTGCTACTGTTACACCTGGAGGCACACTCGGCTAGCATAAGTGTCATTCTCACAGATGAAAAGAGCCTACAAATGAAGTACTAAATCTCACACACATAAGCAACTGAAGATTGAAATTGTTACTCTCATAAATGAATCTGAACCACATGTGGTTTTGTGATGTTTGAACCATCATTCAGTAGATCTATGGTGCTTTGAATCTCCTGCTGGAACACAATCTTCAAGTGGGATTGAGGTTCTTATACATGAATCTTGCCCATTGTTGGGATTGTGACTCTTGTATTTAGACTCAAATTATAGAAGGTGTTGCCTTTCATACTGGAAGCCAGGAGTTGGGCGGGACAATAACATTTATTTCTGAACATTTTCCAGTGTGTAATTGAGAAATATGACTTTGCACAGTATCTCAGTGTTTTGACTCTCCTTTCTAGTTGCAGAGCACAATGGAAATTGTGACACACATGCATCAGCCACCTAAGCAACTTATAGCACATTCTTTGGCAATGGGACAAAAGGCTTTTTTAATTATCACTGGGGCCATCACCCAGCTGATATAAAATCTTGGTCTAAACTCTGCCTACAAAGTGAACTGTGGCTTTATATAGTTCTATCATGTAAGTGATGCGACTTTCTTCTACTAAATAGGCACTGCATTTATAGTGCTTTGTGACACATAACTTGGTACTGCACCCAGGTAATGTGACGTTTTCTTTTTGAAAGGGGGGTTTCTGCCAATAGGAAGTTTTCCAACATATCACTTGGCTCAGCATCTAGGTGATGTTTCTTCTGTCTTATCCGACCCCTGACCACCAAAGGCATAGTGACATATTGCTGAACCAAACATCAAGGTCAGGTCACCCTTCTGCCTTGTTCCTGCACATAGGGGCCATTTTGAAATATATCCAGGCCAATTGCCTAGGTGAATTCTGTCTCCTCTCCTTCTTATACCCTGCGATTGGGGGAATTTAGATATATCACTGAAACCAGCATTTAGGTGATGTGACACTTCTTCCACAATCCTACCTACAAAATGTTTGTGACATTTCACTGAACCACCACCCATTCAGTTGATGTGACTTTCCTTTCTTTGCCCTGCCCACAGGTGATATTTGCCATATACCTGAGACAAGATCTCCAAAAGTGTGATAATGACTCTGGAGCCTGAAGCCAAGACATGTGCAGGATGGTGACACTTATCCCTGAACCTGTCCACAGGTGTTATTGAGACACAAACCTATGTTCAGCTACTAAGTGATTTAATAATCCTGCCTAAATATAGCTTCAGATGACATTTTGACATATACCTGGGCCAAGAACCTTGGTGATTTCACTGTCCTGTCTTAACATTGTCCTCAGAAGGGATCATAACATATCTCTGGACCAATCATCTAGGTTATGTGACTCTTTTCCTGCCTAAATTCTGCTTCCAGGTAAGAGAGTAGCATTTCTATGCACTGCATCCAAATGAGTTAACTCTCCTGCCTGGACCCTTTCAACAGGAGGCATTTTGACGTCTTTGGACCCATCATGAACCCATACAATATGTTCTCCTTTCTGCCTGGACAAACTCCACAAGGGGCATTGTACCATAGAGCTGGGGCTAACACCCAAGTTTGGTGACTTTTCTTTAGTGTCCTACCTACAAAGAGAATATTGAAATATTTCTTGCTTAGGATTTAGGTGATGTGGTTGTCCTGCCTGTTTAATAACAACAGAGGGGATGTGGACATATACCCAGGCACAGCTAATAGGTATGATAATGACTCTCATATGTGGACCCAGCCAAGAGGATAAATTTTAATTCTTATAACTAGGTTTAGAGACATGAGTGATCTCCAGGATCTCCTTCTGGTGAAGAGGTTCCAGAAGATTACAACACTCACACATATTTCATAACATCTTTGGGTTGTACAGAGAGTGTCATAACAGGGCCTAGCACACATACCTTTTGAGTCTTTTATGCACGCCTACCCGACAGTAAGGACTTTCACTATCACAGATGAAAGAAGGTGACTGTCCTACATGAAATGGGATGTGTGTGTTACTGTAAATCTAATCCATATAATTTTTTTCCATCATGCCTGTGATATAAAACTTTGCCAAGCACCTGTGTCATTTTACTCTTTGGACTGGTTCCAGACTACCTATGGGATTTTGATATCCACCTGAGCCAATCTTGAAGTGATATGACTCTTCTGCCTGCGCCTCAGTTCTAGTAATAATTGTAACATCATGTTAGGGAAAACAGCCCCACACCACCCAGTGGGTACCCCAAGTCCCGCAGAGACAAAGGAATTAGAAAGAGACAGAGTAAGAGTTTAAAAGGGTCCAGGGGGCCAGAGCGTTGGAGGCTCGATCATGGCTCTGAGCTCTCGGTCTCCATCCAGTTTGTTGGTTTACAAGCTCTTTGTTCTTAGGACAAATGGGAGGGTAAGAAGGGATGAGGAAAAGGATTAATCAATGAAGGAGAACTCGTGAGTCATTCAATAAGATGTGTAGCAGTGGCGGTTTCTGTGAATTTCCTTGAGCAAAGGTGTGTGTCTAAACTACTTAAAGTCTTAACTTATTGGGACTGAAATGGGTGGGAGTGGGTTTCAGGAGGAGCCAAGATGTTTGATTATACGCTATTGCTTCAAGGAAGTGTTATTTCCCCGAGCAACCTGTGGCATGCCACTGAGCTCTTATGCTCTTGGGTCATAAACACAAGAAGGCAATAAGGAGACTTTTCTCCTCAGAGACCTCCCATGGCTCCCCATGGTTGTCTCACACAGGGGAGACCAACTCATCTGGCATCCCAGAAACTCTCTTTTTCACAAGTGTATCCATAACTGAAATAATGTTACATTCTTGCCTCCACCATGACTACAGATATCATTGTGGCACATCACTGTGTCCATCACATAGAAGACATAATGCTCCTCTCTGGAATAGGTCCAGCACACAGGGCAAACGGTGACATATTCCTAGGTCAGGCATACAGTTAATGATACTCTTTTGTCAGGGCCATGTCCAAAAGAGGGCATTTTTACACATCGCAGGGCCTATTATGTAGGTGATATGACTCTTCTGCTTCCAGCCTGCTCACTTGAATAGTGGCACATTGCTAAGCCAGGCACAAAGGTGATGGTGCTTTTATGCTAGGGCCATGGTTTAAGGAAAGCTTTGTGACATACCTCTGGGCCTATCATCTAGATGACATGACTTCCGCTTGACTGGCCCACATGGAGAATTGTGACATAAGGATAAAACCTGCACCTAGGTGATGCAACCCTCTTTCCTGGGTCCTTTTCTAAGGGAGACTTGTGAATATCTCTGGACCCAGGATCAGGTGATGGGGCTTTCCATCCTGTCTCCTGTTCACATGTTAAATTTTGAAATACACCTACAGAAGTGTCTAGGCTATATGACTCCTTTTTTCTCCCTGAGCCCTGCCTACTGGTGGCATTGGGCTGTATCTCTGAGTCTATGACCTAAGTGATGTGACTCTTTTTGTCTGGGCCTTTACAGTGGGAAGGGTGTGGCATATTGATGAGTACATTCCTTAGAAAATGTGACTGTCATCTTGTTGCTGAACCATGCCCACAAGCAGAACTTCTGCCTGTTTAAGGGCCTAGCACTTGGAGGATGTCACTATTCTGCCTAGGTCATGCATAAAGAGAAAGTTATAGTATATTGCTCAGCCTAGCACTCTAATGATGTGAGTCATCTGCTGGTGCCAGAGCCACAGAAAGTATTTTGATGTATCCTTGGCCCATTCTGTAGGTGTTCTGGCTCTCATTACTTGGCTGGATTTTTTCTACATGTGGTTGTATCATATTACTGGCTGCAGCCACCAGTATATGTAACTGTCTTTTTTAGGTTCTGCCTAGAGAGCACATTGTGATATATTCCTTGGCACAGAACCTATGTCATGTTTACCTTCTGCCTAGTTTTTTAACTTGCTTCTATTCAAAGGCATGTTGATCAACCTTATACTGAGATTCAGCCAATAAGAAATATTTTGCTTCTCACCACTATGTTTAGGTCAATAGGTAAGGTTCTTCATTACATATTTGCACAAAGCTCACAGAATCTTAAAATACTAACTCATATCATAAAATCTTCTTGTGTGATAGAGAGTTTTATAATAGGGCCAAGTAAAAAGTTAAGATTGTGACTCTAGACTACACATTCAGGTGAAAGTAAAAGATATTACAATCATATATTTTAAAAGCCCCTTGTTGATGTCCTAAGTCTAACAAGTGAATATAGCACTAAGTTGGAATTTTGATTTTCATAACAGAAACTGGGCACAGGTAGGATGTTGACTCATTTCTGGATCCAGCTTTCAGGCATAATAATGGTTTCATCCCTGAAGCCAGGCTATAGAAGATATGTTGACTGTCATACGTGATTTAGAACAATATGTAAGATCGTGAGTCCACATAAGCATGTAGGCCTCAGAGAGGTTTGCAACTGTCATGCATGTTGTATAAAGTTCTCAGATGTTGTAGAGTGTATCATAGCATGGCCAGCACACATGTGAGATTGTGACTCTCATATACACAACTAGCTAACAATTAATGGCATCACACTTAAGGATAAAGAGATTGGGTCATATCTGTTGGCCTAGTACCGTGGTATTGAGATTTCTGGTTAAAATTCCTTTTCATAAGGACATTGTTACAGGTCACTGGGTCAGAATCAAAATAATGTGACTCTTCTGTCTGAGCCCTGCAAACAGGAGATATTTTCAGATATCTCTAGACCTTTTGGCTAGGTGATATGTCTCTCCTGTCAGTTCCCTGCCCTCAGAAGACACTGTGACATACTGCTGTATATATATCATCTATGTAATGTGACTTTCCTCTTCTGCCTGGGTGCTGTCCACTGAAAAAATTGTAACCTACCATTGAGTGCTAAACTTAGGTGACACAACTCTCCTCTTTTTCCTGGACACTGCCAAGAAATGAAATTTTTACTTATTGCTGAGCTAAGCACCCTGGTGGTGTAATTGTCTTTTTTTTTTTCCTCCAAATCTATCTACTGGGGATACTCGGATATATTTCTGAATTCATGACCTAAGTGAAGTGACTGTCTTCTTTTGACTGATCCCTACAATGGCGGGTTGTTCATATTGCTGAACACACCACTCAGGTTATTTGATTCTCCTTTTTTTCTTCAATGATGCCCGCAAACAGAAATTTTGACCTATTGCAGGGCCCAGCACAAAGATAATATTAGTCTTTTCCTAGGTCCTGCATATAGAGAGAATTATGTCATATTTCTGAGTGCAGTACCATGATAATGTGATTCATTTCTGTCCCAAAGTCACAGAAAATATTGTGACATATCCTGGGCCCATTATGTAGGTGTTGTGGCTCACATAACTTGGCTGGTTTTTTTCCACGGGTGAAATTGTTTCATACTTGTGAGTCTAGCATCCACTAAATGTCACTCTACTTCCTATACCTTGCCTAGTGAGGGCATTTTGACATGTTGCTTGGCAGAGCATCTTAGTGATGTTTCCCGCCTGCCTACTTTTTGGCCACAAATGTAAATATCACTTATACCTTACGTCAGTACACAGGCATGATGGTCAAACTTAAATTGGGATTCAGCCAATAGAAGATACTATGCCTTTCATCTCTAGTCTTAGGGCAATAGGTAAGGTCCTGCCTTTGGTTACATACTTGTACCAAGCACACAGAACTTTACAATAGTAACTCAAAATATATAAACCCCTCTGGTTGTATAGAGAGTTTCATGACAGGGACTAGCAAAAGTTTTGATTAGGACTCTAGATTACACACCCAGGTGAAAGCAAATATAGCCACCACATCCAAAGCCCACTGTTAAGGTCCTGAGTATAACAAGTGAATACAGTACAAAGTTGGAATTGTGATCTTCATATGTGAATCTAGCCACAGGTGGGATGGTGACTAATTTCTAGATCCAGCTCATAGGCATAGTAATGTATCTCATTTCTGAGCCCAGACCATAGAGGGATTTTGACTATTATATTTGGGATTAGGGAAATATGTAACATCGTGAATCTATAAGAGCATGTAGGCCTCACAGAGGTTTGTAAATTTCATGCATGCTGTTTAAAACCTTTGAATCTTGTAGAGTGTCATACATTGTCTGACAATGGCCCAAGAAACATGTGAGATTATGACTCTGTACACACCCAGCTCACAATTAATGTTGTCACCCTCTAAGACAAGAAGATTTGTCACATCTCCTTGTATACTCACTTAGTGTTTATACTCAGTTTTAGTATTAGAAATGTGGTAGTTGTTAAAATACAGTAAATAATCAGCCCTAGAATGGTAATGTTTGGGTTATAAATTAGTACTGCTATTATTCAACCTATGTAAGTAATTGAGGAGTAGGCTAGGATTTTATGCAGTTGTGTTTGATTAAGTCCTCACTGACTGCACACTATAATGGAGAGGATTTTGATAGATAGGAGAATGTTCATGTTTATTGATGGGAAAATTTGAAACATAATCGAGATAGTGGCTAGTTTTTTGTTTATTTATTTTTCTTATGTGAGAAGAAGTATGCCAGATATTGGAGAGGTTCCTTAGTTTACTTCCGGGACTCTGAAGATGAAAAGGTGTTATTCCTAATTTTATTACTATGTTCATTATTATTATTAGAAGAAAATTGATTAATAGTGTTTATTATTATTCATTGTCCAGAGGACTGGTTATCAGAAAGGATACCTATCATAAGTTTATAGATTTGGTTGCTTGGTAAGAATATATTTGGTGATTGCTTCTTTAGAGTGGAAATTTGTTTCTATAATTAAGATTGGGGTAAGAGCTACTATGTTGATTTCTATTCCTGTTCAGATGAGAAATCAATTTTAGCCTAGCATTGTGATAAGAGTTCTTTTGAAAATGGTAAGAGAGATAAGAAGTTGAGCTAATGGAATAATTAGTATGGGAAATATATAACCAATATTTTTGGAGTATGGGCCTGATAGATTATTTAGCTGACCTTACATTAGGACGTGGTGCAAGAGGTAGCTCAGAGAATTTTGGATTCTTAGGGGTAGGTTCAATCCCTGTATTTCTAGATACAAGAATATTTTAACTTCTATTGTCTACACTATCAAAGTAATTCTATTGTCAGACATATTTCTTATGTTTGGGGTGGAATGCTGGAAATTAGGACAGGCATTGAGATATATCATATGCAGAATGCTGCTGTAAGTGGTATAATATTTTTCATAGAATATATATGAGTTGCTCATAGCGGAACTGGGTGTATGCTGTTCGATTTCATGAAAACAGGGCAGTTAAAAGGAGGGTCTTGGTAATGAAATTTGTGGTATAGAGTTCTGGTGAATATATAGTTTTTAGTGCTCCTAGGAAAATAGTAGTAGTTAGGGCATTTGTTATAATAATATTCATGTATTCTGCTATAAAGAAGAGGACAAATGAACTTGTGGCATATTTGATGTTGAAGTCTGAGACTAGCTCTGACTCTCCTTCCATTAGATCAGAATAGAATAGGCTTAGTTAGTTTCTGCTAGTGTGGAGATAAATCATGTTATAACTAGGGTTCATGAAGATAGAAGCAGTCAGATGAATACTTGCATTGTGATAAGTGCATATAAGTTAAAATGAGCCACCTATTAGTGGAACTGATAATAAAATAATGGTTGATGCTCATGCTGATCACAGAAGAGAGCACATGGCTGGGTTTGATATAGGTAGTATAAATAGGAGGCCTTTATTAAAATTATTTAGAGGATCTGGTAATAGGGAGGAGGGTCTACAAGATGAGAGCGATAGAATGGGCCAGGGTTGGTGCAATAATATAAAGGTTAATAGTAGTTGTTGAGGGCTGTAGGGTTCCTTGCTGAAAAGTTTCATTGTGTCAGCGAATGGTTGAAGCATTCCATAGGGACCTACAGTGTTAGATCCATTGCATATTTGTTTATAGCCTAAGAATTCTCGTTAAATGAGTTTATGGAATGCTATAACAATTAGAGTGGGAATAATAAGTAGGAGAAAGTTATATTGTTAAGAAGTAGTTTAAATTTTATACAATTGCTGGACTCTGCCATCTTAACAAACCCTGTTCTTGTGTAGGATGGGAGTTGATTTGTTAGATTGACATAACATTATTTATGGGACGAGGGCGCTTTATGAATTGGAACCTAATTCTCTCGTCCTTTTCTACTAGGAGAAAAGTTAAATCCGTAGAAACCTGGGTTACTCTGGTCTGAACTCAGATGATGTAGGATTTTAATTTTTGAACAAACAAATCTTTAAAAGCAGTTACACAATTAGGGTGTCCTGATCAAACATCTAGATCATAAACGCTAATGTTGATATGGACTCCACGAGAGAACTGTTCTGTTTTCTCTAGGATAACTTATTCCATTGATCAAATCACTGGGTCAATGTTTGTCAACTCCCTGAGACTGGTGCAGTCTTAGTTTAGGTTGTTCAGAGGTTGAATTAGCTCCAAAGCGACCCCAATCAAAGTTTTTAATGAAGGGATAGTATGCTAGGACCTGTAGGCTTTTTGAAGGTTTTATTTTCATTAGTTAATTCACACTCTGAAGGGTCTTTTCACCATATTAGTTTATATCTACCTCTTCACCAACAGGTCAACTTCACTGATTAAAAGTGATTGACAGCTGAACCCTCTTGTGGCCATTTATACAAGACCCTATTTAGGGAACAAGTGTTTATGCTACCTTTGTATGGTCAGGATACTGCGACCATTGAATATATGCCACTGGGCAGGCAATGTCTCTAATACTGGTAACGCTAGAGGTGATGTTTTTGTAAACAGATGGAGTAAGATTTGCTGAGTTCCTTTTAGTTTTTTTAATATTTCCTTAGAGCATGCCTGTTTTGGATTAACAGTTTAAATAATAGGGCCCTAAATATATTGTTTATTAATATTGGCTGTTAACTGTCAGTGGGTTATTGCAGTCTGATGTAAGCTTTCTTGTTACTTATATTAATATTATTGCTTCTATTAAGTAATATATTAGTCCAATGTGATGTCAGGAGTTCAGTAGGGTGATTAGAACTTAAGATAATTAGGAGTTGACCTTGAATGCTTTCCTATTAGTTTCTGCTTTTGGGCCAGCTATGGTGGTAGTATTTTTTACTCTTTGCAGGAAGGTTGTTTCCTATGGTATTAAGAGCTGTCTCTTTTTAGACTAACAGTTAACTTAGGGGAGATTAAGTAATACTGTTGGTAAATTTAAAGTTGAAATAACATTCTCTCTTGGACAACCAGCTTTCACAAGGCTTGTTAGGCTTGTTACCACTACTCATGCATCTTCCCACTATTTTGGAAATAGATTGCTGCTCTCTTTTAGCTGTTCTTGAGTAACTCATCTGATTTCGGGGGACTTGGCTATAGTTCTTTGTGTAAACTTATTTCTAGTTAATACATTATGCAGAAGGTGTAAGAGTTTGTCTTTGCTTTTTAAAGCTTTGTTCAGTTCTTTCATATTTCCCTTACTGTACTATGTCTATTGCAACAGGGTGAAAGTTTCTATCGTATATACTTTTGTCCTAGGTAAACGGTTTGATTAAGGTAGTTTGTTAATATTTTTAATGAGGTTTTAACGAGCCACTAGAGTTGCTCAAAGTGATTAGGTCATTATGAAATCTGGGTGTAACCTGGAGGCCTTTGGTTAAGCTAAACTTTGCCTTGTCCAGGCACACTTTCAAGTATGCTTACCATGTTGCAACTTATCTCCTCTATATGTGTGTAAAGAGTTTTTAGTAATAGTAATTTCTAGAATAATATTTGAGGAGGATAACAGGTGTTGTGTGCATGCTTCTTGGCCTTAGTATAGAAAATGTAGTCCATTTCTTGCCACCTTATGAGCTACACCTTGACCTAACATTTTAGGTGTACACTTGTGCTTACTCTATAACCTTTTTAGGGTTTGCTGAAGATGGCGATATGTAGGCTGGGGGCCAGGGTTCATTAATTATAGAACAGGCTTCTCTAGAGGGATATAAAGTGCCACCAAGCCCTTTGAGTTTTAAGCTGTCACTTGTAGTATTCTGGCGAATGGTTTTGTTAATGTAACACATATCCCTTCTGCATAATGTATTAACTAGAAATAACTTTGCACAGAGAACCATAGCCAAGTCCCCCAAACCAGATGAGCTACTCAAAAGCAGGTGGAATGACTGCACCCAACTATATGGCAAAACAGTGGGGAGATTCATGAGTAGCAGTGA